>NC_057727.1:55724201-55799079 GCF_004010195.1 Chiloscyllium plagiosum | reverse complement strand
AGCTCGTGTGCTCGTTGTTGTGGTTCTGTTCGCCGTGCTGGAAGTTTTTGTTGCAAACGTTTCGTCCCCTGGCTAGGTGACATCATCAGTGCTTGGGAGCCTCCTGCGAAGCGGCAGGGACAGACCACTATAAACACCGGAGGAAACATCAAAGAAGCGCTTCGCAGGAGGCTCCCAAGCACTGATGATGTCGCCTAGCCAGGGGACGAAACGTTTGCAACAAAAACTTCCAGCTCGGCGACCAGAACCACAACAATGTTCCCAGGAATGGTGCAGAGTGAACCCCAACATGCCCAGTGGTCCCTGTGTCAGCCAAAAGCAGGTGCTGTTCCGACCCAGAACTAGATTCGACACAAGGAGTCCCAGGTAGAATTGAGTCTGCAGCTGAAATGGAGCTGTAACCACGGATTGCAACATGGAGAGACAGCACAGTGAGCAAAGTGGAGCATTCAGAATTTGCTGAGAGTGGGAATTTGTGCAGGGTAGGGACATGAAAGGTGGGACGCCTTTTTTCCCTTAAATACTAATAGTGCTCTTTGTAAGCTTCAGTCAGAATTTAAAAGAATCAATAACTAATATTTCATTAAATTAGATATGTAAACCATTTAAAATAATTAGTTTAAAAGCTAAATATAAATCAAAATCACTAAAACAATTTTTAAAACAATAAATACACAAAATATGATTCAAGATAAATGGCAGTGCAGAAGGTGTGTTACAACTATCATTCCAGGGACTCATATTTGCAGCTCAAGCACCTTCAGCAGAGAACATGAGTCTCAGTTGCAGACGTGACAATATATCAAGGAGAGAGTGAGTTACCTGGGTATCTTAATTCAAAGCCAGCCAGATTCCTTCGGTTAGCTGCGGCTTGGATCGCATTATTGATCAAGAAAAGGGGGATGTAACTGTGATCCAGGCAGGTCAGAAGACGAAATGCCAGGATGATGGAAGAGCTTTCACCTTCATCATTACCCAATTGGTATGAGGAATTTTGTGACAATATGGATAAGAAGAATGAACACAAGCAAAGTGGCCACAAGAGTGTTGTAACACACGGGGAGCTGTTCAAGTGAAAAGAGTGAAAAAACATAGCAGGGGACAGTCCAGTCTGTACTAATCTCTGTAGCTACAGGCAAGAGTTGCCTGCCTGATGTAAAGATTAAAGACATAATCTTTGGGCTAATTCTAAGGAGGGGAGGATCCAGTTGTCATGATCCTTATCAGAACCAACAATATTGGGTAAAATATTGGGTAAAATCTGTTGGGAGAGTTTAAAAAAAGAGGAAATGCATTAAGAAGCATGTAACAATCTCTCGATTACTGCCTGAGTCATGTCCAAATCTGTATAGAGACAAACAGATTAGAAGTTTTACTGCATGAATGAAACAAGGGCACTGAAACTGGTATTTCCATTAATGTGCACTGGTACACATTGTCCTAATGCATGGACTCCACTCAAACTCTAGTGGTACCAAAGTATTGGCAAAACATATAGGAACAGCAATAAAATTAGTTTGGTTACTAATAAGGGAGGGGGGGGGGGGGGGATGAATTTACTAAGAGTACATTTAGAAATCTGAAGCAAAAATTCAAAACTGTCAGGCAGAGTTGTGCTTTGTGGAAAATCAAACATTGTATAAGGTGATAGCAAGTTTACTAACAGCATTTAGGTTTTTGGCATCTTAGGCAGGCTACATCAGGCGAAAACAGCAAAACATTAAAACATCTAGGGAGTGCCTAAAGCACATAGATGAATTAATGTTGTACATTTAGATTAAAGGATTTGATTACTAGTTGTGATTGAGACATAGTTGCAGGATGACTGAGGTTGAAAACTGCATATTCTATGTAGTGTATTTAACTTTTAGATTATAAATGCAAAAGGAGGCTTTATAACCTGGATTATGAGCTGGTGCAAAATAATCCAAAAAGCAAGGCATCCAATCAGTATGAATGGAGCAAGAAGCTAAAATCGGAGAAGCAGGACAAAGATCCCCTCATCTCCACACACTGATAACTTCAATCACACCTTGAATTTTTCACACTCAGTTATTTTCAATAAATATTGGAAACTAGCCCAATGCTACAATAGCTTTCATGAAATTATGATTGTGACCTTCACGAGTGGTGAAAATATAACTGGACCCATCATCGTTAAGAACCTGTGTCAAATATTAAAACAAAACTATACCATTGATAAAGAAAAAGAGCACAAATGCTCAAAGGTGATTGTCTGTGGCAAAACGTCTTCCAATGCAATTTGCTTGCTATCCTCTGTTTCCTCACTGACTGCACAGACATATGGAAAGCTAAATAATATTCTAGGGTAAGGAGATATTGCGGATTGCAGTGAAGGATAAAGAGCAAATGTGCATTTACACAGTGCCTTCATGACCTCAACATATCTCGAAGCACTTCACAGCTGATAATGTACTTTTGAAATGCACTCACTGCCGCAGTAATGTCCGGAAATGGGTCAGCCCATTTGCAAACAAGGTCTCACCAACAGTGTTAAGATAAACAAGCAATTAAACAGCTTCATTGATGTTGGCTGCTGGACAAATATTGGGTCAGAACCATGAGTGAATTCTCATCATTTTTGATCTTTGAGTGGGCAGACCTGGTCTGACATCATATTTCCAGACAATACTTCCAACAGTGCAGTCCACTCTCCATTCCAACTGCCATGTAAACCAAGATGATATGCTGAAGCCTCTGGAGTGGGATTTAAACCACAAGCACCTAATATGCAGCAGCAATCATGCCACAGCTGCCATTTACAATGTATCATGCTATATCTGCGAAAAGTTCATTTATATAAAAGAAAAATTGGTCAGCTCATCAAACATGATTAATCTCAAAACCTTTCAGATTACAAGCTTGCTCATCTTTGATTCAAAAGCCTAAGTATTTGCTAACAGCTGAATTCATCCAAATTATTTCTCACTTCCAGAAACAAAAGTTTAAAAATCAGGAAGCCTAAACATATGGTAACCATAAAGATTTGGATAAATAATATAGGTAAGATAAAAATGAACTGTACAAGGTGATTTTGACTGACCCAGTGCAAAAGGCAAGTAAAAGTGAAAGGACTAAGAATCTGTCACGACGCAAAGAGAACTTGTAAATCTACAGGTTCCAGCAGACCTCATCAGGTAAGCTTTTTTGGGACAGTGCAGGAAGATTAAAAGGATTCGCACATGATTAAATGCATTTAATAATGATTCTGAAAATGAACGTTAAGAAGAGGTGTGCAAGGAATGCACAAACGCTCAGCAGGTTATTGATGATGATATTGCATATTATATTTTACAGCTGCCTTCCATTAGAAGTTAATTTTTGTCTATTATCCCTTGGCACAGTCCAGGTTTTCATCTAATTGACTAAATGACTCCAGCTAACCAATTATTGTTGTTCCTAATGCATTACAATTAGAATGGATTCTGGCTGTGGAGACAGCTGGTTATATGTCAAGGAACAATCTTCTCTCATCCATTAGTGTCAGCTTTCTGTTAACTTTCTTCCTTCTAACCTGTTATCATTTTTACTGCGTTACAACTTTCAGGTGATTTTAGTGACTTTAACATCTCATAGAGAAGAATGACATTGAAAAACTTAACTAGGGTCAGACAAGCAATGTCAATGATTCTCACTAAGCTCTTTATGTTGTTCTTTACCTCTTTAGCTTACTGTTACCTAAAAATGACTCAATCCCAGCCATGTGAATTAAATATATAGTTTTAGACCCCTTTCTTGTGGTGACCCTGTATATCATACTCGAGTGAGCTTGTTTCAAAATGAAAGATCTATTGGTTCAAGCCAAGAGTGATTTCTGCTTAAATTTGCCACACTGAATCTCATCAGGGCTTGCACAATATTAGTAATTGAGTATGTCACAGTCGTGCATCATCTCAGGAGATTAAAACTCTGCCCACATTGTCACAAGACCAGGATATGTCCTGTTGGCTCATGACCAGGAATTGCACCGGTAGGAAGGAAATTAATTCTTTGTAGACGCACACTTGGGAATAAAGGACGATCCAAGATCAATACAGGACCGTAAAAATTACACTCTGATTTCTATTTAATAACCTCCACTTCATATTTCAGTATGTCAAAATTCAGCGGTTTAATTAAGCTAAGTTCATGATAACAGCATAATGTCTGCTCACTTAATGAAACCTGCTGATGTTGCTAATCATTGAAAGGAGAGCAACAGCCAATAAGGTTCAAACATGATCAGTTCAGCATGTGACTTGTTCAAGGATGATGCCAGCCATTCCTAGGTTATATATTCACCTCCCACTTTAGAAAAAGTGTAAGGTAATGGTTGTGAACGGATTATTATTTGTGTTAGAATGGGTGCACTGACATTGCACATATTTCTGTGGTGGAGGCATAGAGTTCCACTCTATCTTTCAAAGAGAGTAGACATATCTGAACCAGCCTCTTAAGCTCCTGGTGATTATGTCTAACCAAATGTAGTTGTACCTATTCTTATTGTGCACTACTTAAAGGGGTGCATGCCCTATCGTGAATCACTTGACAAGTCCAAGGCAAAACAAAAACAAATGAAGATTGGTTGCAGAAAACCACCTTAAACAATCCTTATCCAATGCTACATACTAGTAGAGGTGGCACAAGACACTGCGAGGTACCCAGAGTTAGCATCTGGGAAAGCAGCACTGAAAGAACCTTCAAAATGATCTCTGAAATATTTTAACTTCAAATATTCAATAGGGAATAAAATAACTTTGAATATGCACATTTCTGAAGAGAAAACAAGTAATACTTCCTTTTAAAATCCATCAAAGTTCTGTTGGGCAAAGAAATGACAACAACGTTTTGAGTCCTCTTAAAAAAAAACGGAGTGCAACTTCTTCTTCCGTACACTGTGAGGCTGAGCATGTACAGGCGGAATGGATGAAGATAACACTTCATCGGGTTTTAACAAAATAGAATGAACATAAAAGCTCAGGCAGAAGAAATGCTTGAACAAGGCCTTAATGAATAATTAAAATCACTTTGGGCAACTCCATTAGCAACCAAAACGCTAACAGAAAGATGAGAGCAACAATTCCTCCTGGACTACAAAGGTCTCAATGATCCTTCA
This sequence comes from Chiloscyllium plagiosum, assembly GCF_004010195.1. Taxonomy (NCBI): domain Eukaryota; kingdom Metazoa; phylum Chordata; class Chondrichthyes; order Orectolobiformes; family Hemiscylliidae; genus Chiloscyllium; species Chiloscyllium plagiosum. The sequence goes on along the minus strand of NC_057727.1, from coordinate 55,793,963 downwards.
CAAATAGATTCATTCCGGTTGTTTATACTGTAAGTTGGATGTAAGTGTAATTCGTCGAGGAGCAAGGTAGCCCAACAGCATCCAAAATAAGATGTTTTGTTGTCTGAATATATTCACACAGTGCCCTCCAGTTCTGGACTCCCTCCACCCCAGGGAAAAGACTTTGTCTATTTATCCTATCCATGCCCCTTATGATTTTATAAGCCTCTATAAGGTCACCCCTCAGCCTTCGATGCTCCAGGGAAGACATCCCTATTTAGCCCCTCCCTATGGCTTAAACCCTCCAACCCCAGCCACATCCTTGCAAATCTTTTCCTAACCCTTACTTGGATGGGAGACCACCTGGGAATACCAGATGCAGTCTGCTTAAAAGTTGGCAGCACAGTGGCTCAGTGATTAGCACTGCTGCCTCACAGTGCCAGGGACTCAGATTCGATTCCAGCCTCAGGGGCGACTGCCTGTGCAGTGTGTGTACATTCGCCCGGTGGTGCATGGGGTTCCTCTGGGTGCTCCATTTTCCTCCCACACTCCAAAGGTGTGCAGGTTAGATGAACTTGCCAGGCTAAATTGCCCATAGTGCTCAGGGATGTGTATGTTAGGTGCTTTAGTCAGGGGTAAATCTAGGATAACAGGGTAGTGTGGGGTTACTCTTTGGAGGGTCGATGTGTAGACTTGTTGGGCTGAAGGGCCTGGTTCCACACTGCAGGGATTCTATGATAACACTGCAGATTCAGGAAATCTGAAATAATTGTTTGGCAGTACAGAACTTCAATATTGCCATAAGGAGACAAGATGTCAAATCATTTTTTTGTCTTGCACTCAGACTGCAGTTGGACTCTAATTGGTGAGGGTGTTGCCATGGGAATACACCTGAGATTGGCAGTATCCGTGACCCTTAGGGAGCTTAACTTGACAGTTCACTGCTGCGGCTGTGTTTGTTAACAATGGTCCAATCAATCAGCGTCTTCTCATGATGTACAAACTGCCATTCCTTCTTTCAAGTTTGTTTCTTGCATCCTCATCCTGATGAATGCAAAATGAAAAGCTTCAACTTCTTGTCTCCTTTTTGGCAATATTTATGAAATCTGAAATAACTGAGAATGCTGGAAGGACTCGGCAGGACAGGTAACAATGATGGAGAGTGAGCAGAGTTAGAGGGTTGAATTTAATGTTCTATGTTGTTGCATGTGCAGTAAAACAGAGCTTGCAACTCAGCATTGGGTATGTTTGTTGCTATCGCCCTCCTTAAGAATAGGGATCCGCAGCCTGCTTGGCATAGTGTGCAGGGGAGAACTATTATTGATCTAACTAGGCGAAGCTCTTGTATTAAACACAATGTAGTTTATTTCAGGTTAGCAACTAGTTACAGCATACATTCAGATATTATGAGAAGCTTCTGGATGTTAGGTCTTGGTGCTCTGAGAAACTAAGCTGCTTTGTCCACAAGATATCATTACAGTGAGTGATACATAAATACTCCTCCTTTCAGACCCTGACACATGGCCTGTCTCAGCTGTAAAAGCAATCCCCTTCCCCTCCTAGGCTTCCCGACATGTCTAAAAGCTAACCGGGTTTCTTTCTGGATGAATGTCCTGTCTCTAAGAGCTTCCAGCCAATCAGAGGCAGGTGGCATTCCAATCCAGATCGAGTGATACCAAGAGCTGTTCACTATTCCTGTCATCAGCTCAGCAGCAGCAGCAGGCTGGGAGGTCCCAGAATACGGCTACATCAAAGGCACTTGCCTGGGCCAGCAGTAAGCAGGTGGCAGGAGGGTTAATGTAACAGAGAGGAACGGATGTTCCTTTTTGAAAGGAGGGATGCACTTGCTTCCAATATTATTTTTGGAAGTGAGAGCCAATACTTCGGAACACTGATCTGTGAGCGGAGAACCTCCAAGCAGATGTGGGCTTAGAGGGAATATTTCTATCATTTGAGGCTGAGGAAAGGAACTTTCCAAGAAGGTTCACTGAGTTGGTTACAAATAGGTTAGGATTCTCCAATGAGGAAAGATCATGCAGTTTGGGCTTATACTCATTGGCGTTTCGATGAGGAGTGAGAGGCAGGCTCATTGAAACATAAATTCTGAGTGGGACTGACAGAATATTGGCTGTGAGAATGGTTTGTTCATACGGGAACTTGGAATTGGGGACACGGCTCAAAATAAGAGGTCCCCGATTTAAGGTGGTGTTGAGGAATATCGTTAACCTTTGGAATTCTGATCACTAGATAATAACGGGTGTGGGATATAGGTAAAGCAGTGTTACTTCTGCAATCATAATTACTAATGCAAGGTAAATGAACTCACACCAGTGTATAATTGTTTCAACCAAGAGCTGAGTCAACAAGAATGAAAACTATGTGAAGGAAATATATAATTGTTTTTGTATTAGCTAAAATGTGCATACAAGAATGAAATGTGCCTGCAAACAATGGTAGATGTTACAGACAAATAGATAAGGTGCTGTGAGGGTGTAGGTTAAGCTAGATATGCCTGTACAAACAGTACTTATAAGCATCTGTTTCCCGCTTCTGCGAAAACAAAAACAAACCACAATTGAAAGGTCATAAGGCTCAGTATGGATGAGGAATGGGAGGAAATGTTACAAGCAAGGGAAACAGATGGTAGTGAAGGAGGATATACCTAACAATGGACCACAGCAGGATGTGGTGAAATGGCCAAGTAAAACTTGTACTTTGTTATGCACAAGGTCGGATAAGGCAGGAGATAAACAACTGTAATGGGCGCCGGGTTTGGAGTAGTGGGAGGAGGGAAAGAGAAACAAATCCTATATAAGATAAACTCTGCGTGTCTATTTTAGGCACCACGCTTGCAAGCGTGTAATAAACGGTACTGTTGCTTCAGATCTTGTCTCGGACTGAAACTATTGAAGTGAGTGGGTTCTATTTCCCACATGGGAGAGGGAGTTCATTATTAAATATAATTCCAGGCCAAGCGAGACAAATATTTGATCAACAACATGGAGTCAGGGGTGGATTGCCAAAGAGGGGATGTACATGCTACAACTAGCTTAGCCTTTATCCTGAATGACGGAGCATGTTTGAGTGGTTAAAGAGCATGCTCCCTGTTTCTTTTGTCCTTCCAATTGCAAACTCCTGTAAAGAACAGTCCACACTGCCAGTGGGTCCATTTACTGGGCAAAGGATGCCAGAACATGAGGAACCCATTTCAAAGCTATTGACATGCCTTCCCACATAAAAGAAACCCTCTGTTCCCACTCTTAACAGAATACCAGGGACATCAGAATGAGTCCCTTAACCGGCCACTGAAGAACGTCAATTGGCCTCAGCTTGGAAATGCTATTCTTGAGCTATCCCACCCCAGGTTTAACAGGGAGGTGACACCTGTAGATCTCCCACCAGCACCTTGCCTGCATCTCCCTGCGCATTCCCTCAGGCAGAGGGAAGCATTAAATTCCAGCCAATGTTTCAGTTTGATTAACTTTAATCAGAATTGGGTAAAAGTTAGTGATGTGCAAGGTTTTAAACAAAGAACAATGATAAAGAGGAAAGGACTAAATAACAAACAGGTGATGGTGCAGGACAAACAAGTATCTGAAGTCTGACAAGTATAGGAGCAAAAGACAAATTGATATTTTTGTTTCTTGTTGAATATCCATGTGCCTTGCACCATTATCCTTTTATCACTTAATCCCTTCCACTTTACCACTGTTATCTTGCCTTTTTTTACTTCCCACTTTCCTACTTTGTTCCCTATACCCTGCACTTGCTTAAAACCTGGAACATTGCTCACCTTTGAACTCATGGACCTGCAATGTTAACCTGGTTGTTCTCTGCATAGATGTTGCCTGACTGTCGAGTACCGAGTTACAGCACTTAGCTTAATGCTTGCTAAGAAGAAGAGGCTATTTCTATATCTCTCATAATTGATAACTAATTCTACGTTAAGCTACATTAGGAATTTAGTAGAAAATTTAGTTGCATCTCTCTGCACCTAAAGGGTTTCGATTCAATAAAATGCCTTGAATGCTTTTCTTTGTTAATGGTGCTACATAAATGCATGACATTAATGCTATCAGGAACCAAATCACACATAGGTAGTGTGTAACTTTGCCATTATATAATGTGTTATCACATTCTTAGGATTTCTAAATAGCTTTTTAAAAGCAAAGTTTTCTTTTTTTTCTCAAAAGTTTTTTCTCAAAGTTTTCTTTTTTTTCGCATAGGCGGCATGGTGGCACAGTGGTTAGCACTGCTGCCTCAGCGCCAGAGACCTGGGTTCAATTCCCGCCTCAGGCGACTGACCGTGTGGAGTTTGCACATTCTCCCAGTGTCTGCGTGGGTTTCCTCCGGGTGCTCCGGTTTCTTCCCACAGTCCAAAGATGTGCAGGTCAGGTGAATTGGCCATGCTAAATTGCCCGTAGTGTTAGGTAAGTGGTAAATGTAGGGGTATGGGTGGTTTGTGCTTCGGCGGGTCAGTGTACACTTGTTGGGCCGAAGGGCCTGTTTCCACACTGTAAAGTAATCTAATCTTTAGATCAATCCCTGGAATTATGTTGATGTAAGACCAGCCAACTTACACACAGCAGGATCCCACAAACAGCAATAAATCACTAATCAAATAATCTATTTTGATGCTGTTAATTGAGGGTTAATAGCTAACAGGTCACCAAGATAATTTCCTAGTCTTTTTCAAATCAAGCTGTCACATTGTATCTTTTGCCTCCACTTAAGCAGACAGACAAGGCTAAACATCTTGTCTAAAGGTGTGGTGTAAAATTATGTCCCAATACATGTGTGAATCATAATGTAACACATGTATTGGGCCAAGCAGTGGAATGTGGTGAAAGGGTTAAAATTGTGTCCCAATACATGTGTGAATCTAACCGGAATGGAGGTGTTGCTTAGTCCCGTGTGAATCTTATTACACACCTCCCCGTGTGAATCTTCTTATCTATATGTAACCAGAATGGAATGTGTTTTTTAGCCTTGCTCTGCTGTTCACATGAATGTTTATATCTGGAAAAGAGTATATCAGCTGGAAAAGTCTCCAGTTCGGTGAGTCTGCTCCGGGGTTACGTTTAACCGCCGAGCGTGGGTTGTTGGCAACCGCTCTACGAGAACTGACGGCTCCCAGTTCCGGTAACATGTAGAGTGAGTATAAGCCAGACCCTTGAGATGAGGCCTGGTTGTGGCGACGCTGCGGGGAATAAAATGCTCATATTCTAGCAGACTCGCCTCTTGGTCGTTTGTTCTGTGTCAGACTACTCTCCTACGAACCTGACCTTGAGAATTTTTTAAAACAAAAGGGCAGCAGCTCAAACAATGCAGCCATCTATCCCTACTGCACCCCAAAAACAGTGCAGGGTTTGCACTCGCATCTCTAAAGACTCATCAGCCATATGCCTCAGAGACCAGAGTGTCATCAAGGCATCAACTGGCAGCAAAGCACTCTGAATATGGATGTAGTCTTTTTAATTAAGATGGAATGGATGAAAAAGGCCAGAAACTTTAGCCCCAAGTCCAGAATGCTATTTCAGTGTGAGTGTAGTAGAAGGGTTAACTACAATTAATTTGCCACAAGTTACTGAAATATATTAAGTTAAAGTCTGAATATCAAATTGCGGTCAGCAAAAGAATGGCATCCCACCATGCACCTCGGTAACACCCATCCGCAAAGTCTCTGCAGGCTTTAGAACAGAGACTTGCTGTAACCTAGCAATCGATTCAATGTGGCATCTATCAGGAGGACAGGAAGAATTGGATTGAAGAATGAGACATGAATTAAGTCCTACTTTCATGCATTAAAGAAACAATTCACCTATTAAATTACTCCACAGAGGGCAGCATCCTGTCACCATGTCACCCTTTAGTGCATAGTAATCAACACTGGTCCAGCTTCCTCAGAGCCAGCTCTCAGAGTGAACAGAATCTCTGACACTATGTGCCAGGGCTCCCTGATTGGACCAGATTAACCGCCTCAATCAGGGAACCCATACCCTCTGAGGTCCACCTGGTTGACTTCAAACTACTCAGAGTTAAAATTAGCCTTGAACTGTCTAAAACAGGAACTGCAAAGAAGGAAATACAAACTGATTTGATTATGTACAGAAAAACAAAAGAAAGATGGGGAAAGGCAAACAGGATTAAGGTAGAGAGATTTAAAAAACTGAAGAGAAACAGTAAAAGCCCATGCATATGTGTTTTGAACTTTCATTTGTAGGAACAGGACTCCTCTAAGTGGATTGGTGATGTGTCATGTGGGTTCATAGAGGCTGACACATGTCAATGTCTGTGGATGTGGGGAACATGGGGCAAGTGTCCAAGGAAAAGATCCTGATATGTTAGTGCCCAATTTCCAACATGAAGGTCAGTTAGAGCAAGCAGCAAAATCCATGTGCCAGGTTCTCAAATGGTTTTCTTGTTCAGTTTTCCTGATGCCTTGCTTACTCAGCGAGTTTACTAAGGTGGGTGACTGAATGTTAATGAGGCAAATTGTGCTGTCAACAAGGCAACGAACAAGGGTTAATCTCTGTCAACTAGCATCTTGCTGCTGCCAGTGAGAATCTTGGCACACAGCCGGTAAGAAAGCATAAAAGATGATGCAAACTGCTCCCGACTTCAAGATGGTCCTCGCCACATTAATCACCCATTCATCGCACCACAGCTCATGTTACTCAGACCTCGATAAGATATAACCGCAGACAGTCAGAATGAATGGGTCTTTCTCAGGTTGGAAAGTCATAATTAGTGGAGTGCATCAAGGATCTGATCTCTATGAATGATTTGGAGGATGGAGCAAAATAGAATTTATCCAAATGTACTTATGATACAAAAATAGGTGGGAGGGGATAATGTGAACAGGACAGAAGGGGATATAGAGAGGTCAAATGAATGGGGTTAAATTTGCTTGTTCTGGTTTTCTTTGTTGAGATTTTCCCAGTCCAACTTGTTTGGCAAGTTTGGTATGGTGGGAGTCTGAATACTCATGAGATGATTTGTACTGTCAAAGCTCAGATGCAAAGGAATTCGAGGATAGTGAATATCCAGAGTTCTCTACCGCAGAGAATTGTGGAGGCTAGACCACAAAATATTTAGAATTAGATTTTCAAAATCAAAAGAGTTGAGGGCTTTGTGAGTAAGCATAAAAGAGGAGTTGAGGCCTGGGAAGATCAGCCATGATATATAGAATGATGGCTCAGGCTTGAAGGACTAAACGGCATACCCCTGCTCCGGTTTCTTATGTAGGTAAAAACAATGACTGCAGATGCTGGAAACCAGAGTGTAGATTAGAGTGGTGCTGGAAAAGCACAGCAGTTCAGGCAGCATCCAAGGAGCAGCAAATCGACGTTTTGGGCAAAAGCCCTTCATCAGGAACACAGGTATTCCTGATGAAAGGCTTTTGCCTGAAACATCGATTTTACTGCTCCTCGGATGCTCCCTGAACTGCTGTGCTTTTCCAGCACCACTCTAATCTCGACCTTGTTTCTTATGTTCTAATCAAGCTGCTTAATTACAGTTATCAAACAGTTTAAAAACTCATTTCTGAATGCAATAGCCAACTCTTTTTTTTAAACCAACTTTATTGGGAACCCTATTGTGATGCAGTGGTAGTGGTTCCTATGCCTGAACCAGAAGGCCTCATACAAGTCCCACCTGCTCCAGAGGTGTGTAATAACATTTCTGAACAGATTGGTTAGAAAAAGAGGTTAAATTAAGAAAAGAAATTAACCAACTTTACTGGGGAACTGGTAGGCAGGTTTAAACCATTGAAAACGATCAGTGAAAACTACCATGAATTAATATGGATTTTCTGCCAGCACCTTCTGGATTTCTGCATTTAATTGCACATGAATGGTAGCAGAAGTCGCTATATAATGTACCATGTTACAGCAGTGAGCACTGCTAGCCTCACCAGTATACTTAGTGCACTGTGCAGTGATCTAGTTGTATCTCTAAACCTGGGCCAAAAGCCCAGAATTCGAGTGGATCTCAGGACGTCCTTGAAAGATGAATCAACAAGGCAAGCAGGTTGGTTTTACAATCTAGAAATCCATTTTAGGCACCAATAGCAGGTAGTAACAAGAGAGCATCCTGTTCAGCCAGAACCTTGTGGTAGGTGCAGCACCACAGCCTCATGCTAAAAGACTCTTCACAAAAGTTCTTGTGATGAGCAAATATCATCCCTGTCCTGAGAGATTTTCACACACAGAGACACTCACTCACTCTCTCCCTTATTGTAAAATATTTTGCCAGATTTTGCAAAGAATTATGCTGTCCATGACGAATGTTTATCTCAATTAGCTAAGAGCATCATACCTAATAAAAGCATTTGGAATATTTTATCACTCAAGTAGAAACTACTGTTGCTATATAAAGCATTATAATTGAATCATGATTTTACAAATAGACAAAAATAATGGACTTAAAACATTTCAAAGTCCACTTATGTCAGATACAGGATGATAGAAGACAAATCAGTTAGACCTTGGTCAAACTTCATTTAACATTTGTAGAGTCATAAGAGATGTACAGCTTGGAAACAGACCCTTTGGTCCAACCCGTTCATGCCAAACAGATATTCCAACCCAATCTAGTCCCATTTGCCAGCACTTGGCCCATATTCCTCCAAACCCTTCCTATTCATATATCCATCCAGATCCCTTTTAAATAATGCAATTGTTCCAACCTCCACCACTTCCTCTGGCAGCTCATTTCATACACGCACCACCCTCTGCATGAAAAAGTTGCCCCTTAGGTCTCTTTTATACCTTTCCCCTCTCACCCTCAACCTATGCCCTCTAGTTCTGGACTCTCCCACCCCAGGGAAAATACTTTGTCTATTTATCCTATCCATGCCCCTCATGATTTTATAAATGCTTATGAGGTCGCCCCTCAGCCTCCGATGCTCCAAGGAAAACACCCCCAGCCTATTCAGCCTCTCTCTATAGCTCAAATCCTCCATCCCTGGCAACATCCTTGTAAATCTTTTCTGAACCCTTTCAAGTTTCACAACATCTTTCTGATAGGAAAGAGACCAGAATTGCACACAATATTCCAACAGTGGCCTAACCAATATCCTGTACAGCCGCAACATGACCTCCCAACTCCTATACCTAATGCTCTGACCAATAAAGGAATGCATACCAAATGCCTTCATTATCCCATCGACCTACGATTCTACTTTCAAGGAGCTATGAACCTACATGCCAAGGTCTCTTTGTTCAGGAACACTCCCTTGGACCTTACTATGAAGTGTATAAGTCCTGCTAAGATTTGCTTTTCCAAACTGCACCACCTCGTATTTATCTAAATTAAACTCCATCTGCTACTCCTCAGCACATTGGCCCATCTGGTCAAGATCCTATTGTAATCTGAGGTAACCTTCTTCCCTGTCTATTACACCTCCCATTTTGGGGTCATCTGCAAACTTACTAACTATACTTCCAGAAACCATTTATATAAATGATGGAAAGTAGTGGACCCAGCACCGATCCTTGTGGCACTCCTTGTGGTCACAGGCCTGAAAAACAACCCTCCACCACCACCACCACCCTCTGTCTTCTACCTTTGAGTCAGTTCTGTATCCAAATAGCTAGTTCTCCCTGTATTCCATGAGATCTAACCTTGCTAACCAGTCTCCCATGGGGAACCTTGTTGAACGCCTTACTGAAGTCCATATAGATCACATCTACTGCTCTGCCCTCATCAATTTTCTTTGTTACTTCTTCAAAAAACTCAATCAAGTTTGTGAGAGATGATTTTCCACGCACAAAGCCATGTTGACTATTCCTAATCAGTCCTTGTCTTCCAAATACATGTAAATCCTGTCCCTCAGGATTCGCTCAAACAACTTGCCCACCGCCAAAGTCAGACTCACTGGTCTATAATTCCTGACTTGCCCTTACTTAAATAATGGCACCACGTTAGCCAACCTCCAGTCTTCTGGCACCTCACCTGTGAGTATCAATGATACAATATCTCAGCAAAGCACTAGCAATCACTTCCCTAGCTTCCCACAGAGTTCTAGGGTATACTTGATCAGATCCTGGGGATTAATCACTTTTATGCGTTTCAAGACATCCAGTATTTCCTCCTCTGTAATATGGACATTTTTCAAGATGTCACCATCATTTTCCCAACATTCTATATCTTCCATGTCCTTCTCCACAGTAAATGCTGATGCAAAATACTTGCTTAGTATCTCCCCCATCTCCTGCAGCTCCACACAAAGGCTGCCTTGCTGATCTTTGAGGGGCTGTATTCGCTCCCTAGTTATCCTTTTGTCCTTAATGTATTTGTAAAAACCCTTTGGATTGTCCTTAATTCTATTTGGCAAAACTACCTCATGTCCCGTTTTTGCTCCCCTGATTTCCCTCTTAAGTATACTCCTACTGCCTTTATACTCTTCTAAGGATTCACTCGATCGAGACCTGACATATGCTTCCTTCTTTTTCTTAACCAAAGCCTCAATATCTCGAGTCATCCAGTGCTCCCTACACATACCAGCCTTTCCTTTCACCCTAACATGAATATATTGTCTCTGGACTATCATTATCTCATTTCTGAAGACTTCCCATTTTCCAGTTGTCCCTTTACCTGCAAACATCTGCCTCCAATCAGCTTTTGAAAATTCTTGCCTAATACCGTCAAAATTAGCCTTCCTCTAATTTAGAACTTCAACTGTTAGATCTGGTTTGTCCTTTTCCATCACTATTTTGAAACTAATAGAATTATGGTCGCTGGCCCCAAAGTGCTCACCCACTGACACCTCAGTCACCGCCCTACCTAATTTCCTACAGTAGGTAAAGTTTTGCACTTTCTCTCTAGTAGGTTCATTCACATACTGAATCTGAAAAATTAACAAATTTCTCTCCATCTGAACCCTTAACACTATGGCAGTCCCAGTCTATGTTTGGAAAGTTAAAATCCCTGACCATAACCACCCTATTATCCTTACAGATAACTGAGATATCCCTACAAATTTGATCCTCAATTTCCCGCTGGCTAATATGGGGTCTATAATACAATCCCAATAAGGTGACCATCCCTTTCTTATTTCTCAATTCCACCCAAATAACTTCCCTGGATGTATTTCCGGGAATATCCTCCCTAGTACAGATTTAATGCTATCCTTTATCAAAATTGCCACTCCCCCTCCTCTCTTGCCTCCCTTTCTGTCCTTCCTGTAGCATTTGTATCCTGGAACATTAAGCTACTAGTTCTGCCCATCCCTGAGCCATGTCTCTGTAATTGCTATGATATCCCAGTTCCATGTTCCTAACCATGCCCTGCGTTCATCTGCCTTCCCTGTTAGGCCTCTTGCATTGAAATAATTGCAGTTTAATTTATCAGTCTCACCTTGTTCTCTGCTTTGTTTCTGCCTGCTGTTTGACTCGCTTCTTTTCTCAACTGTACCAATCTCAGATTGATCTCTCTCCTCACTATCTCTGTGGGTCCCAGCCCTCCACCTTAAAAGTTTAAATCCTCCCAAGAAGCTCTAGCAAATCTCCCTGCCAGTATATTAGTCCCCTTCAAATTTAGGTGCAATCCGTTCTTCTTGTACAGATCACTTCTACCCCAAAAGAGATCCCAATGATCCAAAAATGTGAATCCTTCTCCCATACACTAGCTCAGCCATGCATTCATTTGCTCTATCCTCCTATTCCTGCCCTCACTAACTCATAGCACCAGGGGTAATCCAGATATTACTACCCTTGAGGACCTCTTTTTTTTTAAATTTCTGTCTAACTTTCTATTTTCTCCTTTCAGAATCTCATCTTTTCCCTTCTTATGTTGTTGGTACCAATGTGTACAATGATCTCCTACTGGTCCTTTTCCCCCTTGAGAACACTCTGCACCCTCTCTGAGATATACTTGATCCTAATATCAGGGAAGCAATACAGCATTCTGATTTTTCGCTGCTGACCGCAGAAATGTCTGTCTGTGCCCCTGACTGGATAGTCCCCTAACACAATCAATCGCTTGGAACCTGATCTACCCAGCATTACATTAGAGCCAGTATTGATACCAGAAACTTGGCTGTTCATGCTGAAAGTTCATCATCCCCTACATTTTCCAAGACAGCATACTTGTTTGAAATGGGGATAGCCACAGAAGGCTCCTGTGCTACATGCCTACCTCTCCTATCTTTCTTGGAGTTAACCCACCTACCTGACTGTATCTGCGGCTTTTCTCCCTTCTGATAACTGCCATCCATTACTCGCCCCCCTCCCAGCTCTTGTAAATTTCTCATTGCCTCTAACTGTTGCTCTAACCGATCCATTCGATCTGACAGGATTTGCAACCAACAACATTTCTTGTAGATATAGTCATCAGTAACCCTTAAAATCTCCTGAAACTCCCAAATCCGACAAGAAGAGCATACCACTCTAATAAAGGCCATTTTGCTCCTTCCAATGTACAGACCCAGAAAATAGCATGCTCATTTCCAATGGAAAACTGTGCCTGGAGTTGACTGGAAAAGTGAGATTGTGAAAGATCATGAAAATTAGTTAAACTATTACTCAACACACTCAACCGAACTTCCTTTAATGAGTGCTTTATACTGTAATAATTATGAAATGAGAATGCAACAGCAATTTGCATTGAGATTGTGTAAAATGAGCAAGCTTTAATACAGAGTCTCATCAGAAATACTAGGGCAAACGATTAAAGGTTTATTTTAAGCAGAGAGTTTGAAGGTATGACTTAAAGGAGAAAATAGAAGTGGAGAAGCAGAAGGGTTTGGGGAGAGAAAACTGAACCTTCAGACATAGTTGGCTTGGCTTGGCAAGATGACCAATGGTGAATTAATTAAAATTGATGATGCTCAAGAAGCCAAAACTGTAAGTTAGGGCACAAGCAGTATATTTTTGATTAACCTCCAGGTTATAAAGGAAAACCAATTGCAAGTATATTAAATAGTCAAGTCTTGGGAGAGTCAAGTCATAAGACTTCAATAGCAAATCAGTGAAGACAGGGATGGAGAGTCATGATTTTGGAAAACCAGAAACAATTGGCTTTAATGATATAGTAAGTGGTCAGAAGCTCATTTCTGGATAAAATATGGCATACCATGTTGTGAATAATCTGGTTCATTCTCAGTCTGTTGCCAAGATTCTGAGACTAAGATGTACATGCATTTGGAAAGACAGGGATTGATTTGGAGCAGTCAGCATGGCTTTGTACATGGGAGATCATGCCTCACAAATTTGTTAGAATTTTTTGATGAAGTGACCAGGAAGGTTGACAAGACCAGGGCGGTAGATGTAGTCTACATGGGTTTCAGTAAGGCCTTTGACAAGGTTCCACATGCTATGCTGCTCTGGAAGATTAGAACACATCGAATCCAGGGGGAGTTGGCAAATTGAATACACAGTTGACTTGATAGTAGGAAGCGGAGAGTAATAGTGGCAGGATGCTTGTCAGCCTGGAGGCCTGTGACGAGTGGACTGTCTCAAAGGGTCAGTGCCGTGCGCATTGCTGTTTGCTATCTACATCAATGATTTACATGAGAATGTACAAGGCATGATTACGAAGTTTGCAGATGACACTAAAATAGGTGGTATCATGGACAATGAGGAAGATTATCAGAAATTGCAGCAGGACCTTGATCAGGTGGGGAAGTGGGCCAAGAAATGGCAAATGGAGTATAATATAGATAAGTTTGGGGTCTTGCATTTTGGAAAGTCAAATCAAGGTAGGAGTTTCACGGTGAATGGTGGGGCCTTCAGGAATCCAATGGAACAGAGGGACCTTGGAGTTTAGGTGCATGAAAGTGCAGTCACGGGTAGACAGGGCAGTGAAGAAGGCTTTTGGCACACTGGCCTTTGTCAGTCAGGGCACTGAGTACAGAAGTTGGGAAGTTATGTTGCAGTTGTACAGGACATTGGTGAGGCCCCACTTGGAGTACTATGTTCAATTTTGGTCACCTTGCTATAGGAAGGATGTTATTAAACTGAAAAGAGCATGCAGAAGAAATTTACAAGGATGTTGCCAGGACACAGCAGTTTGAGTTATAGAGAGAGGTTGGATAAGCTAGGACTTCTTTCTTTAGAGCATAGGAGACTGAGGGGGGATCTTACAGAAGTGTATAAGATCACGAGAGGCATGGATAGGGTGAATGCACTCACTTCCCTGGGTTGGGAAATCAAGGACGAGAGGACATCAGTTTAAGGTTAGAGGGGAAAGAATAAAAGAGAACCTGACGGGCAACTTTTTTACACAAAGGATGATATACATATGGAAAGAGCTGCCAGTGGTTGAGGCGGATACATTGACCAAGTGCAAGGAAATGGGGTTAGCATAGATAGACATTTTGGTGGGCATGGACCATTTTGGGCCAAGGGGCCTGTCTCCGTGCTGTAAGACTCAATGATCCTAAGAGGGCTGGAGTTGGTGCCTCTGGAGTTGAGTTAATGACACAGCTCCAAAGGCAATGGTCTCCAAAGGTCTGCTCAATAATTAAAGGAAATTTCTGCTCGTTACGTTGCCAAGTAAAGCCATCTGACAATTTAAAGACAATGACAGAGATTTTGGCCAAGTCAGGAGAGGGAACAGTTAGCAGAGCTGGGTGTCAGCAGTAGCCTTAGAAGTCACGTGGCATGGTGGCAGTGTGCATACCTCTGAGCTAGGAGGGCTGGGTTCAATTCCCATCTATTCCACAGGAGTGCAACAACATCATTGAACATGTTGATTAGAAAGTACAGTGGAAATATCCATTTTGCATTTGAATGATGCTGCTGAGGTGCAACCTTGGAAGACATGTTTGAAACAGGGTCTGTAATTGAGGACAGTATTTTGGCTCAACAGGTGAAGCTTTTAAGATGATCATGTGTTGGATTGTCTTTTTAAACTGAAATTAAATTTAGACCATTCTGTATCTTGGCTCCCAACAAGCCATACTTGGGAAAAAAAGACAAGGACAGATATGTCAATAGTAAATTGACTTACTGGCTCAATGCTCTGGGCAGAAGAGATTAAATAAAGGAAAAGAATAGCAGTTATTGAGGTCAACAGAGAGAAGAAGCTGCATGTTCTATTGAGCTGCCAAAGCTGGATGCATAGCAGAGACAATCTCCAATCAAAGAGATTCTTACCACAATCATGAGGAATCTAGGAGGTTCTCCTGGTATGGGCAGGGGCAAGACTCATCATCAGAGTGGGTAATACTGCTAGTAATGTTGAGCTCAGAGGTTGCAGGAACTGCGCAGCTCTCCAGTTAATTATCATTACCTCCCGACACAATGCAAGGTTTTCAGAATTCAAAAAAGAGAAAGAGCTATCCTGTTGTGGATTATAAAATCCACTGACCATTTCTGTGAAAGCCATGGCTTGACAGGAAAGATTCTTACCGACTTAGGTAATATTAATCACGGGATTATTAAACATTTGCCAAATAAGTAACATTGGCCCATGATTTTTTTTTCTTTCCTCTCAGAACGAAATCATGTATTAAATTAGATTAAGACCACACTTACTCTTTAATCTGGAGATGATGGGTTAACCACTCTGGTATAACAGCTTTTCTGAAAAATTTAATTTTGGCTAATGGCAAGCTACCAGGGCTATGCAATTGTGATCATTGAGGGAATAAAGACATCCAAGTATATTGCATTAGCATTCAAAGAACACATACCATAGTCATATAATCACATTGCTTTAACACTCACAGTGTTATTACATTACCAATGTTACAGTGACATTGTGTATTGTTCAATTTTCTCTAGTCAGTAGAAGTTAATGTTTTTGTATTATACCTAGATTAAACATTACCTTTCCCCTCTGGAACCTGAGTTCAAGACAAACATAGACAGCTGGGATGAAATCCCCTCTCAAGTAGAGTTATGGGAGTCCTACATGACATTCATCACTCAATCTAATTCCTAGTGGCAAAGGCTTACAGCACAAAACTGCCCTTAATTTAGCAATTTCATTCAGATGCCAGAGGATATTGTCAAAACAGCAAGATGCTGCCACAAAGGCAAAATGACTGTGTTTTTCTAAGACTGAGGATGGAGGTGTAATTATCAGGACAGAGCAGGGTGAAGCACTATTCTATATCTAACTTGGCTATTTTCCTGTCTTGCTTTTTCATGTCCATTTTCTAGCACTAACACTTAACACCAAAATCTGGACAAATTTCATAAACAAATAATTAGAATAAAACCTTTTACTTTTCATCAAAGTCACATCTTTCCAAATTAAAACACAAAATTACCCTTGGCTCAGGATATATCATTCCAGGCAGCTGATCCAGTATTTAAAAATATCGCATTACCAAAGGAGTTCAGTTATAGAATGACAGTAACACCGAGTGGTAAAATTCAGTTCATTCAATGTAAGTGCACCATTCAAGAAACAAAAAGTCACTGGATAAGCAGTACCAGTGGAATCAGTACAATCTCAGCCTCAAGTCCAAGGTGCACAAGTGAGTGCTCCAAGTTCTCATAACAACAAAGATAAACAAGACACTGGGGAAACAACTGCCAGGACCTCACTGAGGAACCAAGTGCTGCCATTACATCTCCAATGTCTGAAACTGAGACTTCCCATACATTGAAATTGCACTAAATCTATTATGTAACATAGTGTGTATACCTGGACAACTGTGAGCAGTTCTGAGCACTATACCTTAAGAAAGATGATATCAACTTGAAGGGAGTACCCTTACTCAAAGGATGAACATAACAAGGAGGTATTACACAAGTTGAGTAGTAAAAGGTGAAGAGTTGATATAATTAAAACTTACAAAATATTAAGAAGTGGGGTATATAGTCAGGAACTATTTCTGCTCATTGGGTAGTGTAGGCATAGGCTGGGCCTTTCAAGAGTCAAACACTTCTGAATAAATAAGTGATAGAAGCTTGAAATTTCATTCTGTAACTGGGGATTTTGGGTGGGCACAGCAGAGAGCCCAGTGTAGTGAGGGTTGGGAGTAGCATTCCTGCTAAGAGTCTCTTTGTCTGTTGTGGACCCAAGAGCTCCGTGCACAGCAGTAACTTCATGGACCCTTGTGCATGTTCCGCGCACACAGACAGCCACTCAGCTTAGGGAGAATGTTAGTCAGGAGAGGCCATTTTTTGTTGGAGGTCCTGTGAAAGGACATGGAGTGAGTTAACATTTTGGAGGTGGTCTCCTCTGGGTTAAGGGGTCTCCACAACAGAAGTAGCCATTTTCTTGCCCATCAATGGCCCATGCAATGAAATCTGTTAGATTGCTTGCTTTGCTAGCTGCCTAAGCACAGTTAAAATGTCCACTTTAGGACCTAAGGGAGAGTAGATTGTTTGATGCCTTACCTGCACTCGGCTGTCCTACCCACACCATCCTCTTGCAATATGTGGGACAGGTCCGGGTAAATAGGAAGGTGATGGGCTAGCCTGCTGTTTCCTTTTATGTGCATCCTACCCTTCCTTTCACTGGCTTCAGACACACTGATGGAGATGGGGGACATGGTGGGACATAAAACTCCACCATTGAATAGCACAGGCTCAATGAGTACTCAACATGGTTTCTTCTGTTCCCACGTTTCTGATAAAGTTAAGACATTATCTTGGGCAAAATGTCATATTTGCTTATTTATTACCAAGGTTCCCCTCAATTCGGCAACCATTTGTGGTTAATTTTAAGATTAAAATCTCTCAGCCATTAAGAGTAAACCACAGAATATTGTTGTTGTTTTATTGAGGAATCACCTCACTTTATGGTGTTGCATGTTTTCTTGTTTCTTGTATTTAATTTTTAATACACTGTAGTTCAGATGTCATTAACCTAGATGCCTGTTCTTTACAAATCTAATGAAATTAATATTCAATCATAAAGTCACATGAGCCATGTGCCACCCTTTTATTTTAACTCAAATTATCAGCAATTTATAGATGCGAAACAAATTGTTAATGTTTAACTAATAGGTTTCTAATCTGTGCATTAACATTGGGGAAAATTCAACCACGTCCTGCATTCTAACCAAAAGCATTTATTTCCTCCTCTACCATGGTACAAATGATTTGGCTCTTGAAACTTCTTATTCCTTGACAATGGTAATTAGCCCAAGCAATGTTAGCCATCAACAATTGTATATTGGAGGCTTATAAAAAGAAAAGAACGGGAGATACTTATTTACATTCCACATATTGACCTTGTCTAAATGTCCAGCAGCAGAGGATTGATACGCAAAATGATTGCAATGCATTTTGAAACAACAGGCTGGATTTTGTGGTTGTGATAACATTCGCTGCATGAATTCTCTGAAGCTGACAGCGATTTCTGGCATCCTTGCCTGCACAGTTCAGCAGCAAAAACCCATTGTTGTCATTGATTTTCTGCTCATCTACAGGACTGCTGCTGAAGCCCTCACAAGTAGAAATTACCAAACTGATATAAATGTTCATTTTTATGCCATTATGCTCTCTGTTTACAAAAGTTATACTTTATTTTCATGGCTGAACAACCTCTGTGGCTGCAGGAAACCTTCTTATATTTGCGCAACGTTAACAATTTGTTATGGACCAGACCAGACACCCTCAAAATATTTTAAGAAGGTAGCCTAGACCCTAACTTTTTCTTGTTTTTAAAGTGTAAAGTGTGTTCCAAATGCAGTGCGACTGGTCAAACTACTCTATGTTAAGCAAAACATAAATTATTTAAACACTGTAGTTAAAATACAGTCAAAGCAAAAGGAATTTAGAATAACTTAACACTATTGGAAAATTTAACAGAATAATAGATACAGTAACCATCACTAATTAACTGCTCCTATATAGTATTAACACATCCCTTGGTAAAAAAGGAAAATTCAGACACAGATTCTTACACAAAGTCCTTCCATCCAGGAGGAAAAAACATCGAGAAAATTCAGACAGAATCACAGCCAAGAGACATTCACTGAAGCTTCCAACTCTGTTGAGACACAATAGCTTCTGCTTAAAACTGAACCGAAAAATCCAGAAATCCTGATCTCAGAGAGCTGGTCACATCTATTCAGGCTGTTTAAAAAACCCAAGGCCTCCCAACTTGTTTATTCTAGTGGTAATGATAGACTACTCTGTACTACATACTCTCTTCAAAAAACAACCAGGATAAAACCTATTACTAAAAATATTAACAACTTGTTTTGCATCTGTAAACTGCTATAATTAGAGTTAAAATAAAGTAGAATTTCTTAAGGGGTGGCACCTGGTTCATGTGACTTTAATTTATGATTGAACATTCCCAAAACACTAATTTCACAAAACAGATTTGCAGAGGACAGGTGGCTCAGTTAGTGGCATCTGTACAGTGTATTGAAAATTAAATACAGTGCTCGAGAAACAGAAAAACCTGCAACACCATAAAGTAAGATAATTCTTTAATAAGACAAAAGCAATATTCTGTGATTTATTCTTAATGGCTGTGAGATTTTATCTTAAAGTTGCACCATCAGCACAAATTTCATAGACTTTTAAAAATATAAGATACATTTTTTAAAAGTTTGACATTTTGGCTTCTGCCGTGATCTTGTGTGCATGTCCCAATATTTACATTTTTTTTTGCAATTGTGGGAAACAAAGGTTTCATGATAAATTCTGCTCAATAATTTCTGGATTGCCATCCATGATAATTCTGTAATATGACTATATGTATAGCCTGTTTGATGGCATTAATTCTATTGGGCAGTGAAAGAAATTTATGTCAGGAAATATGAAATCCATTACCACACTGCTAGATCTTTGCAAGCAGGATTTGTCAAGTGATGTTGCCTCGCCACCAACCATAAAATCCTGGCAATTGTTTTCAAGAACTTGTATGATCACAAAGACCACAAGACATTGGCGCAGACATAGGCCATTCAGCTCACTGAATCTCCTATATCATACAATGAGATCATGGCTGATCCAATAACCCTCAGTTTCACTTTCCTACCTTTTCCCTATAACCCTCAATTCCATTACTAATTAAAAATGTTTTCCTCAGCCTTGAATATACTTACAACCCAGCCCCAAAAAGCTCTCCACAGTCAAGAATTCCACGGAGTCACTACCCACAGTGTAGAAATTCCTCCTCATATCCATCTTAGATACATGGGCCCTTATTCTGATATTATGCCCTCAGGGCTTAGACTCTCCTACAAGGAGAGATAACCTCTTTGCATCTACTTTGTCAAGTCCCCTAACGATCTTGCACGTTGCAAAAAATGTTGCCTCTCATTCTTCTAAATTCAAATGAGTACAGGCCCAATCTACTCAACCTCTCCTCATAGGGCAGATCCTCTGCACCTGGTATCAAGCTAGTGAATATTCTCTGGATTGCCTCCATTGCCAATATTTCTTTCCTTAGAAATGGACCTAAATCTGTTCACAGTATTCCAACTGGCTAACACCTTGTATAATTTTAGAAATCCTTCCTTACTTTTATGTTCCATTCCCCTTGAATGGTGGCCCAGTGGTTAGCACTGCTGCCTCACAGCACCAGGGTACCAAGTTCGATTCCAACCTCGGGTGACTGTCTGTGTAGAGTTTGCACATTCTCCGTGTGTCTGTGTGGGTTTCCTCTGGGTGCTCCGGTTTTCTCCCACAGTCCAAAGATGTGCAGGTCAGGTGAATTGGCCATGCTAAATTGCCCATAGAAAGGCCAACATTCTATTTGCCTTCCCTTTACCCACTGAAGTTGGATATTAGCACTTTGTAATTCATGTGCAATGATCCCTAATCCTTCTGTTCTTGAGCTCTTTGCAGTCTATCTCCATTCAAAAAATGATATTCAGCTACTCTATTCTTCCTGCCCGAGGAGATAATTTCATATTTTTCCACAGTATGTTTTATCTGCCAAGTTTTTGCCCATTGGCTTCACCTGACCATTGCGATATTGCATTCACTTTTCTCATCTAAGCCATTAATATTTATTATAAGTAATTGTGGTCCCAGCACTGATACTCGTGGTACTCCATTAGTTGTAGGTCATCAACCTGAAAATGCCTGCCTTTTCCAGAGTCTCAGTTCTTCCACAGTGTGTTATAATTCTGATGAGCTCCTCCGTCTATGATAAATTCATCAAGACTTGGGATTTAAAAGTTCTTTGTGACAAACAAAAGCAATTCTTTTGCACGAGAGTTCTGAAATAAATCATTCTGGACTCAAAATATCAACGCTGTTTCTCTCTCCACAGGGTTTCTCAAGCACTTCCTGTTGCTATTTATCCTGAATGCACTTTGAGGTCTTGCTGAAAACCCCGAGGTTTTTCTAATGCACTTGAAGTTTCGCTAACTAGTGTAACAAACATTAGGGAATCACAAGTTAGAAAGTGCACAAGCAAAAAGCCAGAGCCAATTAGTGCATGGTATATGCCATGTTACCTTAAATTCTAACATAGCTTAGTTTAACAGAAATCTTCCTGTGGCAAATGGCCTGAAAATTCAAATTCTGAAACTCACATTTCACAGATTTCTCAATCATCAAATAACCTAGTATCAGCTAAGAAAGCAATTTCTAAAAGGAGAACAGTGTAAACTCTGAGCTCCTACATTCGAACAGCCAGACATTCCACTGGTTTATAAATGAACAGTATATTTAACTCTTAGCCTTAATTACAATTCACTCCTGTCCTTCACAGTCACCCTCCCTCACTTCTATAAATAATCTGAATGATGTTGATCATTGTCATAGCCCATATCCCTTCTAATACCGTTCATTGGCTTTCATAAAGTGGTATATATGTGGGTAAATCAAATTCACACCATGGCCTTTCGCATAGTATGTGCAGTTAAAGCAAGTCCACATCATTGGGTAGGTTTGCTATCACCATCCTGTAAGTGTAGTTATCTAAAGGGCCTGCTTGGTCTAGTGTGGTAGGGGAAAACTACTTACTGCTCCAACTAGAAGAGACTCTTGCATTGAACTGCAAGTAGTTTATTGTATTTGTTACTGGTTGCATTCATATGATAGACATCAATAGACTGTAAGAAAGAACTAGAGGTCAGGTCTTATTCTTTAGTTCTATCCTCAAATCTGTATGATACCATCATAATGGTGGTGTTTGAGGCAATTCTCAGTACAAAACCTTTCAAGGTCTTTACGGTATTACACATGCAGATCATCTGACAAGAGAGTAAACAATGACGAACAGGAAAAAGCCCTTTGATATTCCTAGCCTGTCTGACACAGTGCAGTGATATGTACACCAATGTATAGGTGTACATATCACTGTAACCTGGGACAATCAAATCTGGGTTAATTTAAAATTCAATGATCATCATATTCTCAAACATCTACATTTTGTGTCCAATTTTCAATCGAGACATGTTAGAAAGAATGTTCTTACATATATTGAACTATGACTTGGTCTAAGGTGTGGAGTTTCCAGCTAACAATGCTGAAAAAAGGAAAAAAGTATTGGAATACAATTCAAACGACAAAAGCTGCTGTATTATGGGACTCACTTGCTAACTTTGGTTCAGTTGCAAGGCTGATTCATTTTGACCTTTCTTCAATAACACTAAAGATGCACATACACATTTTTTTTAAAAACCTGGTTCCCTTCTCACAGATGTACAACTCATGTTACTGCATAACAATCTGAGGACATCATGTACCCAGTGAAATTGGATCTGGTTCCTGTTGTGAGCTGAAAAATGTGTTGCTGGAAAAGTGCAGCAAGTCAGGCAGCACCCAAGGAGCAGGAGAATCGACGTTTCGGGCATAAGCCCTTCTTCAGGTTCCTGTTGTGCCTACAGCTAAGTGACAGAGACAGCGTAGCTAATAGCTAAAGGAGAAAGATAGAAGGCTATTGTGTTTTGCTTGCACCTAATTTTTGATACATTTAAGATGCAAAGGCTTTATTAATCTCTGAAGGTACAGTGCTGCATGAGTGCATTATGAAGAAATTTAAAGCACTATATTTGTGATTTGCACTAGCATATTGAGAGATAGTTGACTCAATTCTGTCAATTATTGTTTTTATTAATATTTTGTTCTTTCATTCCATAAAAAAAGCAAAAAAATAAGCAATACCATCAATTCTTCCTCACTGACACAATGTGCATATGTCATGTCGACTGAACTATGAGACACTTTCTGGGCAACTAAAGTTACAACAGGTTTTCCCAACTCAATCATGATCTATGGTGGAATATCAGAAATACACTCTTAGAGTTGCAAGATTTGAAGCAGTAATATTTGCTGAGGACTGGAGTTCCAGATTTTCCAGAATCAGAATGTCAGAATGTTACAATGCTGAAGGAGGCCATTCAGCCCACCATGTTTGCACTCCTGCTTTATCTCCCATAACACTGCACATTGTTCAAATTGGAAATAATCATCCAGTGCTCTGTTGAATGCCTCACTTGTGCCTGCCTCCACTACATTTTCAGGCAGTGTGCTACAGACCCAAACTATTAGCTGCATGAGAAAGCTTTCTTTCACCTTACATTCGTTTTTCTTTCACAAAATAGTTTCAAACTAGTTCTTAATCCTTTTACGAGTGGGGAACATTTCTTCCCAACTACACTGTCTACACCCCTTATAGTTTTGAAAACATGTCAACTTTCCCCTTGGCCTTCTCCTCTCCAAGGAAAACAGTCCCAAATTCTCCAACTTTTCCTTATAATCTAAAGTTCCCATAAACTTCTTCCACATTCTTCACAGTGCATTCATATCCTTCCAGTAGTATGGCACCTGTAACTGTACCCAATATTCTAGCTGAGTAGCTATTCCAACAGACACTCTAATCAGTGCCCTACACAAGTTCAGCATAACTTCCTTGCTCTTGTACTCTCTGCACCTATTAATGAAGCTTAGATTACTATACTTTTTAAAAAACAGCTCTCTTGACCTGCCCTGGTTAGAGACATGAAAAACTGCAGATGCTGGAATCCAAAGTAGACAAGCAGAAGGCTGGAAGAACACAGCAAGCCAGGCAGCATCTGGAGGTACAGAAGTTGATGTTTCGGGTGTAACCCTTCTTCAGGATTTAAGAAGGGTTCCACCTGAAATGTCGACTTCTGCACTTCCTAATGCTGCCTGGCTTGCTGAGTTCTTCCAGCCTCCTGCCTGTCTACTCTTAACCTGCCCTGCCAGCTTTAATGATTTTTCCCATACATGCTCAAACCTCTCTGTTCCTGCACACAATTTACAATGCTACACTGTCTGTCCATATTCTTCGTTCACAAGTTTATCACAGTCCACTTCTCTACATTGACCTTTATCTACCATCTATCCATCCACACTACCAACGGACCAATGTATTTTAGAAATGCTACACCATCCACCCCACAGTTGAATAGTGTCCTAAACTGACCCCTGCACACCAAGATCTTGATCATAAATCCACGAACACCACACCTTGCCCTCGTCAATTTTCTTTGATTGGACATGATTTTCCCTTCTCAAATCCATGCTGGTTCTTCTGAATTAATGCATGTCTCTTTGCCCCTTGTGACTATGAATTCTAATTTGTATAGTTGATGTGAGATGGCTTTCCATAACCAAAGTTAAGCTGACTGGTCTGCAACTATCGGACTGATCTATATAACCATTTTTGAACAGGGCATAATGTTTGCAATTTTCCAGTCCTCTGGCAATACCCTGAAATTGAAGAATTATTGCCAGTCCCTCTGCAATGTCCACATTCATTTCCTTCAATGTATTTTACCCAATCTGGTTTAAGTACTGATAGCTTATCCAACACGTGCTCCTTGTCAATTTTTAACTCTTCCTAGTGGCTGTTTTCTCCTCTGTCACATGGCCTGGATAGTACCTGTCTCGTGGTTAAAGGCAGAGGCACAAAACTTCATTTAACACCTCAGTTACGCCTCTTGCCTCAGTTTTTAAATTCCATTTTTGATCCTGAATTGATCCTATTATTCATTTGATTATTTCATCTTTTCATTACTGGTGTGGTTATAGAAGAATTTAGGATTTCCCTTTATGTTAGCTGACAGTCTTGTTTCATTATGTTCTTTGGTTTGCTTACTTGCTTTTTCACCTTCCCTCAGAATATTTTGCATTCAACTTGGTCTCAAATGTATTTATGACCTGTTGTAAGCACGCTTTATCTTTTTCAAGTTTATTTCTCATTGAGTTTTCATCTAAGGATCTCTGCATTTGTCCCATCTTGCTCTTTTAAGGGAACATGTCTTGACTGTGGCAGAATCCACTCTTTTTGAAAGTATCCCATTGTTCATCTCTTGTTTGCCTCACCAACTTTTTGGCTCAAGTCTATCCTCCCTAGCTTTGTTGTTACTTCATTGAAGTCAGCTCTCCGCCAGCTGAATATTCTTACTGTGGATTAACCAATGTCATTTTCCTCCATCATGCTAAACCTTATGATACAATGATCAGTGTCCTCCAAATGTTCCTCCACTATCACTTGATTCACCTCATTTCCAAGAACCAGGTCTGGCAGTACCTACTTTCTCACTTGACTGGGCCCAAACTGCTGTATTAACAATGTCTTTAACACAATCTAGGAATCCCTGCTTCTCACTGCCCTTTGCACTACCATTTAGTCCTGAATTTGGTTACAAGGTCCCTTTAAACATACCTATGGATGCATGTTGGATCTGGAGGCTGAGAATCAGGCAATGTTAGGTCCGGGATTGGGAGATGGGGGTTGGAGAGGGAATAGTCAGGCTTGGAGATTCCATAGGGTCTGGTTAGGTCTGTGGGCAAAGAGTCGTAGCTCGATGCATATGGGATCTCAAGATGGGAGGGTTGTTGGGGAGTTAGAACCACTTGCAAGTTGGGGGGGCAGGGGGGGGGGGGGTCATCTGTCTGACCATTAATGTAAGTAAGGAAGAATACTCTTAAGTCTCAGCCTCTAGCTCAGAGTTAGGTTCCAAATGGTGGGTCATAGCCAATCACAAGTTTCAACTTCCCTGTCTATTCTCATGAAGTCAGCTCTGAAGGGTCTTCTATATGGTCCCAATGAGTGACCCTAGTCTCCGCTTATACAATAACTATTTTCCCATTGGAAGATTTGCTGACATATATTAAATGTGCACATTCATTTTCTAGAATCTGACTCTTCACATTTTCATTTTGAAGATATTTTTAGTCCGATCTAGCGGCTCCCTCACTAGGCTTCAAGACCCGCCCTGTCTCCATCTAGTTGCACTCTTACCCTACCAAGCACCTTCTCATTATTCCCCAACTCAACATTTCTATCCACAGCAAATCAATTGCTTTGTATTTGCATTTAGCAGTGACAAATCCTGAAGGAGGAACAAGTTTAGGTCTTGTACATTCAATGAGGAAGTAGGTGTACCTTTCCACTTGTGAAGTGAGTCTTGTGTTATGCCTTTCACGAAATATTCCTTTAGGAAATGTGAAATCATGACTACACCATAGCATCTGACTGCATCATAGCATATTACCTGAAGGTACAGAGGTCTCATACTGCATCTTACTTCAGATCACTAGGAGCATGCTTCTGTTGTGATGTAACAACCTATTATTATGCAAGACACTTAAATGCCTCAGAAATGTAATGTTGTACATTGTAGTTGCAAAGGATGTCTGTTGCATTCTTCAATACCACAATCTCCACAGCTAGTTTCTTACAGTATATGCCACTTCAGATGAAACACTCTATTGCAGGAATAACTACTCCAAGTCTGAAAGCAGGGATCATCAATATAAGATGATCACTGTAAAACCAGGAAAGAATTTAAGACAGAATTGTCATTAAGAAAGTGGTCAGAATGTGAAACTTGCACGTATTTGGAGAAGCTGAGCCAAAGAGCTGTTAACTATTTAAAGGGAGACCTTTATAGGGGAGGACAATGTGTTGATAGGATTTGGTAAGGCAGTATTCTATGGTAGGGCTTATGTAAAGTAAAAGAGCAGGAACAGAAACTGATCATTTGAGCAATATTCCATGTAAGGCCTTATATTATGGGAGCAGAATCAGGCCATTCAGCCCGTCAATTCTGCTCTGCTATGCAGCAAGATCATGGCAGATCTGATAATCCTGAACTCCACTAACTTGCCTTTGCTCCATAACCCTTGATTTGTTTACACATTAAAAATCCGTCTACCTCAGCTTTAACTATTCTCAATGACTCAGACTCTATTGCCATCTGTGGTAAAGAATTCTGCAGACTCATTAGCCTCTGAAAGAGAAACCTTCATCTCAGTCTGAAATGTGCAGCCCCCCTATTCAGAGATTATGCCCTTTGGTCCTATATTCCCCCACAAGGACAAACAACCTTTCTGCACCCACCATCAAGTCCTTTCAGCATCTTACATGTTTCTCTCAGGCCACCTCTTGTTCTTCTAAACTCCAGTGAGTACAGACCCAACCTACTCAACCTCTCTTCATAAGAAAGTATCTCCATACCCAGGATCAATCGAATGAACAATCGAATGAGCTGTCTAATAGATTATGCCTAATAATCACTGCAGTAAATCACATAAGAGAAAATGGCTAACACACAGTATTAAATGTGTACATGTTGCTTATATTTTTAAAATTGCTAAAACACAGAGAATCGAGGCAAAACCATCCTTCCCAGATCACAGTAACGAATTAGTAGCATTTTCCAAAAGTGTCATTCACACAGGAGGTGGCATGAAATTCACAGTCAACCTTCAGGGGAACAACAAGAAATCTTTGCCTTGAGCAACACACACATGCTTAGCTTTGTCTTTTAATGCTGTCAGTTTGCAAGAAAGCGAAGACAAAATTGAATACATTTGTTGCAAGGTTGCTTATACAAACAGGTCACGTCATCAAGGTAATGTGGTGTTTAACTGAAGAAAGATGTCTTCCAAGTCCTGGAAGAGAGAACAACCAATCCTTGAACTTCAAATATGCCAGGCATTAGGATTAATGCAAAGAACTGATGCAGTCACTAAAAAGTAAAACTTAAAATGACAGGTATGTTTGATGATGATAAATTTAAAGACTTGAGTTGCAGCACATGAAAGCAGATCAGCCAACTCAAGTTCGGTCATTTAGCCTACGATAAATCTATCAGGTAAAATGAGAATTAATGTTTGTGATGAGCTAAACATAAGGGAGGAATGTGATGCATTTCAATTAAAAAAAAACAACAAACGAAACTGGTGGGACAAAAGTGTAGTACGAGCATTACAATTGCTGTCAGACCAGATTGTGATCAACCAAGGATTGATCTCAATTTTTAAAAGACATCTATAAACATAGCTGTTAAAAGAAACAATTAGATTGTAGAGAAAGGAATTAAAAGATTATTAAACGTCAAAATCTACTTGGCAGAAGCTGTGGCCACAATAACAAAAGCTTGCATTTATACACAGTCTTGATGAATTCTCTTTTGAAATTTGCTATTAAGTCAGCTCAAAACTTCCCCTTTTCAGACTCCAAAGCTGACTGTGCAAAGCAAAATCAATCTCCCCTCAGGTTCTATTACCACTACATTAAATCTGTCCGTTCTCGTTACGGAAAGCGCAAACACATCCAGCTTGTTTACTCTGACAAGCCTATTAACTTTCTAGGGTCAGGGTCATTTACACGTTTCAGTTGATCCACACTGCAACTCGGACAGCCACCTGAGATAGGGGTGCAGATAACTGGGGATCCCTGCAACATTTTATCAAAATATTAGCAAGCCCCAGGAGGGCAATTTAAAATCTGGGTTTTGAGTTATTTCTGGCAATGCAGTCAAGCGGTTTGAACAGACTAAAAGCTGTCTGTCAAAATTTAATTCAGTCCTTCCTAATGATCTTGCAATGCTCGAGTGCCAGGAGCATATTGCTGGTAGCACACAGTCTTAAAGAAAAGTATTTCCTCTGCTGAACTCCCTCTCCCTCCTTTACATGATATCATGGCTATCTGTTAAAGTGTTGGTATTTCTGAAGAAGCTAGAAAAGAGGTAGACTTTTCTCTATTTTCCAGTCATACAGCACAGAAACAGACCCTTCAGTCTAACCAGTCCATGCCGAACATAATCCCAAACTAAACTTGTCCCACCTGCCTGCTCCTGGCCCATATCCTCCAAACCTTCTCTATTCATGCATCTATACATATGTCTTTTAAATGTTGCAATTGTACCTGCAAGCCACTTCCTCAGAAGTTCATTCCGAGAACCACTCTCCATGTAAAAAAATTGCCTCGTGTTTTTTTTAAGCCTCTCTCCTCTCACCTTCAAAATGTGCCCCCAGTCTTGAAATTCCCCCATCTTAGGGAAAAGTCAACTACTATCAACTCTATCCACACCTCTCATTATTTTATAAACTTCTATCAGATCACCAGTCAACCTCCTACGCTCCAGTGAAAAAAAGTCCCAGGCTATACAGCCTTTCCTTCCAACACAAATCTTTCTGAAACCTTTCCTCACTAACTTCACAATCTCTTACTTTTAGAATAAGTTCAGTGATTTCTTTTTCTGTGTCAAAATTTTATGTTCTTTTTAAAATCCTGAATCTTTGAAGTTTTTCTTGGTTTAAGGTATGTTTCATCCAGTTTAATTTTAATCTTCAAGCTGTTCCTTTTCTCTTCCAGATACAATATTTAATTAGTATTTTCTTTCTCTTGCTTTCTTGGGGCTTACCTTCTTTTTTCCACAACTTAAGCTTTCAATTTAACATTTCTGAAAAGAAATATAGACTCTTTTTCATAGAAGTTTAAACTCGAAATGGAACCAAAATACAGCAGGAACCCTTTTGATTTTAAAGTGAAAGTAATTCCTCCGTGCATGCAAAAAAATGGATTTATTCTGGTTAAAGTGTACTCAAACAACTAAGGACTATTAACTCTCAATACGATGGAATTATGTGCAATCTGAAATAACAAACATTTTCTATGTTGGTGATGGCACATTCTAGCCAACTAAATTCTTCCTCATTTGACAGTTTAGTTTCCAGCAGGAGTAAGGGTTAATAAGTTTGCAGATGGCACCCAAAATTGATGGTATAGCGAATGATGAAGGAGGTTATCTGAGAGTACAACAGGACCTTGATCAGATGGGCCAAATGTCTAATGAATGGCAGATGGAGTCTAATTTCTATAAATGTGAGGTGTAACGTTTTGGTAAGGCAAATCAGGGCAGAATTTAGACACTTAGGGTCCTGGGGAGTGTTGCCAAACAAAGAGACCTTGGGGTGCAGGTACACAGTTCCTTGAAGATGGAGTCACAGGTAGACAGGATAGTGAAGGCAGCATTTGATACACTTGCTGTTATTAGTCAGTGCAGTGAATATAGGAGTTGGGATGTCTTGTTGCAGCTGTACAGGATGTTGGTTAGGCCACTTTTGGAATACTGCATTCAATTCTAGTTTCCTTGCTATAGCAAAGATATTTCTAAACTTGGAAGGGTTCAAAAAAGATGTACAAGGTTTATATTGAATAAGCTGCTGGGTGGAGGCTAGTACAATTATACATCTAAAAGACATCTAAATGGGTACATGAATAGGAAGGGTTTAGAGGGATATGGGCCAAATGCTGGCACATGGGACTATGTTACTTTAGGATATTCGGTAGGCATAGGCAAGTTGAATTGAACAATTTATTTCCATGCTGTACAACTCTATGACTCTAAAAGTACCTTGACAGCAATTAGAGAACCTGAAAATCTTTCTCCATCCCTCAGATGAACCATGAATGCTACCTGCAGTATCAAAACTACTGTCCCAATTGGGAGTAGGTATGTCAGCACAGGACAGTAATTGAACTGGAATCTTCTGGGCTGGAAGGATTAGTATTTGGTACACAACATGTACTTATGGAGGGCGTTTATCATATTTATCTGTCCATCTTTGATTGGAATGGAGGTTCACCGAAAGACACTTAGACAATGTCCGTCTCTTCAAACCTGCAAAATCTTCTTCGCTAACAATGATATGTAAATTTAGAGAGCTGCCACTGCTACAGTCATACTCAGAACAATTACACTCAATGTTCTCAATCAACATGCTTCCTCTGATAAATCAGTACAATTGCATGTTGAACACACCGAGCAGCAGCTCTGAGAGAAACAAAGATGCAGAATGTGCTTTCGATATTGGAATTTACTCTTCACTGCCAAGAGTTGTTGGTAGTAACATAGTTTGCTCAGTCAAAGCCAGAGTCCTGAAATACAAAGGTTGCAGACTTAGCCTTGTCAAGTTGCAAATTTAGCAATACCAGGAAGAAACTTACTTTGCATTATGTCTGACAATCTCTATATCCAAATATCTTTAATTCATCACTATTATAGCATGTATACCAAGGGTACAAAGGTCTCAAACTTCATCTTTTCCTGGGACTGTTTGAAGTATGTCATTCTACTTGAAGCATGTCTCTCCTCTGTTGTAATCTAATTGTCCAATGTTAGCACAGACACTTATGTGCCTCTAAATGTAATGGTTGCACTATTAGTTACCTGCAATGTATCTATTGGATTCTTCAATACCATGCCAGTTTCTAACGCAACAAGAGGTAACGTAAGGATTGGCGCATCATCTAAAACCATCCTGCTAGAGGCAAACTCACACGAAGTCGATCTAGTTTTTACTAAACTAAATGTTATCGAACACCAATCATCTGATTAGTTTCTCTGGCTTTATCAGTGTCTGTCACCTCTATTATTCATAGACTGTGGCTGCAGGCCACAATATATAAAAGATATATTACAACAGCTTGCCACATGCAATTCAATAGTATGTCTCAGCTCAACCATCTCTGTTCTTGAGAGCAATGCCATGAAAACCCATTAGTTCCAATCTACACAAAAATTGGTTAAGTATTAACAATTCTCCACTTAGTCAAAATACCCCCTCTAAAGCAATGTTGCATAAAAAATTAAGATGGCCCAAGGCCAACTAATGGGGGCAGATAATAAATACCAGCTTCACCCTCATGCTGAAAATCTCATGTTGCTCCTTTATGAATGAATATAGAGAATTAATGTGTTGTGCTAGAAGCACAGACATATTAGAAGAGAGCTATTTATTTATTAAATTGAATGACATTAGCATGTGAGTTATATTGAACATGGTAAGGTTTTGGAATTATGCCAGGAAGGGTGTACAGTAATTGAATCAGTTTTCAATTGATTTTCTGATTAAACAACCGAGATAAGGTGAATAATGCAAGAGATGTGGGAAGGAGCCATTTCTCTTTTAAAATGGGATGGGGAGATTTTTAAAGGGTTGCAATAAATTTTATGCTTTCTCCCTGTCCCCAGATTGCAAACGAGAAGCCAGCTTTTTTTTTTAAATTGTGAAGATAGATCTTTCAGAATTTTTTTTTTACATTGAATTAGAATCTCAGCCGCAAAACCACAAAGACTTCCCCCGTGCCCCACTATCACCCCCCCCCCAAAAAAAAAGTTAAGAAATGAAAGGAACACCAGCATTGTATTTCAGGAGACAACGTCTTCCTCTGTACGAAAACATTGCCACTAAGAAAGGATGTTTCAAACAGATTAGATTAGATTACTTACAGTGTGGAAACAGGCCCTTTGGCCCCACAAGTCCACACCGACCCTCCGAAGAGTAACCCACCCAGACCCATTCCCCTACATTTACCCCTTCACCTAACACTACGGGCAATTTAGCGTGGCCAATTCACCTAACCTGCACATTTTTTTTGGACTGTGGGAGGAAACCAGAGCACCGGAGGAAACACACGCAGACACGGGGGAGAATGTGCAAACTCCACACAGACAGTTACCTGAGGCGGGAATTGAACCCGGGTCTCTGGCACTGTGAGGCAGCAGTGCTAACCACTGTGCCACCATGCCGCCTGTATGAAGAAAAGATATTTATTTAGTGCCAAAATCTTACCATATTCCAAAATGTTTTGCAAGCAACGTAGGTAACATTGCAATTGTCATATTGAAACATGGTAACCAACTTATGCATAGGTTCCTCAAAACAGCAGTGAGATAAGCATTTTCTTGTTTAGTTGAAGGTCAAATATTCATCAGAATATCCCTAGGAGAACTATCCTGCTTTTCATGCATAATACCATGAGATTTTTATATCCACCTGAGAGAGAAGTTGGGGTCTCAAGTCTATAGGCTCATTGAAAGTTAGCATTTCAATCGTACAATACTCTCTCAGTGCACTGAAGTGTTAGTCTGGGTGTAGTGTTCAGGTAACTGAAATCAGCCTCAATGGACAGCTTTCAGAATCAAAGGTGAGTGTTCAACTATGGTCATCACACAAAGCTACGTGATATTGAAATAGAAATTGGATCGATTTGGACTGCTACATGCTGTTCCATAAATCCTATACAGTCCCAGAGCAAGACCAGATGATTAATAAGATCAGTTATCAATAAAAATTCAAACTTCCATACAGCGCAGATAGCATGTTGTTACAAACCTTCAGCGTTCGACGAGATGAAACTAAATGGAATCGAAATTATTCTATTTTAAAGTAACTCTCGCAGGGAAAGCAGAATTTAGTGCTGCTAACATGGGTCTCACCATCAGTTGGAAAACTGATCAAGAGTTTTGTGTCCTCCATCAGGACACAATGAAATGAAATTCCCACCAGGCACTTAGTTGGCCAGCACTGGACCTTTCACAGATGGAAATCCTCCTACCCCATCCACCACATCCAACAACTTTCTTAGAGCTGCTGGCAAATCAGAACTCTCCACTGCCTGTCAGGGCCACCAGCAGTTGGGGCTGCTGCTGGCAATGCATCCACCAAAGGCTTAGGGTCAACAAAAGGCCTGGATGATAAATGATTAAGAGAGATGGATGGACAATGAGGACAGGGATGTAACTGGCTTGGGGACAGGGCAGGGAGCCTTTGGAGGAGAAAGCAGGAATTGGCTTTCATTGGTGTTTTTCAATGTACGTGCAACTAAGCCCTCTCCACGCCATACCCCTGATTTCCACCCAGATATGTCTACAAACAAACCTGACTGAATTGACTTTCAAGCTCGCTGATAGGTGAAACCTGAAGGGCTTATGACCAAAATATCGATTCTCCTGCTCCTCAGATCTGCCCGATCGGCTGTGCTTTTTCCAGTGCCACACTTTTTGACTCTGACTCTCCAGCATCTGCAGTTCTCACTTTCATCAAGCTGTGCGTGGATCCCCGGTACACAAATACCAAGTGCCACTACATACTGAGGTTCTACCTGTCCCCGGTGTTGTAAAGGATGGGCCTGGCCTCGCTGCCGTGGAACGCTCTGAGTAGTTGGACCGTTCCGTATCACCTGTCCTTTGTGGAGAAGTTTATGAAGAAAAACACTTTTGACCACAAGTCCATCAGGAAGTGGTCAGCACCTAGTGTCCTTGAGACCCTTCAGAAAAAGGAGAGGGCAGATCCTATCGAGCAGTTCCCTGAGCAGACTGTCAAAGCCATTTGGCAGAATGCCTCATCGCCAGAACTTTCCAACAAGCACCAAGACATGGCTTGGCTGGTGGTGAGAAGGGCTCTGCTTGTGAGATCCTTTATGCACACCCAGACACTCTGCCGTACCGCACGCTGCCCTCGAAGCAGCTGCGGGGGGGGACGAGACTGTCACAGACCTCCTTCTGGAATGTGCCTACGCAGAGGAAGTCTGGAGAGGATTGCAGTGGTGTTTGTTGAGGTTCGTCCCGAGCAGCGCCGTGACGCAGGACTCCGTGCTCTACGGCCTGTTCCCCAGGANNNCGAAGCAGCTGCGGGGGGGACGAGACTGTCACAGACCTCCTTCTGGAATGTGCCTACGCAGAAGAAGTCTGGAGAGGATTGCAGTGGTGTTTGTTGAGGTACGTCCCGAGCAGCGCCGTGACGCGGGACTCTGTGCTCTACGGCCTGTTTCCGGGACGCACACCGAGACGAACATCAACTGTGCCTGGAGGATCATCAACTCAGTGAAGGACACTCTCTGGGCGGTCCGAAACCTGTTGATCTTCCAGCTGAAGGAGTTGACCTCGACTGAGTGTTGCAGACTGGCACATTCCAAGGTCCAGGACTGTGTGTTGAGGGACGCGCTGAAGCTTGGGGCAGCTGCCGCCAAGGTGCAGTGGGGAAAGACCACCGTGTAACATCTGCCTGCCCAAGAAGAACAGGGGGCCCATGCAGTCATTTGGGCTCCGCTGACGCCTCAGCTCAATATATGGACATATGATTGATAAACATACAGACCTGTATATACAAATGATCAATTCTGATCTCTGTAGGCAAGAATTTGAATGTTTACGTATGTATGGCATGACCAACTGTACAGACCATCAAAATATTTTATGAATAAAGTATATTTTTGAAATTTAAAAAAATCTGTAATTCTCACTTTCCTCTGGGAATACCTGCATACCCCAGACATAAGAGGGCAGAGGCAGCAAGGCACCAGGATCACAACTGTGCAACCTGCTGCTCAATTAAATGCACACTCCATGCTGTGAAGGGGACTACGTTTCACCCAGAGTCCACACTCCTGCCTGATCATCAGAACACTTGACACTGCTTTTAGTGAATCCTGTAATAGACAGGCAGGAGGCTGGAAGAATGCAGCAAGCCAGGCAGCATCAGCAAGTGGAGAAGTCGACGTTACAGGTGTAACCCTTCTTCAGTCCTGAAACATCAATGTCTTCACCTCCTGATGCTGCGTGGCTTGCTGTGTTCTTCCAGCCTCCTGCCTGCCTACTTTGGATTCCAGCATCTGCAGTTTATTTTGTCTCGATAGTGAACCCTGTGACAATGAAGGTGAGAAGTCTTCTTTACTAATTCTACACCCTGATGTACATTTAAAATTTCAGCACTGAATGCTGCATGTAACTCTCCTTGCAGGAGTTCAATAATATGATTTTGTAGATTACAGAAATTGGAGATTATCTAACAGGCATGGCTTAGCATCTCATGATCTTGCTAAGCAGGAGGATTAAACCCAACTACACAATTCCCAGGACAGAGAGCACACAATTTTATGGTTTAAATATAGTTTGCTCAGTGATACGAATTAAATATCACCCAAAGTTCAGAATGTACTTCTTTTCTCACACAAAACGATGGAGAAGCTGTATGGTGTCACTGTAAAGGTGCATTGATCAGATGTAGTCGATTATTTTACTAGTTAGACATTGTGATATTGAATGAAATATGATATGAATATGCTTATATGATACATGCACAAATTTACACCTTTAATCAACTGGCAAAATGTTTGGTACAGCAGAAATAAAAATGATGAGCTGTTTTTCTGTAGCTAATTCCAACAATAGAAATATAATTTTGAAACCATTTTTATTCATTTGATCATGTTTTCCTGCCGGCCGCTCTGGAATGACAGTAAATATCAGGATCACAACATCTGTAGAAATTTGCTAAATATCGAGCAACTTATATTGTACCCAGTTTGCAACTTGTTTCGTAAAAATAAATTGGGGCTTAACCATGTATCACAGCCCATGCTGCACTATTATAGATTCAGATTGGTTCCCAATGCGAAACATTTAGAGTGGGTCTTTACTTTTGAACAAAGTCCCATGGGTTAACCAGGCAAAATTTGACAATGGGCTAAAGGAGGGGTCAGGGCAGATGACCAAAAGCTGGTCAAAGAGGTAATATAAGGATTGTGACAAAGAGGAAAATACAGAGATTCCACTAAAAATCAACACATTTACCAAAATTCTCTCTTTAAGATTTTTTTTACTGAATTCCACTTTGTGGTGCTGCCCCTTTGGAATTATTATTGCTTTTTTTTGAGATAGGCAGATAAAATAAATTTTGCAGCTTTGGAACCTGACATTAAAAGGTTCAAAGTGATAGCGATTTTTGAGCAGATTTGTAGCTGAGGTTGATGATAAGTATGTAAGATAGCTCACTGAGCTTGAAGGTTTGTTTTCAGATGTTTCATCACTATCACTAGGTAACACCAACAGTGAGAGTCTCTCTGGTAAAGCGCTGGTGGCAGGTCTTGGTTTCTTAAGGTGGGTGATGTCATTTCCGGTTCTTTTTTCAAGGGAAAGTAGATAGGATCTATGTCGATGAGTTTATTGATGGAGTTCTGGTTAAAATGCCATGCCTCTAAGAATTCTCGTGAGTGTCTTTGTTTTGCTTGTCCGAGGATGTGTGTGTTGTCCCAGTCAAAGTGGTGTCTGTATGTATAGAAATTAGTGACAGTATGTCATGTATTTTGGTAGCCAGTTGGTGTTCATGTATCCTGGTGGTAAGTTTCCTGCTAGTTTGTCTGATGTAGTGTTTTTTTACAGTTCTTGCATGGTATCTTGTAAATGACCAAAAATGACAAGCTGGTGGTGTCTATTCGATCCTTTAGGTTCATTAGTCGCTATTTAAGTGTGTTGGTAAGTTTGTGGGCTATGATGCCACGTGGTCCGAGTAGTCTGGAAGTCATTACTGATAAGTCTTTGATGTAAAGTAATGTGGCTATAGATTTTGGTTGCGTTGTGTCTGCTTGTTTGGGTTTGTTTCTGAGGAATCAGTGAATTGTGTTTACAGGTTCAATGTGAATTAAGCTTGGCTACAAGTACAGAACAATTTTGATGATACTGAAAAATTGATGTGTGTTATCTCAGCTGAGGAAGAGTTGGCACAGAAAATATATGTGGATCAGCAATACATCAAGAGAGATTTAACCAATGTCATGAGCAAAAAAAGAAGACCTTTACATCTTGACCTTTTACTCAGACATGATCAGTCCAAAGAAGTGTCAGACTGGGCTTGAAACGATAGCCTGGGTCTCTCTCCACTGATTCTGTGAATCCTGCTGAGTTTCTCCAGCACTTGCTGTTTTTATACCTGACCAAGGTAATCAGTTGGCACCCAATGCAAAAGCTGGAAAATGTCTCTCACAATTACAGGACTTAGCTACAAGTTATTGACAAAACTCTTTTGTCATCTCCAGACTTATTAAACTCCTGTAAAGTCCCTTGAGATGTTTGCCTACATTGAAGGTCATCAGTCTCAATCCATTCATAGAAACTTTGATGGCTCTTTCGCAGAGCTTCCCATTTAATCCCAACACCACACTGCCTCCCCATTGTCTTATAAATATTTGCTTCAATTATTTAACCAGTTCTCTTTTGAAGGTTACTGCTGAATTTACCAGTAACACCCTGTCAGATAGTGTTCCAAATAATAACAACTCATTATGGAAAGCAAAAAGATTCCGCAGGTCCTCTCTGGCTTATTTGTAAAACAGCTTGGGTTGAATTTTACCAAATATCAGCTTTCGACATCTGGGAGTTTCATGGAGGATTTCTCACCGTGAGCCTAGTGCATTTTCACAAACATTACGAAGTGAACAACACACAACGTACAATTCCATGGTAACACTGGTGTTATTTTGCACTACCAATATGGATGAGCTGGAAGATTCACTCCCTCCTGAAGTTCAGGTTTGAGGCTTTCAACTTGGGCCATTATGACCCATACAGGAAATCTAAGGCTGTCAGAGATGCCAAGAGGCAATACTAAATTAAGCTTGAGACTGAGATAAACCACATGGATATCATTTGTGGCAAGGCTAACATGACATAACGAGCAACAAAGTGAAGTCAAACCAAATCATGGGTAACCATACACTTCTACCTAATGAGCTCAATGCATTCTATGCTTGCTTTGAACAGAAGGGCAATGAAACAATGTCACCTATGGCAACAGTTTGAGATGCACCGGTAACCACAGTCACTGCCGTAGGCATTAGATTGGCCTTCTTGAGAGTGAACTGATGGAAAGTGAACGGCTGGAATGGAGTGCCCAGCCATGCACTCCGATCCTGTACAGACCAGCTGCCGGGAGTATTTGCTGACATCTTTAACCTCTCCTTACGATAATCTGAAGTCCTCACCTACTTCAAGTAGACCAATATCATAAAGAAAAATCATGCCTCGTGCCTTAATGACCAGCATCCGGTGTCTCTGATCTCCACAATTATGAAGTACTTCGAGAGGTTCAACTCCAGCCTCCCAGATTGCCTTGGTCCTTTACAATTTGCCTATTGATGGCAGATACCATCTCCTTATATTATGCACTGGGACATCTGGATAACAAGGACATCTATGTCAGGACCCCACTTATTGACTGCAGCTCTGTCTTCAACACCATAATTTCATACAAACTCATCTCTAAACTCCGAGTCCTACGTCTTGGCATCCCTCTCTGCAACTGGATCCTTGCCTTCCTGACCCATAGATCGCAATCAGTAAGAATTGGCAACAACATAATCCTAAATACCGGTGTCCCACAGGCTGTATACTCAGCCCCCTACTACATCCCTGATACACTCGTGACTGTATGGCCAAATTCCGCCCCAAATCCTTTTGCAAGTTTGATGGCGACATCACCATTGGAGGTTGGATCTCAAATAACAACGAGACAAAGTACAGGAAACAGATTGAGTGCATATTGTCATGGTATCAAGACAACAATCTCTCCAAGATTAGCAAAATGAAGGAGCTGGTCATTGACTTCAGGAAGCGGAGTAAAGGGCACGCCCCTGTCTACATCAATAGAGCTGAGGTGGATATGTTCTGGAGCATCAAGTTCCTGGGAGTGATGATCACCAACAATCTGCACTGGTCTATCCAAGTTGGCGTGACAGTCAAGAAAGCACAACAACACCTCTACTTCCTCAGGAGGCTAAGGAAATTCAGTGTGGCCAGAAAGACTCTAACCAATTTTTATAGATGTACCAGAGAGTGCACCCTGTCTGGATGCATCACAGCGTGGTATGGCAGCTGCTGTTCCCAAGATCGCAAGAAATTACACAGTCATGAACACAGCCCAGTCCATCCCACAAACCAGCCTTCCGTCCATTGACTCCATGTCCACTTTATGCTACCTTGAGAAACCAGCCAACATAATTGAAGACCCCCTCCCACTCCAGTTATACTCTCTTCCACCCTCTTCCATTAGGCAGAAGGCATAAAAGTTTGAATACACATAAAAACAGATTCAAGAACAGCTTCTTCCCTGCTGTTATTAGACTCTTGAATGGAATTCTCAAATGTTAATGCAATCTCTCTCTGTTTCTCTGTGCACCATCTCTGTGGCTGTGACACTGTACTCTGCACACTGATCTGCGAGCCTGATGCACATTATAGGGTATGATCTACTTGTACAGCACTCAAAACAATTTTTCTCGGTGTATCTCAGTACATGTGACAACAAGCCACTCAAATCAAAATCAAAATAAATCAAATAGTTGGCTCTCACCAGTGTTGGGACCTTCTACACTGTGGGCCCCATGTTAAAACTACAACTGGGCACACTGTCCCAAACATTGCCAGGCTGGTCTGAAATAGCTGCCCCGGTCAGTGCAGTGTCCACCAGCTGGGAGACTGTGCCGCAATAAGGGAAAAAAAACATGACCTTCAGTTCTCTCAACTCTGCCATTGTATTTCTCTGCCACCAAGGCTCATGGTCTGCCATTTTCAATATTGCATGGAGCATCTTCCTTTAATGGCCCTCAGCTACCCCATTCCAAAAAGACCACAATGAAGGCCAGGCCTGAAAAAGACCTGCTCAGGATTTAGCATTGTCTATATTCTTTCCATTATCTGGAAAAATAGCAACCTCTGTATAAATAAGGCAGAGGAAATGTAGAGTAATAGGGTGGGGGAAAGGGCCTGGGTGGCACTCTTCGGCAACCGGTGTGGACTTGTTGGGCCAAATGGCCTGTTTCCAGTGTAGGGATTCTGTGAAAATCTATGAATTCACTCCCCACACATACATCGTCTCATAGTCTTATGCTCCATCACACTCACACACACACTTTACCAAGCATGCGCGCACACCCACAAACACACACATACTCTCTGAAGCGCACTCACACATTCTCTCTCATGCACGCACACACACACACAAGTCTGGGGTGAATTTTCATTTGCAGAATTATATTTGCTGATACATTCTATTTTGTTCAAAAAGCGCACAGCCTGCAAGCTTTCAATCCATGTAACACTTTATAGATTCCTACTTTGGAAATAGAACCAGTCTGACTCAAGATTGGGTTACAGGCAGACTCTAACCTCACACCTTTAATGCATTGTCTAAGCTGAGATGTCACTTGCTTTCAAATAAACCTTAAGTTATCTAGAGAATGTGACTTAAAATAAGTTCTGGGATTTACATATTAATGAACCAAAACCTGGAACCCATTCTAAAAGATGAAAGACTTAACAGCAATCTAGGTTTGTTCAATATATCGTTTCAGTTGCATGACCCTGTGGTTTTTTTGCTGTAAATTTTGTGTCTTATGATCCTATTCCACAGCTATCTGATGAAGGAGCAGCTCCTAAAGCTAGTGCTTCCAAATAAACCTGTTGGACTATAACCTGGTGTTGTGTGATTTTTAACTTTGTCCACCTGAGTCCGACACCGGCTCCTCCACATCATTGTCCATATTGTTCAGGGGCTGGAAAATCCCTTCTCTTAAAATAATATTGTTTTATTATTGACCTTTCTGCCATCGGAAATAATTTATTTGCTTTACAGCCGCTCATGTTTTTGACCTTTCCATCAAAA
Source organism: Chiloscyllium plagiosum (assembly GCF_004010195.1). Taxonomy (NCBI): domain Eukaryota; kingdom Metazoa; phylum Chordata; class Chondrichthyes; order Orectolobiformes; family Hemiscylliidae; genus Chiloscyllium; species Chiloscyllium plagiosum. The sequence continues at coordinate 55,752,618 of NC_057727.1, read as the reverse complement.
CCCCTCTCAATCTTCTCTACGGAGAATAATTTCAGTTTATTTTGAGTCTTTCCACCATGTGAAGCGAAACACTTGGTGCATGACTCCCCAGTGCAGTACAGAGGGAGCACTGTGCTGCCAAATGTGTCATATGCAATATTGCCTATGGGACATTAAACAGAGTCCTTGCCTGCTCATCCAGATGGATGTAAAAAAAATTCTAAGGCACTGCTTTGATGTGCAAAGGAATTCTTCCCCATTGCTCAACATCTGCATCACTTAACAAACCTCTGATTATCTGTTCATTAACACACAACTCTTTATGGGATGCTGCTGTGAGCAAATCCTTCGTTCCTACATTCTAACAGTGGTTGCAACATGCAGAGGTTGTGAGAGGTGCTCTGAAAATCATAGTCTTCACGTTAATAAAACTGGAGTTGCTCTTGTAGGTAAAGCATGTCTTGATTTGTTACCTTTCTGACGCATAATATTGCTACTTCTACTGATACACATCTGAGAGCCTGGTAATTAAATAAAGTAGGTTACTTTTGAATAAAACACAAGTGAGTGGCAAATTTCTCTTTCCAAAAAGATACTCAAAGCTTCAGATTTCCTCAAATAAAACTTGAATCTCATATGAAATGTCCCCTAGTTGTATTGATCTTGTGGCCTTGTCCAGTAGTTTTGAAATCAGCTGCCTTGCACCCTGGTTGTCTGAGTCAGGATATCACCGCCATTCTTAAATGGTACCATCTGCTTATCCAAATTACTCTGGCCAAAAAAACCCAGAACAAGTGTCCACGATAATGCTTGGATGTTCCCAGCAGCGACAGTACTGTTACCTAGAGCTGCTAAACAGCAATCCTTCTGAAAAAACAAGTCACTGGGGATAGAGCCTTTATGGAATCATTAATTACAACACATCCTTTGTTCAGTTCTACTTGCTTTAACTGAATATACCAATCACCCATTTAACAGATATTTTAAAAAAAATTTCATCATCTAACACCTCAACGGAGGTGACTTTACAGGTTGTATTTGCAATAGGATCCAAAGTACTCCAGAGAATGCAGTATGAATAATGATTATACTGCAAATGCAGCTCTTGAAATATAATCTCCGCACAGTACCCAGGGAGCCGTACCTCTATTTTAATTGCAACAAATTCTATCAGAGCGGTCACAGATTTGGACCTTTATTGATCCTTCAACACTACTGCAGGCTGCCAACAGCAATTCAGAATGTTTTTACTTCCTGCGGTTGGTTTTGGTTTTCTGTAAAATAAAAGGAATGACCTACATTTCCTCAGCAAGAACAATTACTTCTGGGTCTTTTCCTGAAATTTACTGCTCACTTGCTAAAGAAGAAAGTCATCCTACAGAGAAAGTTAAAGACAGATCTCTCCCCTACTAAGATTCAAAAACATTTGTCAGAAAACAAACAAGCTGGGTTGATTATTCTGACAATATCTGTGGGCCCTTCACTTGAACTTTGCTTTCTTTTCTCAAATTCTCTACAAGCATTGAATGATTTGTTGGAAGCTTTCTGTCATTGTTTGCAAAACCATAGGAGACCGGAGTACATGCAACTACAAAGGGAAAACTGCAGGTAATCTTTCAAATGAGGCACTTTCTGATGTGATATAGCACCAAATAAATATAACCATTATTTAGCTATTGATGCCCAGCCAGCACAATTTATTTTGTCTCTACAACATACTTTAGGCTGAATAAATTCAAATAAATATGCAACTAAGGTTTAAACTGGACCCCAGGCTGTTTAAAAGAAGTTGCTTTTACACAGCCACTTGCTATGATCTAGAATACATTGTCTAAAAAGCGTGGTGGAAACAGATCTAAAAGTCACTGTGCCAAAGGAACACGATGTACTTTTGAACAGGAAAGCATTTGCAAGGTAATGGATTGAAAGCACTTTCAGAACCAGCACAGACACAATAGAGCAAATACCCTTCTGGTATGCTGTATAATTGTATATGCATACAACTGGGATTGGACGTGATGTTTGGGCAGATTAGATTAGATTTCCTACAGTGTGGAAACAGGCCCTTCGGCCCAACCAGTCCACACCAACCCTCCGAAGAGTAACCCACCCAGACCCATTTCCTCCTGACGAATGCACCTAACACTATGTGCAATTTAGAATGGCCAATTCACCTAACCTGCACATCTTTGGATTGTGGGAGGAAACCGGAGCACCCGGAGGAAACCCACGCAGACACGGGGAAAATGTGCAAACTCCACACAGACAGTCACCTGAGGCTGGAATCGAACCTGGGACACCCTGGTGCTGTGAGGCAGCAGTGCTAACCACTCAGCCTCACCATTTGATGTTGAAAGTGGTATCCATGGCACAGAGCCATACCTCTGGGTTAAGTCATTGCAGGTAGTGTACAGGTGAGGGTGTTAGAAATTGTACAATGAATAGCAACCAAAAGCAAACAAAGCAGGCAGATGACTACGTCTGTCAGTGTGTAGTACCAACTTGACATCCTGTTGCCATTTTGAATTCACTGCTTTAGCTAACACTCTTGTTTGAACACGTGTTAGTGCAGGTTGATTTCTTCCGACCTTTGCCTTGATTCTGTAAATGTTTAGTGCTTCCTACAATTGGGTGAAGTTGCAAAAGTATACAGGGAATGTTGTGACTGGTGCTAATGGAGTTTTACTGACTTCAGTTCTTCTAGTCAAACCAGTCGTTCCTAGTCATGAGTGCATTGATACCCATTTCGCCTGGAAGAGCGCAGGTTGGGAGAATAAACAGAGGCCAAACAGAGCAAGACAAGCTCATGAAAGAGGGAGACGGACTCTGCAGGATGCCAAACCGCTCCTAGTTCAGGAAACAATGCTCCAACTAGCACCTGAGTGATGTCCGTGCTCTGGTTAGGACACCCTCATTGAAATCTGTTACCTGCTGTACTCATAGCTACAGCATCAGGGTGTGACAAGAATCACATTGACAATGGGTGACAGGGTGATGAATCTTTCATACCCTCAAAACATTGAGAGATAACTTAATTTTGTTCTCACTCACCATAGAAAAGCAGGCAGAATTAAACATGTGGCGTAGCCAGAATTTCCAGCGTTTCCATACACCATGACACTAACCTCATTCGCACTATCCTGCAGGTGCTTAATGTCATTTTTGCCTCATACCAGAACCCAAAGCAATTCTACACCCTCAATGGCCATCTGGTGTGTGGCCTCACTGTGTATGTCAATGCCTGACATGCTAGCACCCATCATGATGTCTTCATTTAGGCCAACTGCATTTGAGCTTATATAAGGATGTAAAGAGTGGCTAATGCATGACAAAGATGTTTGCTAACAACATGGTTGATGACTCCTAGCGTATGTCTATGGGCAGCAATAATAGCCTTGCTGCCACATAAAAATGATTAAAATCGGCACTAGCATTCTGAACCAGTGTTTCCACTACTTAGACCATTTTGGAGGAGATCAGCAATACTCAACAGAGCAGGTGGTTGTAATGGTCTGCTGTGTCTCGTGTAATCTGATCATGAGGGAAAGCCCTTGTAACCAGCTACACAGCGAGCAGCTGTAGAGCAGGTAAAGGACAAGGAGGATGTAACATACACAGCCTTTTTCTGACTTGGCTTGACCTGACTTGACCTCTTTCCACCTATCACATTTCCAACTCCCCTCCTCCAAGTCCCTCCTCCCTACCTTTTATCTTCTCCTGCTGAACACTCTCTGCTCATTCCTGAAGAAGGGCCTGTGCCCGAAACGTCGAATCTCCTGTTCCCTGGATGCTGCCTGACCTGCTGTGCTGTTCCAGCAATAAAGTTTCAACTTTGATCTCCAGCATCTGCAGACCTTACTTTCTCCCTGTCTGTGAACATCTCAACCAACAACAATAGCAGTAACCACAAGTCCAATTCCCCAGTCACTGATTCCCGACCTTATCTTCCCTCTGTTCGTGAACATCAGAGTGCTCACTTGGCCACAATGTAAAATTGGATAATACCACAAAATGAACAAAATCTATAAATAGAGTTATTTCCATATTTCATACAAAAGTCAGTAAATCACATGCTTGTGCCTCATTTCCATGTTCCTTTGCCTGTTTTTATGTTCCTTTTCAATGCTACTCCAATGACTGCAGCCTGGCTGGTGGAAGGCTGCTGACATTGGCTGGGGGAGAATGCAGACAGCCTTGGATAATAACCCTGAGTCTAGCAGACTGTCCTAATGTGGCACAGGCAGCAGGTCTGTCTGACAGACACCAGCAAAAGTACAGCAGAGGGAGGAGTGATATTTGAGTCACTACCACTCCTCAGGTCAATGATAAGATATTGAAAGTAGCATTCAGTGATCCTGACCAGTCTTACGAGGTCACTGACCTTCTCATGGCACTACATCCAGGTCCTCAGGTCTGGAACAACTATCCTCTCAGCATGTGGCTGCAGTGACTTCCTGTCCTTTACAGATATTAGATATTTGTGGGTGGCACGGTGGCACAGTGGTTAGCATTGCTGCCTCACAGCGCCAGAGAAACGGGTTCAATTCCCGCCTGAGGCAACTGTCTGTGTGGAGTTTGCACATTCTCCCCGTGTCTGCGTGGGTTTCCTCCAGGTGCTCCGGTTTCCTCCCACAGTCCAAAGCTGTGCAGGTTAGATGAGTTGGCCATGCTAAATTGCCCATAGCGTTAGGTGAAGGGGAATGGGTATGAGTGGGTTGCTCTTCGGAGGGTGGGTGTGGACTTGTTGGGCCGAAGGGCATGTTTCCACACTGTAAGTAATCTAATCTAATTTCTCCTACTTCCCAGCTCCTCACTTAAGCCCCTCCGAGAGCGGACCTGAAGAGCTTGGCACCCACTCACCATAACTGCTGTGCCAAATCTTCAAACCAAAAGCCTCAACTTGAGTTAGCTTGTTCTACTGAGCAATCCTTCACCCTGCAGATAGAAGTGCAAAATGTGACCCAAACATACTGTGGTGTGTTTGTCTATTCACAGAAAGCAGACAGCTGATCAAAATTCTGCCACTGTCGTTATGAACTAACAACCAGCCTTGCAATAAAATGTAGTCACAACAATTCTAATTCCTTCAATTTTCAGCTTCTCGGTATCTGCCTGCCCTCTTCTCTGTTCTGCTGTTGGATCAGAAGGATCGATATGGGAAATCACCTTTGCAGCATGACATCCATCATTGTTGGAGAAAGGATGATATACTGACTGCGGAGGTGAATGTCCAAATCGATACACTCGCTATATAAATCTGAAGCTACTCAAGGCCTAGTGGAATTAAGCCATTGATGGTGAGGTAGTGATGCAATGATGCCCAGCAGACTCTACATTGATCATCTGGTCAAGGTCAGCAAATGCGAAGGGTGTTTGGCTATTTTACAACAGTTTCAATTTAGTCATGTCGCACAAAAGGGAAGAGATTGGAAACAGAGAAGGTTTAGCTCTCCGTGTTTGCAAGGCTCCTCCAGGTACCATGGGCTCGTCCAAAAACGCAAGATGCTGATGCCCAGTGCCAAGGTTGAGGTTGAGAGAAAGAGAGAGAGAAAACAAACCAAAGTTCTTTTCATCGCCGTTTGCGTGGAATCGCCTAACCAGAGTGGGTCCCCTGTGCATAGCACAATTTGTCAAAAAAAAAAACCCAGCAATCATGTATTTTGTAAGCAAGACTTATGTTGAAATATACAACTGATACATTGGATTTTGAATGCTTGCAGTGCTGAAAACAAGGAGGGGGGAGCAACTGAATACAGAACCAATAAAGAGAGAAATTTACTAGCTTCAAAGTTAAAAATCACTGGAAAAACTCAACAGGACTGGTAGGACCTGTGGACAGAAATCAGAGTCAACATTTCAGGTCCAGTGACCCTTCTTCAGATTAGAATTCAATAGATAATAGACAATAGAATTCCATAGATTAGAATTCCATAGTTTAAGGCCTCAATCATGACTGATGAGACTACCAGTACAGAGTGGAAGAAAATAGGAGTTGCAAAAGTTAGAGGAATGCAGTTTTCTTGAAAGGTTGTACATATGGATAAAGTTACAGAGATAGTAAGGGTCAAAAGGATTTAGAAAATTAGGATGACCATTTTAAATATTAATGTGTTGTTGGATCAGGAAGCCATAAGGTCAGTAAGCACAGGGGTAATCGGTGAATGGGACTGCGTTTGGTTTGGGCTTGTGCTCAATTAAGTGGAAACTATTCAGAAGAACTACAGGAAGACTAAAATTACATATTTTTTTCTGTAAGTTCAAGAAATGCAAAGGGTTCACTTGATTGAGATTGTTCCATTTCAGCACCCTATGATGGCTATGCAGGATTTTGGTGATGGTTTTCTTAAGGCCTCAGGGAACAATTCTTTGTAATATTTGTTAAATCTCTTTTTTTTTTTTTTTTACACATTTCTTTTGCCATTCTCACCTCAAACAACAGGAATTTTTCCTGCGGTTATTTTAATGCAAACTATCTGGATACAGGAATGGGGTAAACATCCCAAAAAGCTGTTTGTTTATTTGAGCAAACCAACCACCAGCTGTACCTTGGTAGGATTCCTGAAACCCTGCTTGGAAAAACTACCAACCAGCCTCCAAAATTCATGTCATCATATTTAGTTTCCTGTTGTGATAAATAGCTTTCTCTTTACCTGCAGCAGAGAAGGCTCATTAGATACAGCACCACATCAAATGCACTTTTCCAGAACCCACCTGTTCTAAGCAGTGAGGTCCATTTTAAAAGGATCAGGTAAAATTGACACTTGTGTTTTACACAAGGGGTCGTGTGTAATGAATTAATGGACTGCTGTTCTCTCAATTTGAATAGTCTCTCAATTATTTAGTCCATGAAACGCACTGAAGCTTTAAACTTAAATCTCTTTCCTCATCACTGAAGCAAAACAATAAATTATTTCTCGTGTGAAACCCAATCATAACCTGCTCGAACAGTAGGGACAATGGAGGTTAATCACTTTCTTTCCCAGCTCAAGATTACTGCTGTAGATTGCTACGATCTCATGTTGATCTTGGTTATTTTCCAAGTTTCAGTAATGTATTCCAATACAATACCGTCAACTTACATAGGCAAGTTACCACTTGAAATCTACACCATGGGTTTATTTGTAGAACAGAATAGGATAAATTAATTGCATCAGGTCATACTTGCAATCAAGTATTTTAGGAACGCTATAATGTGAAGGTTGATGTTTCCATTAAATATAAAGCCAACAACAGACCACGCAGTATCTCAAGTTCATTCTATGACTAAATTAAATCAAGGCTCATCTGTATCCAAACTTAATTTTCCTGTTATAACTCCATATTCTAACGAGCCGAACAGATATCTAGCAATCTAAAATTTGCAAGTCCAATTGCTTTACCATTTATGATCTTTTGAGGGAGCGAATTCCAGATTATGACCAGCTGAAATTTGAATTCCATAGTTGGATAGGATTCCTCAGAGTCTGGGGGAGCATTGGTGTGCCTGATGAGTATAATTAATTACAGCACCTTAAATATATGAACCACAATCTCTTTCATGATGGACAGCGCGAGAACCAGACATTGGTTGGCTCAACACAATGGACGTTATAACCCATTTCCTGGTTATGGAGCAATTTTAATCACAGTTCTGTCGGACACGTCAGCCTAAACCTCCAGGAAGATATGAGGAAACACACAAGGAAAGAAGACAGGAAGAATTAATTAAGAACTGTGTACATGAATATCAATATTCACTCTGAGGAAAGCGAAACAGGCATTGGTGTGTAGTTATAATAACCACTGTGACCTGTCCATATTGTTAATGATTAAATTAACCACCACTGAAACAAAGACAAAGATTGGTGCTTACTGAACACATTTCCTAAACCAACAGCTAGAGCAGCTAATATCAAACAATATGAAGAAGAAATGTTTTAAAAACAGTGAATCAATCTCACACAGAAACCAAGAAGTATAATTTTTGAAAAAAGATCTACCTACCTTTTCTGCTGACTTAGCAGTCCCAAAAAATATTGGAATAAAGGCAAGCCATACTATACAGGTAGTGTACATAGTGAATCCTATAGGCTTAGCTTCATTGAAGTTCTCTGGGACGCCCCTTGTCTTGATGGCATAAACAGTGCATGTCACCATTAGAAGGATGCTATATCCCAGGGAGCATATGATTTGTAAATCTGTAATGTCGCATTTGAGGACTCCTCTCGCCAGCTCAGGATCAGAGGTCTTCTGCTCATCGTAGTCGATGATGGTATTTGGTGGGTCAATCCCAAACCAGATGAAGACTCCGAGAAGTTGGACTGATATGAGACTGGATGTGATTGCTAGCTGGGATGTCGGGCTGATGAGTCTGGGTGCTGTCACAGCCTTCTTGCCCTGCTCAAAGATGCGGAAAATCCGGTTGGTCTTAGTCAATAAAGCTGCATAACTGATGCACATTCCGAGGCCCAGGAAGATGCGGCGGAACGAACAAATTCCCATGTTGGGTTTGGCAATCATTAGGAAGGTGATGATGTAACAGAGGAATATCCCTGTGAGAAGAACGTAACTGAGCTCCCGTCCAGTCGCCCGTACAATTGGTGTGTCGTTGTACCGTATAAAAGTAGCCATCACGAAAATAGTGGCAATGATTCCAAGCATGGCAAGAAACACTGGGATAATGGCCCACGGTGAATGCCACTCGAGCTTCACAATCGGAATTTGGCTGCAGCCAGTCCGGTTCTCGTTAGGCCTCATGTCGTAGCTGCAAAGGGAACACGTGAATTCGTCGCGTTGATACTGATAGCCATCACATAGCTCACAATGCCAACAGCAGGATACGCCCTTCACCATTTTCTTACGCTCTCCAGATTTGCACGGCAAGCTGCAGACCGAGGTAGGGAGCTCATGGCTTCCCCGTGGCCAGAGCATGTCTTCTACCTGTGAAGAGGCAAACAGAAGATCAGCACAGTGTGAGGTCCTTGGACTTATTCTACTCAGATGGAATGAATGAACTAGCCATACTGGTGTGACCAGATTCGCTGTGTTTGACCTAAAAGAGGTCACCAAAAATACTCATACCAGACCCACTTTTAACAGAAGTGATTTAAGAATTCACCTCTGCACATGCTTCTTGTCATCGTCATCGTCCCTGAAATGTAAAACAGTCAAGAGAAAAATGCCAGAAATGTCAATCAAATAAATCAAGTTCTGAGACTGTGAACCCATGTACATGCAAGGTTTATCACTCCTGCTACTTTTTGATGGTTCTTGACCTGAAAATTGAAAATAAGTCTGGATCGATTTCTGGGAGTTCTTCAAGACTAATGGTCCCTGCCACTGACAAATATTTCTTTGTTACAGAGATTCTGTGGGTGCTCCTGTTTTTTCCCCCCCACAGTCCAAAGATGTGCTGATTAGGTGAGTTGACCGTGTTAAATTGCCCACGGCGTTCAGGGTTGTGTAGGTTAGGTACATTAGTCATAGGAAATCTAGGGGATTGGGTCTGGGTGGGATACTCCGGAGGGCCAGTGTGCACTTGTTGGGCCGAATTACCTGTTTCCACACTGTGGATTCTATGAATATGCACTTTCTATAGGAACAAGGCAGTTCTTCAAATTATTCTTCATTCAGAACGGAGACCTGTGGAAGTTGTGATCACAAGGAATAGTTCAGGTGGGTAGTACTGATGCCTTTAAGATTAAGTCATATATAGAAGTACGTGAAGGGGGGGGGAAGAAAATGAAGAGGACATGTTGGTACAGTGAGGTGAAATAGGTAGGGTGCGACTTGGGTGGAATATAAGTAAACCTTGTAGGCTGAAAAACTGTCCCAATACTTAAAAATATCTTTGTTAATATATCATAATGTTCATTTATCTGGTAACATTTTAAAAGTTCTTAATATTTCAAAATATATCATCAACCTTTCTTTCTTACTTATGTTTGAGATAGTTATTTGGAAACAGACCATTCAGTCCATCTCTTTCATACTGATCAAATATCTGCAATGAATCTAGTCCTATTTGGCCCATTTCTCGCTAAACCCTTCCCATTCATGTACCCATCCAGATGTCTTTTGAATGTTGTAATTGTACCAGCCTCCACAACTTCCTCTGGCAGCTAATTCCATACATGCACCATCCTCTACATGAGAAAGCAAATACTTTGCCAAAGTGACCATACCAATTCCATTAATCTGTTAACAGCAGGTATCAGAGCAACCAAAGGGATGATTGTGGAAGATAGAAATGGCAAGCTGTAGTAACAATAACAAGATTTTTTTAAAGTCATGTTAGTCATCAGTTGGGAGCTGGATAAGCCACTGAAGAACTTTGCAGGTCAAATTCAGGTGAATTCCAATGATATGATTAGTCTCACTTCCAATACATGAGCACATGATTCAGGATTACACTTCAGTACAATACTGAGGGAGTGTTGTACTGTTGGAGATTTGATCTTTTGGATGAAACATTAAATCATTAGCCCATCCATTCTCTCAAGTGGATATAAAAGCCCACTTTGATATAAAACCCCATGGCACATTTTGAGGATGAGCTGGGGAGTTCTTCTGTTCTGACCAATATGCATCCCTCAACAAACATCTAAAATAGATGTTCTGGTCATTTATTTAGATGAGATTCCCTACAGTGGGGAAACAGGCCCTTCGAGTCCTAGTCTTTCCCACCAATGGAAATATCTTCCCAACATCCACTATTAAGTATTCTGTAAGTTTCATATAGGTCCTTTAGCCCACCGAGACTGTGCTGACACATGACACCTTTGTAAACTAAATATCTTTTCCCTCTACGTGGTCTACATCCCTCTATTCCCTGCCTATTCTTACATTCATCAAGATGCCTCTAAAACATTGCCCTTGCATCTGCATCTATCATCTGCTCTGATGGTACACTGCACGCACTTAACACTATGTCAAAAACGTATGCCTCACGTCTTCTTTAAACTTTTCCACTTTTACCTTAACCCTAATACTTGATATTTCTACCTTGGGAAAAAGATTCTAACTATCATTCAATCCATGCCTCTCATAATTTTGTAAACAGTCTATGAGATTGCCCCTCAGTCTCCAACGGTAAAGCGAAAGCAATCCAAATTTGTCTAATTTCTCTTCATAGTTAATACACTCCAACCAGCAACGTCCTGGTAAACCTTTTCTGTACCCTCTCCAGACATTCCACATCCTTCTGCTAGTCTGGAGACCAGAGCTGGATGCAATATTCCAAATGAGGTTTAACCTAAAATTCTACATAGCTGCACAATGACTTGACACTTTTTCCACTCTATGCCCTGACTGATGAAGACAAGCATGCATACATCGTCTTGACCACCTTATCGACTTGTGTTGCCACATTCAAGGAACTGTGGACTTGTATGCCTGGATACTCCTGTATACTAATGCTACTAAGGCTTCTGCCATTTACCATAAACTACTTTCTTGCATCAGACCTTCCAAAATGCATCACCTCACATTTATCTGGATTAAACTCCACCTGCCAAGTCTCCACCCTTTTTACATTCTGTTGTATCCTCTATCTTCCTTACTATCCACAGCTCCTTCAATTTTTGTGCCTTCTGCAAATTTACTAATCAGACTATCTACACTCTCCTCCAAATCATTAAAATATATTACAAACAACAAGAGTCCCATCACTGATCCCTGCAGAACACCTTAAGTCACAGATCTCCAGTCAGAAAAATATGCTTCCATTGCTACTCTCCGTCTTCCATGACCAAACCAGTTCTGTATCCAATTTACCAACTCACGGTGCATCCTTGTGACTTCACCTTCTGTATCAGCCTGCCACAAGGAACCTTGTCAAAGGCCTTGCTAAAGTCCATGTTGATAATATCCACCACACTGTCCTCATCAATCACCTTTATCACTTCCTCAAAAACTCAATCAAGTTTGTGACCTTCCCCTGCATAAAGCCTATCGTTAATATGTCCAAACATTTCCAAATATGAGTAAGTCCTGTCCATAAGAATCTTCTACAATAATGTCCTGACTACTATTGTTAGGCTGTCTGGCCTGTATTTCCCAGACTATCCCTGTTGCCCTTCTTAAACAAGGAAACAACACTGGCCATTCTCCAGTCCTCTGGAACCTCGCCTGTGACTGATGTGTGAAGGGAATATAGACTCTCTTCCCAGAGGGTCATCTGCCTTGCACCAACTAGCCAGTGTTCTCAGAGGCCATAACTTCTCTGCCTTGTAGAATTTGTCAGATGAACTATTGGCCATTTCTGAGTGCCCTGAACACAGACCCTTCCTAGTGAGCCTGCTGAACCTGGAACTCTTCAATTACATTGTCAAGTCATTCAAGTACCCTTGCATAGTAATGAGCTGTAAGGTGTTGTAAATTGTTTTAAATAACACTAATAGCCCACTGAGTGAGTTGCATCTAGGATGCACTTAATAAACTTCTCTTCCTCTCCATCTCACTTTCCTCCATTCAACCTCTTCATAAAACCTCCCTCAATACCTGTCCAAATATCTGCATGTGGTTCAATGTTAGATGTTTGTTGGTTAACGATCCTGAAGGACCCAAAGGCATTTCTACCTACATTAAAGACACTGCATAAGTGTCAGATGTTGTTGTGGCCTGAGAGTTGTATACCAAATGGCCAAGGAAGACCATTTTACCAGAGCTATGGCTGGTTCCACAGGTTAAAATAACATTGAAACATGCCCATTTTTCTTTGAATAGTACACTAGATTTGCTTTGGTACAAGTAAATGCTTTCTTTTGTGGAAATGCTGTTTTGGTTTGTTCCTATGACTGACAGATGGCTTACAATGCAATGCCGGAAAGAAAATTTCCGCCAGTGCTGCAAATGTTTTTAAATATATTATGCTTTTTGCAGCATACAATACTCTATACGAGCCCAGAATGATTAATTTTCTTATTTCTCTAAATAAAAGGGTATGATTCGGATTTCAAACACCCATTCCTTGAAAGGGATATAGTAATTAAAAAGTCCTTTCTACATTCAATATGGTTGGCTGGAATTCATTATTTTGACAAAGTCTTTAATCATTTATTTGAAAGGGGTTGAAGCCTGCCAGAAGTTGGGCAGACACCCAACACTTAACTCCTGCCCACAGCAAAACAAACAATTCACAGAAGCAGATTCAAATCTCCATAAGACCATAAGACCATAAGACATAGGAGTGGAAGTAAGGCCATTCGGCCCATCAAGTCCACTCCGCCATTCAATCATGGCTGATGCGCATTTCAGCTCCACTTACCAGCGTTCTCCCCGTAGCCCTTAATTCCTCGAGACAACAAGAATCTATCAATCTCGGCCTTGAAGACATTTAGCGTCCCGGCTTCCACTGCACTCCGTGGCAATGAATTCCACAGGCCCACCACTCTCTGGCTGAAGAAATGCCTCCGCATTTCTGTTCTGAAATGACCCCCTCTAATTCTAAGGCTGTGTCCACGGGTCCTAGTCTCCTCGTTTAACTGAAACAATTTCCTAGCATCCACCTTTTCCAAGCCATGTATTATTTTGTACGTCTCTATTAAGTCTCCCCTTAATCTTCTAAACTCCAACGAATACAATCCCAGTATCCTCAGCCGTTCCTCATATGTTAGACCTGTCATTCCAGGGATCTCAAACTCAAATTTGCACGATGTGACTGGGTTCTGCATTAGAGAGCTTCTCGCTGCTTTTTTCCACACTATTCTGAACGGTTGCATGAGCTTGCACCATGTTCTTCTATTAGTTCCAAAAGGCAGCAAATACCACATCAAAAGGCCATAATGCTCAGTTTAATTCATCATTGTATTTATAAGCTAATTGCACAGCAATACTGTGCATTTATTTATGACCTTTAAGGTAGCAAATCCCTTTTGTGACAGAATTAGCACATCAAAAATATCATGACATTTAGGCCACATAAGGAGATATTAAGACCTTGTCAAAGAGACAGGAAACTGGCAGTACAACACAAGTTAAACTGATAAACCATTATGTGTTTGAATGTTCAGAATTTCATTTGAATAACTTTTGACTCAAGTCTCTCATAAATTGATGGAAAGGCCAGCTTCCATGTAGTCTCATGTTACCTCAGGCAGCGTAGCTCAGTTTCATTACAATCGACCTTGTCATTGAAATGGAAGCTGAGCGAATGGATTTTATCCAAAAATCAAGTACTCATCATATGAACCATTCCAACCAGTCAAGTGTATAAGGTGTGAACAATGAGCACTTGATGGGCTAGACAAGATTAAAGGATGAGTCTACTTTCCCCAGACTCCAAGCTTGCATAAATTAATACTGTAAAAGGAATTGACTCAGACATCATGTACTTTTCGAAGATCATTAATTTAGGAATACTGGCAATACCACCAAAGGGAAGCCTGATGAACCTAAGGAACAATAAATACTTTTGACAGTTTTGTACATTGGCCTTAGAGCCAAAGGAACTTAATGTCCCAGCTATTGCTAATTGCAGCCGATGTTTAAATCCACAATGCTTTTGTGCAGCTAAATTCATGTTAAACGTGACTTTTCATAAAGTACTTTATAGCTAATATTTTCTAAGAACAGTCATTTTTATAACGCAATGTAAATAACATAGGAGTCAATTATGTCATAGCAAGGTCCCACTATGTGTTTTAGTGATGTTCGTTAAGGAGTAAACGTTTAGCTAAGACAGCTGCTCTTCTTCAAATGATACATGGAAACTTTTAATAGTGGCTTATGAAGTCATTTACTATCCCATCCATACAACGTCTCTCACTGCTCTACAGTGTAGCACATTCGCAAAGCTGCACCAAAGTGTCAGCCTACAAGGAGTGGGGCTTGAACCTATACATTTCTGAATCACAAGCAAGAGTGATAATATTGAGCCATGATGTGTGTAATATATCTAAGCCAAATGCTCAGGAAAGGATCAGCTGTTCTTATTTTTGTCTAAATTTAGCCTTTAACCTCCCAATGAAATGGTCTACTGACCATCCATATTAAGGGATTTTCTGGATCCAAAATTAATGCTGACTTAAGACTACAAAAGTTCATTCCTTTCAGGACCTTGAGGTTCAGCTGACAAGATTTTCACTTCAACTCGTAATTAAAAACTAGCTTTCAAAATTTTGTAAAGAACTAATTCCCTTTTTATTAAGGAAAAATCAAAAGAATCGCAACTCATGATCAGAAGTGCAAAACTACTGGATACAAGTAGCCATCATTGGTTTGGTATCAAAGAAGCATACACTGAGAGAGCATAAAAATGATAGAAAGATACTTCAGGACAAGAGGAATTACTTTTGAGATTGGCAATAAAATTCCACAGGAGAAACATCTGTGAAGCCAACAGCTAAATAAATAGCATTCATAACATTCTCCTGCAAGGTTTTGTTGTGAGGTTAAAAGTGCCAAGATTGTGTCAAAGTAGCCCGTCCATTATCCAAGGCAATTCCATTGCTGATTAGTACAAAAGACTGCACTCAATGTGCTCATAATTGAATGCTCATTCCTAGAACAGAACAATTAGAATATTTACTTAGTCAGATCATTGTAACTTAAGCTGTGTTTAATGCTGGATCAGTGGTGCTGGAAGAGCACAGCAATTCAATGCTGCCTGAATTGCTGTGCTCTTCCAGCACCACTGATCCAGAATCTGGTTTCCAGCATCTGCAGTCATTGTTTTTACCTCGTTGTGTTTAATGCTGGCCTTGTTCATCTTGTCTGGAAGTGAACAACTGCAGCTTAAAGACTGAAAAGAAACTTACACAGTGAAGGTGAATTATAATGCAATTTAAACACTTCACACAGTTTACATGTAGAGCTTTCTCCTGATATATGAAACAAATTTTTGACATGTTTCTTTCATGAGTTGCAAATCTAAAAGGTTAAAGGATTTCTCTGTTTAGAACAAAAATATCTTTGTTTACAAGATAATATCTATTGGTTTCTGAGAGTCATTAGTTTAGGCTATTTTGAACAGTAATTGGCATTTCATCCCACACACAAAATTTAACCTTTGGCCTCCCAATTAAATTGGCTACTGATCATCCATATTGAGGGATTTTCTGGTTCCAAAATATGCTGACCATTCTTGACCTTTACCTTTGACCCACAGAAGTTAACTTCAATATGACATTACACTTGGGGGTTGTTCCGTTCAGGTTTTAGAACATAGAACATAGAAGAATACAGCGCAGTACAGGCCCTTCGGCCCTCGATGTTGCACCGATCCAAGCCCACCTAACCGACACTAGCCCACTATCCTCCATATGCCTATCCAATGCCCGCTTAAATGCCCATAATGAGGGAGAGTCCACCACTGCTACTGGCAGGGCATTCCATGAACTCACGACTCGCTGAGTAAAGAACCTATCCCTAACATCTGTTCTATACCTACCCCCCCTCAATTTAAAGCTATGCCCCCTTGTAATAGCTGTTTTATTTGACAGAGATTGTCTGTACAGTCTGTGCTTGGTTATATGCCATGGACACCAAAGCCATCAACATGAGTTTTCCTGTTTGTGTTTACAGAGGCCAGTCCAGCACCCCAAATTGCTGAAAGGAATGAATGCATGCCATTGCTGATATGCAGCAGAGTCTCCCAGGAGCAGAGACAAGAAACTATTGGAATTGTTAGTAATGGTCAGTTATTAGGTTGATAGAAAACAGGACTGATCACACACACTAATAAAGTCAGATCACTTTTTTGAATTTCAAAAATAAACTTTATTCATAAAATTATTTGGGTCTCTTTACAATTGGTTGTGCCATTCTGGTGTACACATTACATTACTATACATACAGACATCAAAAATTTATTTTTCCTATATACAATTCTGTACATTTACTATCCAGCTCCTCTGCTGAGGCGTCAGCGGAGCCCAATTGACTGCGTGGGCCCCCTGTTCTTCTTAGGCAGGCAGATGCTATACGGTGGTCTTTCCCCTCTGCGCCTTGGCGGTAGCTGCTCCAAGCTTCAGCGCGTCCCTCAACCCATAGTCTTGGACCTTGGAATGTGCCAGTCTGCAGCACTCAGTCGAGGTCAACTCCTTCAGCTGGAAGATCAACAGGTTTCGGACTGCCCAGAGAGTGCCCTTCACCGAGTTGATGATCCTCCAGGCACAGTTGATGTTCGTCTTGGTGTGCGTCCCGGGGAACAGGCCGTAGAGCACGGAGTCCCGCGTCACGGCCCGCTCAGGTCAAACCTCGACAAACACTACTGCATTCCTCTCCAGACTTCTTCTGCATAGGCACATTCCAGCAGGAGGTGCGTGACAGTCTCGTCCCCCCCACAGCCGCTTCGAGGGCAGCGTGCGGTGCGGCTGAGAGTGCAGGCGTGCATAAAGGATCTCACAAGCAGAGCCCTTCTCATGACCAGCCAAGCCATGTCTTGGTGCTTGTTGGAAAGTTCTGGCGATGAGGCATTCTACCAAATGGCTTTGACAGTCTGCTCAGGGAACCGCTCGATAGGATCAGCCTTCTCTTTTTCCCAAAGTGTCTCAAGGACACTAGGTGCTGACCACTTCCTGATGGACCTGTGGTCAAAGGTGTTTTTCTTCATAAACTTCTTCATGAAGGACAGGTGGTATGGAACGGTCCAACTACTCGGAGCATTCCGCGGCAGCGAGGCCAGGCCCATCCTTCGCAGGGACAGGGAGAACCTCAGTACGTAGTGACATTTGGTGTTTGCGTACCGGGGATCCACGCACAGCTTGATGCAGCCACACACAAAGGTGGTCATCACAGTGAGGGCGGCATTGGGTGTGTTTTTTCCCCCGTTGCCCAGATCTTTATACATCAAATCCCTTCGGACCTGGTCCATCTCTGATCTCCATAAAAATTGGAAGATGGCCCAGGTGATTGCAGCGGCACAGGTTCTAGGAACAGGCCAGACCTGTGTCACGTATAACAGCAATGACAGTGTCTCACACCTGATGACCAGGTTTTTTCCCGCGATGGAGAGCGACCGTAGCTTCTATCTGCCCAGTTTCTGCCTCACTTTGCTGATACGCTCCTCCCAAGACTTGGCTCATGCCCCAGCCCCCCCCCGAACCAAATGCCCAGCACCTTCAGGTGGTCGGTCCTGACGGTGAAGGGGATCGAGGATTGGTCGGCCCAGTTCCCGAAGAGCATGGCCTCACTCTTGCCTCGGTTGACCTTGGCCCCCGAGGCCCGCTCAAACTGGTCACATATGCACATGAGTCCGCGCACGGACAACGGATCCGAGTAGAAAATGGCGACGTCATCCACGTACACGGAGGCCTTAATCTGCAGGCCCCCACTGTCAGGAATAGTCACCCCTCATGGGGTTGCATCCTTCCTGATGGACTCAGCAAATGGCTCTATGCAGCACACAAACAAGGCAGGAGAGAGGGGGCAGCCCTGCCCCTCTCCAGATTTGACTGGGAAGCTATCTGATTCCCACCCATTGATTGAGACTGCACAGACAATGTTGGTGTAGAGCAGTCTGATCCAATTGTAGATTCCCTCCCCAAGGCCCATATATGTGTGTGATATCCTGTCAAAGGCTTTCTCCTGGTACAGGCTGATCAGGCAGGTGTCCAACTCTCTGTCCTGCATGTAGGGAATGTATCCCTGAGGAGTGCGAGACTCTCAGCGATCTTCCTGCCCGGTACAGCACAGGTTTGGTCAGGGTGAATCACCAACCCCAGAGCAGACCTGACTCGGTTGGCGATAACCTTTGACAAAATTTTGTAATCTGAATTCAATAGTGAGATTGGTCTCCAATTTCTGAGTTCCACCCTCTCCCCCTTCTGCTTGTAGATGAGGGTGATGATGCCTTTCCTCATGGATTCACTCATGGTACCTGCCCGAAGCATACTGACATACACCTCCAGCAGGCCCTGGCCAATCAAGTCCCACAGAGCAGAATAGAGCTCAACCGGTAAGCCGTCGCTTCCGGGAGTTTTATTCTTTTTGAAGGACTCGAGGGCCTTGGTCAGCTCGTCCAAAGATAGCGGCTGGTCCAGCCTCTCCCGTGTTCTGTCATCTAAGAACTCCATGATAGAGGACAGGAACGACTGGGAGACTGCACTGTCAGTTGGCTTCACGTAATACAGACTGGCATAGAAGGATTTGCTGATCCTCATGACGTCAGCCTAAGATGACGTTATCGAGCCATCTTCTTCCTTCAGGCTGCTGAGCACGGAGCTCTCTTTGTGTACCTTCTGGAAGAAGAAACGTGAGCACGTCTCATCCTGACTGCTTATCTAAGAGGCAGTTCTTTTCAAATGCACATTGCTGTCAGAGGCTCTCCCTCAGTTTGAGGATGGCTCAGTGTTGCATGTTTCTGCTATGGGTGAGTGGGGAACATGCTGATTCACACATCTTTGGACACACGAGGCAGAATATCTCATAAGCTAATCTGACCTGAGGTGCAGGATTGGTCTCTTTGTCTCTTCTTCCTTGCCACAGCTCTGCCCCACCACAAATATATCCTTAAATCAAAGCTTGACGGAAAATTTCATCGCCATTTTGACCAATTAGAAGCAAGCAGTCATTAATGCCAATTGTGCCACATTTCAAGGAGAGCTCAGAGTATCTAAGTTGTGCCTGCAAACACAGCAAGCAACCATTCAAGTACAGTAGCAGTGATGTCTTGCTATGATTGTATAGAGCCTAAGTGAAACCACACCTGGAGTACTATGGGGGGAGAGAGATAGAGAGAGCCCAAGTTCCATGGAGAAGAATTGCATGGCCCTCTTTGTCAGATTCCTCCAATTACCACTGTATGGAGACTATGATGAGCCATCATTTGTCTGTGATGTGAACGCCAACTGCTCACATTACTAAGGGCTTGCTCGGTTTCGATATTCCTCATCCAGACTCATTGAAAGCTTGAGCAGTGGACTTGGCAGATGGAATATAACATGAAAATATGAGGTTATGCATTTTGGAAGGAAGAATAAACAGATTATTAATTAAATGAGAAAGACTGCAGAAAGCTACAACCAAAGAGGGATTTGGACGTCCTCTTGCAAGAGGGCAAGCGACTAAGGTTTCAGTGGGGGAGCACTTAGGGGCCAGCGACCATAATTCTACTAGTATTAAAATAGTATTGGAAAAGAATAGACTGGATACAGAAGTTGCAATTTTAAATTGAATGAAGGCCAATTTTGACAGTATGAGGCGAGAACTTTCAAAGGTTATTGGCGGGGGGGTGGGGCACGGAGTGGATGTTCACAGGTAAAAGGACGGCTAGAAAATGGGAAGCCTTCAAAAAGGAGATAACCAAAGTCCAGAGACAGTATATTCCTGTTAGGGTGAAGGGCAAAGCTGGTAGGGTTAGGGAATGGTGGATAACTAGAGAATTTGAAGTTTTGGTCAAGAAAAAGGAAGCATAAGTCAGATATAGACAGCAGAGATCGAATGAATCTTTAGAAGAGTATAAAGGTGGTAGGACTATACTTGAGAGGGAAATCAGGAGGGCATAAAGGGGATATGAGATAGCTTTCACAAATAGAATAAAGAAGAATCCATAGGGATTTTATAATACATTAAGGACAAAAAGGTAGCTAGAGAGAGAATAGGGCCCCTCAAAGATCAGCAAGGCAGACTGTACATGGAAGCTGAAAATGTGTTGCTGGAAAAGCGCAGGTCAGGCAGCATCCAAGGAGCAGGAGAATCGACATTTCGGGCATGAGCCCTTCTTCAAGAATTCCTGAAGAAGGGCTCATGCCTGAAACGTCGATTCTCCTGCTCCTTGGATGCTGCCTGACCTGCTGCACTCTTCCAGCAACACATTTTCAGCTCTGATCTCCAGCATCTGCAGTCCTCACTTTCTCCTAGAAGACTGTGCATGGAACCAAAGGAGATGGAGAAGAAACTAAATGAGTATTTTGCATCAGTGTTAACTGTGGAGAAGGACAGGGAAGATACAGAACATGGGAAAATAAATAGCAACATCATGAAAAATGTCCATATTACAGAGGAGAAGAGGCTGGATGTCTAAAAGCACAAAGGTGGATAAATCCCTAGAACCTGATTAGTTGTACCCTAGAACTCTGTGGGAACCTAGGGAAGTGATTGCTGGACCCCTTTTTGAGGTATTTGTATCATCGATAGTCACAGGTCAGGTGCCGGAAGACTGGAGGTCGGCTAACATGGTGCCACTATTTAAGAAAGGTGATAAGGAAAAGCCAGGGAACTATAGAATGATGAGCTTGACATCGGTGGTGAGCAAGTTGTTCGAGAAAAACCTGTCCCTCAGGATTGCCATGATTTGGAAAGGTGAGGACTGATTAGGGATTGTCAACACGGCTTTGTTCATGGGAAATCATGTCTAAAAAACTTAAATTTTTTTTGAGAAGTTAATGAAGGGGGTTGATGATGGCAGAGCGGTGGATATGATCTATATGGGCTTCAGTGAGGCGTTTGACAAGGTTCCTCATGGTAAACTGGTTAGCAAGGTCAGATCACATGGAATACAGGGAGAACTAGCCATTTGGGTACAGAACTGGTTCAAAGGTAGAAGACAGAGGGTGGTGGTGGAGCGTTGCTTTTCAGACTGGAAGCCTGTGACCAGTGGTGTGCCACAAAGATTGATGCTGGGTCCACTACTTTTCAGCATTTATATAAATGATTTGGATGACACCAAAATTGGAGGCATAGTGGACAGCGAAGAAGGTTACCTCAGAGCATTGAAATCCCCCACATTAGGGAGAAGATACCTGTTACTCACCTTATCGAAACCCCTTATTTTATAAACCTCTAAAAGGTCACCCCTTAACCTTCTAAGCTGCAGTGAAAAGGTCCCAGCCTATCCCAATCACTCAAACCGTCCATTCCCAGCAACATCATGGTAAATCTCTTCTGAACCGGTTCCAGCTTAATATCCTTCTGATAACAGGCTTACCAGAACTGGACACAGAACTTCAGAAGAGTCTCACCAACTTCCTGTACAACCTCACATGACTTCCCAACTCCTGTACTCAAAGGTCTGA
The DNA here is from genome assembly GCF_004010195.1 of Chiloscyllium plagiosum. Taxonomy (NCBI): domain Eukaryota; kingdom Metazoa; phylum Chordata; class Chondrichthyes; order Orectolobiformes; family Hemiscylliidae; genus Chiloscyllium; species Chiloscyllium plagiosum. The sequence continues at coordinate 55,730,704 of NC_057727.1, read as the reverse complement.
GCAAATGTGCTCAACACCATCTTAACCACCCTGTCTCTATGTTTTGGAAACTTCAAAGAATTATGTACTTGAACGCCAAGCTCTCTCTGTTTGACAACCATTGGGAGCTCATTGCTCATTGGCAGTAATGTTTGTGTGAGGTGCCAAAAAATAACGTGTGGTTGAAAAGTTCCTCCCAGCAGAAAGGTGAAGCAATACTGTGCACCTCAACAACTGTGAAGGTGGCAAAAGATAGTCTCATTCATTGATCATAGCTAATCTGATAATCTTTAACAATATTTTCCTGCCTTTTCACTATAACCCTCCATTCCCTTACTGATTAAAACCTGCTTTTTTTCAACATGGAATATAATTAACAACCAGCCTCCAGAGTGCTCTGACATAAAGATTTCCACAGAACCATCATCCTTCCTCATCTCTAACTTCGATGGGTGTCCCATTACTGTGAGATTATGCCCTCTGGTTCCAGTTTCTCCAAGAATGGAAAACAACCTTCCTGTATTTATCATGTCAACCCCTCCCAACAATCTTAAATATTTGCCTCTCATTCGTCCAAGCTCCAGCAATTACAGTCCCTACTCAACTTCTCCTCATGTAACATTCCCTCCATACTCAGGATCACTCTAGTCCTTCTCTGCACAACCTCCAAAGGAATTATATATTTCCTTGGATAAGGAGTCCAAAGTGATTTCCAGGTTTGGTCTGACTAGTGCTCTGTATTGTGCCCTTTATTTCAAGAAAGACTTTCGGATATTGCATTCCATGTACTTTGAAATAATGGCCAGTATTCCATTTACCTTCACTATGATCTGCTGAACTTGAATGGTAACTTTGTTTTTGTGATTAGAGTCATAATCATGGAGCCATAGAGATGTACTGCATGGAAACAGACCCAGTGGTCCAAATCATCCATGGGATGTTACTATATTGGAACAGTTACTGATCAGTAGCAAAATTATGTCTTCAAATCCAAGCTTTCAGAACTTGAGTTATTTCTCACACAGAGAGATGACAAAGAGAAAAGCATGACAACCAATGTTAGCGATTATTTTTTAAAAAAGCACATCTTGATATTTCCTCTCTTTTTGGACTGTGGACTGAAAAGGTAAGAACCTGCTTTAAATCAAGGAGACCAGGCAAAGATATGGCTGCTGTTTTAAAACTTATGCTTATTTTAATCACCTGTTTTAGGAAGGATATTACTAAGATAGAGAGAGTTCAGAAGAGATTTACCAGCATGTTGCCAGGTATGGAAAGTATGAGTTATAAAGAAACGCTGGATAGATTAGATTAGATTAGATTCCCTACAGTGTGGAAACAGGCCCTTCAGCCCAACCAGTCCACACCGACCCTCCGAAGAGTAACCCACCCAGACCCATTTCCTTCTGACTAATGCACCTAACACTATGGTCAATTTAGCACGGCCAATTCACCTGACCTGCACATCTTTGGACTGTGGGAGGAAACCGGAGCACCTGGAGGAAACCCACACAGACACGGGGAGAATGTGCAAACTCCACACAGACAGTCGCCCGAGGCTGGAATTGAACCCAAGACCCTGGTGCTGTGAGGCAGCAGTGCTAAGCACTGAGCCACTGTGCTGCCCCCACCAGGGTGCCACCCCTGGGACTTTTTTCACTGGAGCGTAGGAGGTTGAGAGGTGACATTATAGAAGTTTATAAAATCATGATGCGTATAGATCAGGTTAATGGTAGGTGCCTTTTCCCTAGAATGGCGGATTTAAAGACAAGGGGACACATTTTTTAAGGGGAGAGGAGAAAGATTTTAAAAAGACATGACAGGGAATATTTTTAGACATAGGGTGGTTCATGTGGGCAGCACGGTGGCACAGTGTTTAGCACTGCTGCCTCACAGCACCAGAGACCTGAGTTCAATTCCCACCTCAGGCAACTGTCTGAATGGAGTTTGCACATTCTCCCCGTGTCTGCATGGGTTTCCTCTGGGTGCTTCGGTATCCTCCCACAGTCCAAAAATGTGCAGGTTAGGTGAATTGGCCATGCTAAATTGCCTGTAGTGTTAGGTGAAGGGGTAAATGTAGGGGAATGGGTCTGGGTGGGTTGCTCTTCGGCAGGTCGGTGTGGACTTGTTGGGCTGAAGGGCCTTTTTCCACACTGTAAGTAATCTAATCTAATTTAAGGTGTGGAGTGAACTTCCTGATGTGGTGGGTATGAGCACAGTCACAACGTTTAAAAAGCATTTGGATAAGTACCTGAATAGGAAGGGCTTGGAGGAGCAGGCAGGTAGGACTAGTTGAGTTTGGGATTATGTTCAGCATGGTTGGATCAAAGGGTTTGTTTCTATCCTGTATGACTCTATGAGCACATTGTGAATTGTGTACAATGTGTTTTCCTGGAACAGTAAGAGAGCAGAGATAGACGTCATGGAACTGATGGATTCTGAACTGAAGGAAAACTTTTTGACAACATTTCCGATTGGTCCTTGACCAGGTGATCATGGCATTTATGGAGCCAATGCAGCAGAGAACAAGCAGCTGCAAAAAGAAAGCATCAAAAAAAACAATGTCTCTCTCTTTCTCTTGTGGGGGTACCAGAAAGTTTCCAGTAACAGCTAACTGTCTTCCTCTAGTTTTCTCTGCAAATCCCCTTGTTAAAAGAGAAAACAATGCCTTTAAAGATAGTGAATGAATATATGCTTAACCAGTGAATGAAAGATTTCAATGGTTTGCAAACAGCCTTATGTCAACAACAAAGAATTGAAAAGGATTTGAAAGGAAGAGAAAGAAAACGCTCATTGAATCTGTAGTGCAAACTGGTGCTATCAGACTATTTCTCCCTGATCTTTTAAAAATCACCAATAATATTAATGTATTGCATGCCTATGTTTGGGAAGGGGGAGGTTTAGGAAAGAACAGAGTTAACTTGTAGAGTTATAAATCAGCAATTCATGTTGCATAAATGCCATTAGTTCAAGACAGTTTTCACAATAATGAGCTTTGATTTTGAGCACCCCACCCCAACAATGTAAACACTGGATGGTGAAGCAGGTTAGAGGAACAGAGGCTAGTTGTGTATCAACATCACTCAGACCTGCAAAACTTTATGTATTAGCATGAAACACTGATGGTAACACCTCCTCAACCTGTTGAACTTGTCACCTCCTCAGTTTTTAATTCTAATGGCCCAAATGTACTTGGAACACAATCTTTTTGCTCCCAGTTGTTCCCTTTTGAATCGCTCACTTTCCTAACGTTTCACTCTGGCCTTGGTGGTGTTTTGAACTGGGAGCTTGACCTTTCAATTAGCTTCCTCACTGGGCAAAGAAAATGCTTTTCATTGCTGCTGCGCAATTGAAGAACCTGGTCGACTGTGATATTTGCAATCTCACTTCCGTCAAAAATAAATTCCTTTCAAAGTTAGAGATAGAAGAACCAAAGTCGATATGTAAACTACGTTCATCTGAGGATAAGGGGGAAAATGAATCGCTTATCTTCAGAAGCAGGGCAAGGTTCATTATCAGGAAAAGCAGTTATATCCTCGGCAAGTATTAGATATGTCACTAGAAATCATAATCAAAAATGATAGTGTGTGCACAATCCACATTTTTTTTAATATAAAACCTGCAATAGTTTAATCTGAAATGGAAACAAAGATTAATGTGGTCCTGAAAAAGGCAAGATCAGGCACCTCCTTCCAGTTCAGTACTGTGTTGTAGATTTCAAAACAAATCAACGATAATTTGAATTATTGGCATTGCACACAGAGTGCGAGCCAGTATTTCATATTCTTTGTACATAGGTGTGATCCTTTGTGACACCTCAATTTCCACCTGAAATGGGTACACTGTTGGTTGAGTATACATACTACTTGTCTCACATTAACATTGGGAGGTCTTTTTAGGTACAAACCATCCTCTTATAACCATGACGTTGATGTGCCTGGCTCACGGAAGCTTCTGCTAGCAGATACATTGATGGGAGAGGATTTGTGCATGGCGCTGCCATTGAAGCCAATGATAGAGGGCTTGCCTTTAATTGTTGAGATTTTCATTGCTGATAATTTGTATGGCATGAATGTTGTCTGCCATGTCAGCACATGCCTGTATACTGTTCAGATGTTTTTGTGAAACTGGCATGGCCTGATGAGTTACAGGAGATGTTTTGGATGGATTTGAAGACAGTGTAATCATCACTGAACAATCACGGTTGATGCCATGACAGAGAAAAGCTCATCATGAAACAGTGGAAGATAATTAAGCTGAGGATGCACTAACAAATATACATAGCAGACCTTTGATCCATCAATCTAGGGTGGATTAGAAATCAAACAAAGAATTGTTATGAATGTGTTCCTAATTAACCACTTAATTTCTATCTCTGTTCCCAGAAAGAAAATATTCCACCACTTGTTCAAAGTGTTAATAAAATCACATTGAAGAGACTTTTCCTTTAAGAAAGCAGATAGGTAGAAAGCAGGAAACTACAGTTCAGTCAGCCTGTCATCTGGTATTGGAAAATGCTAGAGCTCATTTTGAAGGAAGTAGTAACAAGATTTTTCAAAAACCAAACTAAAATCAGGCAGAATTCATTGGGTTGACAAATTTATCAGTCTTCTCTGCGGATGCAGAGCTGGCTGAGTCACAGAAGACAGAGAGTAGTGGTGAAAATGTTTTTTTTTTAAAACTGGAGATCTGTGACCAGTGGTCTTGTACAGTGATCAGTGCAGGGATCTCAGTTGTTTCAAATAAAAGTAAATGATTTGAAGGAGAATGCAGGTTGTCCGATTACTACGTTTGTGGAAGACACAAAGACTGGGGGAACTGTGAATAGTGAGGATGATTGCTAGAAGGCACAGCAGGATACAAATAGGCTAGAGACTTGGGCAGAAAAATGGTAGATAGAACTTAATCTGGACAAATTTGAGGTGATGCATTTTGTGGAAGATTTAATGCAGGATGCAATCGTACAGTAGATCTCAGACCTCAGTGCAGGTTCGTAGCTCCTTGAAAGTAGCATCGCAGGTAGATAGCATAGTGAAGGCGGCATTTGGTATGCTTTCCTTTATTGGTCAGAGTATTGAGTACAGGAGTTGGGAGGTCATGTTGCGGCTGGACAGGAAATTGGTTAGGCCACTGTTGGAATATTGTGTGCAATTCTGGTCTCCTTCCTATCAGAAAGATGTTGTGAAACTTGAAAGGGTTCAGAAAAGACTTACAAGGATGTTGCCAGGGTTGGAGGATTTGAGCTATAGGGAGAGGTTGAATAGGGTAGGGCTGTTTTCCCTGCAGCATCAGAGGTTGAGGGGTGACCTTATAGAGATTTATAAAATCGTGAGAGGCATGGGTAGGATAAATAAACAAAGTCTTTTCCCTGGTTTGGGGAGTCCAGAACGAGGGTTCAGAACTGGACGTGAAGGTTTAGGGTGAGAGGGGAAAGATATAAAAGAGACCTAAGGGGCAGATTTTCACGCAGAGGGTGGTACGTGTATGGCATGAGCTGCCAGAGGAAGTGGTGGAGGCTGGTACAATTGCAACATTTAAAAGGCACCTGGATGGGTATATGAATAGGAAACGTTTGGAGGGATATGGGTGGGGGCTGGCTAGGAAACGTTTGGAGGGATATGGGTGGGGGCTGGCAGGTGGGATTAGATTGGGTTGGGATGGACAAGTTAGATCGAAGGGTCTGTTCCCATGCTGTACATCTCTATGATTCTCTTTGCCTGGGCTCCTTAGCACAATGGGATTGCCTGAAATCCTGACAATGATAGAGGCAGGATCACTGTCACACCTTTCTAGAACTACAGGGTTAGGACTGGAAGTCTCACCATGGAAGTATCAACATACAGAGGGATTGAGGTGTGCAGGTCCACGGTTCATTGAAAATGGCTAAACAAGTGGATAGGGCAGTCAGGAAGGCCTATGGCATGCTTGCCTTCATTGGTCAGGGCACAGAATATTTAAATTACAGCTGTATAGTTCTTTAGTTAAGCTGCATTTGGAATACCGCATACAGTTCTGGTTGCCACACTACAAGAGGATGTGAAGGCTTCGGACAGGGTACAGAAAAGGTTGACCAGAGTGATGCCTAGTTTGGTGGGCATTAGCTATGGACAGAGATTGGAGAGACTCCGTTTGTTTTCACTTGAATTTGGGAGGCTAAGGGAGAACCTTACAGAGGATTACAAAATTATGGGAGGCATTACAATAAGTTTCAATCTGCAATTTGAGGGGGAGAGGGTACAATCGGAAGTGACAAGATTTCTGCTGAATAAAGGGAACTATGGAGCTATGAGGGAGGAGCTGGCCAAAGTTTCATGGTGCAATACCTCAGCAGGGATGACAGTGGAGGAACAATGGCAGATACTTCTGTGTATAATGGAGAGGGTACAATCGGAAGTGACAATATTTCTGCTGAATAAAGGGAACTATGGAGCTATGAGGGAGGAGCTGGCCAAAGTTCCATGGTGCAATACCTCAGCAGGGATGACAGTGGAGGAACAATGGCAGATACTTCTGTGTATAATGCA
>NC_057727.1:55643348-55722468 GCF_004010195.1 Chiloscyllium plagiosum | reverse complement strand
TGAGTGCCGAACCAGAGGACACAGCTTAAAAATACGCGGTAGACCATTTAGGACAGAGATGAGGAGAAACTTCTTCACCCAGAGAGAGTGGTGGCTGTGTGGAATGCTCTGCCCCAGGGGGCAGTGGAGGCTCAGTCTCTGGATTAATTTAAGAAAGAGTTGGATAGAGCTCTCAAGGATAGTGGAATCAAGGGTTATGGAGATAAGGCAGGAATGATGGTGCAGGCTCGAAGGGCAGAATGGCCTACTTCTGCACTATTGTCTATTATGAGAGGATGGAATGAATAGTCAGAGTCTTGATGATCCGCCATGATCATATTGAATGATGGTGCAGGCTCGAAGGGCAGAATGGCCTACTTCTGCACCTATTGTCTATTATGAGAGGATGGAATGAATAGTCAGAGTCTTTTTCCCTGAATGGAAATGTCAAATAACATGGAATAATACATTTCAGATAAAGGGGGAAAAGTTTAAAGGAGATGTGAGAACCAAGGTTTTTGTACAGAGAGTGATAGGTGTCTGGAATGCACTGCCAGAGGAGCAGGTAGAAGCAGATATGAAAACAACATTTAAGAGGCATCACAACAGATAAAGAATAGGCAGGGAATAGAGGGATACGGACCACAAAGAGACAAAAGGTTTTTAGTTTAGAAAGGCATCATGTGTCAGCACAGCCTTAGTGGGCTGAAGGGCTTGCTCCTATGCTGTACCATTCTTTGTTCCTTTGCGTCTCTCAAGAGCTGTTAGAGATAGGTTCAAGAGCATTTACGGATAGGTTATAAATGCAGTCAGTAGTCCAGTCAATGAACAAATAAGAAAGAAAGCAACAAGCAGTGTAGATAAATGGAATCAATGGATGTAATGTACTTGGATTTCCAAAAGGTATTCAAAAAGGTGCTACTTGAAACTTCTTGCACCAGATAGGAACATATGGTGTTAGTGGTTAAAAACGAAAAACATGGAGGATTGACGAGTGGAAAGCAGGGAGCAAGGATAAAGATCCTGTTTGGTTTGACAGGCTATAACAAGTTGAGTGCTACAGAGATCAGCACTTAAGCATCAACAATTTACCATCATCATTTGTTCCTTTTATGAATGAACTGAGTGTATTTTGCCAAATGTGGCGGCAATACAAAAATATATAGAAAAGCAAATTTTGATGAGGATAGAAGGGGTTGCAGTGGTTTTTGAGGTGGGAAATTCCAAAAATCCAGTTTGCAGTTCCTTTGTGGTCTACCCAGCCATGCTTCAGCTGAGTCAGCCAATTGAGAGGATGGTACCATCCTTGCTGGCAATTTAAGGACCAAGGGGAATGCGCAATGTATGCAGAGAAATCTGCTTTGGAGATAGCCTGGGCCATTAGATGTACCTTTTCCTAGTGACCAGACCATCCATGCACATATTTATATTCCATCCCAGCCTCGACAGGACTCACCCATCACCCTCACAAGACCTTGATCTCAGATTTACCTGGGCTCCTTAGCACAATGGGATTGCCTGAAATCCTGACAATGATAGAGGCAGAATCGCTGCCACATCTTTCTAGAACTACAGGGTTAGGACTGGAAGTATCACCATAAAACAATTAATGTTAGTCCTAGCATTTGCTGACTGACAGCTCTCAGGATTATGGGTGACGTTTAACTGAGAGGGCGGAGATCAAAATTTCCCATAAAATTTAGCCCAAAAATCTTGAAAAGGAATATGGATAGGTTAAAAGAATGGGCAAAAAGTTGATAAATTAAGAATTATATGGGAAGAATAGAAAAGCAGATTGTTATTATTGAAATATGGAGAGGCTGACAAATAATAATGTACAGGAGGATCTGGATATCTTTGTTCACGAATCTTTAAATGATAGCACACAAGTACACTGAGTAATTAGGAAGACAAATCAAATGGTGGCCTATGAAAGGGTGGGGAAGGGGTGTGTGGGAATAAAGTACAAAAATAGGGAAGCCTTGCGATAACTATCCAGGGCATTGGTGAGACTGTCCTGAAATTACAAAGTAACGTTTTGAATGTCCTACTTATGGCTGTTTGATTTTCCTTGTTCAAGGGTCATGGGTTAGCTTAGCATTTACTGCCTGCCTCTAATTTCCTTGGAGGCAGTGGTGATGAGCTGGTTTCTTGGACTGCAGTGATCCATTTAGTGATCCATTTATACCTATAATATCATTAGGGAGTGAAAGATTAGATTAGATTAGATTACAGTGTGGAAACAGGCCCTTCGGCCCAACAAGTCCACACCGACCCGCCGAAGCGAAACCCACCCATACCCCTACATTTAGCCCTTACCTAACACAATGGGCAATTTAGTATGGCCAATTCACCTGACCCTGCACATCTTTGTGACTGTGGGAGGAAACCGGAGCACCCGGAGGAAACCCACGCAGACACGGGGAGAACGTGCAAACTCCACACAGTCAGTCGCCTGAGGCGGGAATTGAACCCGGGTCTCTGGCGCTGTGAGGCAGCAGTGCTAACCACTGTGCCACCGTGCCACCCACAAGAGTACCAGCATTTCCAGTAAAGGGAAAGAGACCCGATGGGAGTTGTGTACAGGCCTCAAAGCAAGAGTGAGAGTGTGGGAGAGAACAAATCAGGAGGCAGAAAAGTGAGAAAGGCACTATTAGAATAGTCATGGGGGAACTTCAATATGCAGGTAGTCTGGGAAAATCAGGTTGGTGATGGATCTCAAGCAACTGGAATGTTCACAAGATGGTTCTTTGGAGCAGCTTGTGGAAGAGCCCACTAGAGAACAGGCAATTCTGGATTTCATGATATGCAAGGAGGCAGAGTTGATTAGGGAGCTTAGAGTGAAGCAACCCGAGGGAGCAGTGACCATAATATGATGGAATTCACCCTGCAGTTTGAGAGGGAGATGCTTGAATCAGATGTAATGGTATTACAATTAGGTAAAGGTAACTACAAAGACATGTGGGCCAGAGTTGATTGGAAGGGGAGCCAAGTACGAATATGGTAGAGCAGGAGAAAGTGAGAACTTGCAGATGCTGGAGCTCAGAGTCGAGAGTGTGGTGCTGGAAAAGTACAGCAGGTCAGGCAGCATTCCCATGAGCAGGAGAATCGATGAAGAAGGGCATAAGCCCTTCATCAGATGGTAGAGCAGCAATGACAGGAGTTTTTGGGGAATTTAGGAGGCACAGCAGAAATTCATCCCAAGTAAGAAGAAATATGCCAAAAGGGAAGATAAGGAAACTATGGCTGACAAGTGAAGTCAGGGACAGCATAAAGGCAAAAGTAAAAGCATACAATGAGGTGAAGATTAGTGGGAAGCCAGAGAATTGGTAAGTCTTTAAAGGCCAGCAGAGCATAACTAAAAAAAAAGCAAAAAGTGGGAAGATGATGAAATATGAATGTAAGCTAGCCAGTAATATAAAAGAAGATTTCAAGAGTTCTTTTTAGATATATAAAACGTAAGAGAGAGAAGCAAGTGTGGACATTGGAACATTGGAAAATTGGAAAATGAGGTGGAGAAATATTAATAGGAAATAAAGAAATGGCAGAGGAACTGAAATGAAGTTTGCATCAGTTTGCACAGTGACAGACACCAGCAGCAAACCAGACTTCAAGAGAGTCAGGAGGCAGAGGTGAGTGTTGTAGCCAAGGCTAAGGAGGAAATGCTGGGAAATCTGAAAGATCTGAAGATGGATAAATCACCTGGACCAGATGGACTACAGTCATAGAGACACAGAGCATGTAAACAGACCCTTCGGTCCAACTCATCCATGCCAATTAGATGTCCTAAATTAATTGAGTCCCATTTGCCAGCATTCAGCCCATATCCCTCTGAACCCTTCATATTCACGTACCCATCCAGATGCTTTTCCAATGTTGTAATTGTACCAGCCTCCAACACTACCTCTGGCAGCTCATTCCATCCACATACTACCCTCTGCATGAAAAAGTTGCTCCTTAGGTTCCTTTTAAATCTTTCCCCTCTCACCCTAAACCTATGTCCTCTAGTTTCGGACTCCCCCACCACCCTGGGGAAAAGACCATTGTTTATTTACCCTATCCATGCCCTTCATAATTTTATAAATCTCTATAAGATCACAGTTGAAGAGTGTGGTGCTGGAAAAGCACAGCCGGTCAGACAGCATTTGAGGAGCAGGAGAGTTGATGCTTCAGGCATGAGCCTTCAGCCTCAGACGTTCCAGGGGAAAATGGCCCAACCTATTTAGCATCACTCACTCAAACCCTCCAGTCCCAGCAACATTCTTGTAAATCTTTTCTGCACACTTTTAAGTTTAACAACATCTTTCCTAAAACAAGACGACTAGAATTGCACACAGTATTCCAAAAGTGGCCTGACCAATGTCATGTACAGCCAGAACATGACCTCCCAATACCTCTACTCAGTGCACTGACCAATAAAGCGAAGCACACCGAACGCTTTCTTCACTAGCCTAATTACCTGTGACTCCACGTTCAAGGAACTATGAATCTGCACTTCAAAGTCTCTCTGTTCTTCAACGCTCCACAGGATGGAGATTTCTCAGATTTCTGATGGAGACAGCTAAGGAATCATTGGAGCCAGGGAGAGTCCCAGAGGACTAGAATCTTATAGGCTGTTTAGCCTGACCTTGGTCATTAGAGTTCATTATTAAGGATGAGGCATGGTAGCTCAGTGATTTGCATGCTGCCTCATTGCGCCAGGGACCCAGGTTGAATTCCAGCCTTGTGTGAAGTTTGCATGTTCTCCCAGTGTCTGCATGGAGTTCCTGTGCAAGTCCCGATTTCTTCCCACAGTCCAAAGGTTAGGTGGATTGGCCATGCTAAATTGTCCTGTAGTGTTCAGGGATGTGTAGACTAGATGGGTTAGCAATGGTTAATGTGGGGTTACGGGGATAGGGTCCGATGGGTGGAGAGGGAGGGATGTGCTGGGGCTGAGTGGGATGCTCTTTGGACGGTTGATGCAGACTCAATGAACTGAATAGCCTCTTTCCGCAGGATTCTGTGGTTCAAGTTTGCGGAGTACTTGGTAAAATAGGTCTGAGTCAGCACGGCTTCGACAAGGGAGGTCATGTCTGACAAATCTGTTGGAATTCTTTGAGGGGGTATTGAGCAAAGGAAAGCCAGTGAGCATGGTCTATTTGGCCTTCCAGAGGGCCACACAAGAGGTTCCTAAATAAGGTAACAATCCATGGTGTTAGGGGTAAGGTAGTGGCATGGATAAAGGTTGGGTGACTAGCAGAAGGCAGAGAGTGGGGATAAGGGGGTCTTTTTCAGAATGGCTGCTGTTGACTAGTAGACTTCTGCAGAGGTCCATGTTGGGACCGCAGCTATTTATAAACAATCTGGATGAAGGAACTGATAGTATTGTTGCTAAATTTGCAGATAACACAAAAATAGGTGAAGGGACCCAGTAGTGGCACGGAGGCAAGGCAGCTGCAGAGGACTTGGACAGGTGAGCTGAGTGAGTAAGGAAGTGGTGGATGGAATACAAATGTGGGCAAGTGTGAGGTTATACACTTTGGTAGGAAGAGTAGAAGCATAGATTATTTTCCAAACAGGTTTCAGAAATCCACAACACAAAGTGGTTTGGGCGTCCTAGTTCAGGATTCTCTTAAGGTTAACATGCAGGTTCAGTTGGGAGTTAGGAAAGCAAATGCAATGTTAGGATTCATTTCATGAGGGCTACAGTACACAAGCAGAGATGTAGTGCTGAGGCTGTGTAATATTCTGATCTAATAGCAATAAATTGAGAGCAGATTGGGGCGGGGGGGGGGGGGGGTGTGCGGGTAGTAGGGGAAAGTGTATTTTTTGTGGGGCAGTGGTGTTTTCTTTATTTATTTGAGGGATGTGAGCATTGCTCTATTGCCCATCCCTAGTTACTCTTGAGAAGATGGTGGTGAATGATCTACAATTTACAAGAATGATCCTGGGGATGAAGGGCTTGTCATGAGGAGTAGTTGAGGACTCTGGATCTGTACTTGGAGTTTAGAAGAATGAGGGAGATCTGATAGAAACTTACAAAATATTGAGAAGCCTAAACAAACTAGACATGGAAAATATATTTCCACTAGTACAAGAGACTAGGACCTGAGGGCACAGCCTCAGAGTGAAGATACAAACCTTTAGAACTGAGATAGGGAGGAATGTTCCAGAAGGCAGCAGAAGCTAAGTCATTGAGTGTGTTGAAGACAGAGATAGTTAGATTCTAAATTAGGAAGGGGGTCAAGGGTTACATGGAGAAGGGAGGAAAATGAGGTTGAGAAACATATTAGCAATGATCAAATGGCAGAGCAGATGTAATGGACTGAATGGTCTAATTCTGCTCCTGTATCTTAAGGTTTTATGATTTAATGACCCAAAGACAGTAGAGGAATGGTGATATATTTCCAAGTAAGGATAATGTGTGGCTCAGAGGGGAACTTGTAAGTGGTGGTGTTCCCCTGTATCTGCTGTCCTTGTCCTTCTAGGTGTGCAAGGTGGTAAGCAGTCTTGGTAAGTTGTTGCAATACCTCCTGTTGACAGTAAACCCTTCTTCTAACATGCATCTGTGCTGGAGATGTTGTATATTGAAGATACTAGCTGGGACACTAATCATGCAGGCTGCTTTGTTCTAGATGGTGTCTGGCTTCTGGAGTATTGTTGGCTCTGTACTCGTACAGACGAGCTCCATCATAATCCTAGTTTGTGCTTTGTAGATGGATAGATAGGTTTAATAAAGCTGGTCCCATACAATTTCTTGTCAACAGTAACTCCCAGAATACTGAGCAGGTAGATGTCGGAGATGGTAGTGTTAAGGTGATGTTACTGACTGGTTAACCAGAGGCCCAGCCTAATACTTTGGGGATATGGGTTCAAAGCTCACCATGCCAACAGGAGGAATTAACGTTTAATTAAATATCTGGAATTGAAAGCTTGCCTCACTAATGGTGGTCATGAAACAATCAGCAATTGTTGTAAAAACCCACCTAGATCAAAAATGCCTTTCAAGGAAGAAAATAGCCTCTGTTTACCCATGAGCCTACAGCTGACTCCAGACCCACAACATTGTGCTTTACTCATACAAACATGCATATATGCAGTGGAAGCAAAAGTAGGCCATTGCAGACACTGACATTCAATAAGATCATTGCTGATGTGATTGTAACCTCAAAACCACATCCCCACCTCCACCTAACCAGTACCTTAATACTGCAGATGCAATCTCACCATTTTCCCTATACAACTGAAGCACATTCAGTTCCCCTTACAATGAATTCCGACATTATGTTAGCTTTCTTATTTACCTGACAATTCACTAACCTTTTGTGATTCATGCAATAGGATACCCAGATTCCTCTGCATCTCAGAGCTTTTCAATCTCTCACCATTTGAATAAGATTTCATTCTTCCTGTCAAGTTATGCCTCCTGAAATGGCTGAGGATCTTTCTCAATTCAAGAATAATGAGGTATGGGTAACAAATGTCGTCCTTGCCAGTGAGGCCCACATCCCATAAAAGAAATAAAGTAAAAATCCAATGATAATGCCATTGAATGTCACAGGCAATTGGTGGCTTGCCTCTTGTTGGAGATAATCATTGCCTGGCATTTGTGTGGCATGAATGTTATTTGTCAGTCATCAGCGTTGACAAATAGTCATGCTGCAAATCGTCATGTACTGCTACGATGCCGAAGGAATCACAAATGATGCTGGCATGGTGCACACATATTCAGCTCTAACCTTCTGATAATAGAAAAGATCACCTATGAAACAATTCAAGATATTCTGCTCTAGGACACAATTCTGAGGAACTCCTGCAGCGATGTCCTGTGGCTGAGAAGATTGTGGTCCAACAACCACAACCAACCCATCTTCCTTAATGCGAGGTATGACTCCACCCAGCAGAGAGCTCTCAATCTCAATCCGATTCCAGATTTGCCAGGACTCTTCGACGCCACATTTGCTCAAATGCTACTTTGATATCAAGGGCAGTCACCCTCACATACACCAGAAACAGTTCAGGGAAAATCCATAAACAAACCACCCGTGGTCATGAGATAATTCTTAATTATCTGCAGCAGCTAACAATGCAGCTGTCATGTTATAAAAGCAGGTTTTTAATAGGAATTCCATTAACTGAAATGTTTTGACCGTCACAAAAAAAGATTCTGCTTCATGGACTGCAGTATGAGTTTTATTCCATAACATCTTGAGAGAACAGTCAACCAATTTCATGTATTGCAGTCATTGTCAAGCTGTAGAGAAAACTCAGTTGTTGCTCCTGTGTGGATTAGTCCAGAACAAAGAGAATTAAATAATCTTGTCGCAATTTTGGCAAGTGCAAAAGAGATCAAATGGTTCAGTTTTATGAGGCTTTCTCCTGCATCTTAATGATATCTGTCATAATGTTCAAAGCCACTCCAGTTTGAGAAGAATTCAGATGTTAGTCTTCATGTCTATAGACCAAGAAAAGTTTCATCAACCTGAAACATTAACCATATCTTCCCAAAGCTGACTGACCCAATGACTGTCACTGGCATTACCTGTTTTAGTGCTTATTTAAGAGCTCCTCTTATTAGTGGGCCACTGAAGACTGCCAGCATACAGGAAGGTTTAAACTTTTGAAATGATAGTTCTTGAGGAGTGCATATCTTGATTATTGCTGAAAAAGGAAACATTTGGTTTGAACTTTTTCTTTTTGCACTTAAATCAGGATAATTGGCAAGAATACAAATTTAAGGAGAAAACCAACAGCTATACCATATGAGAGTGCGCTACTTGGCTGTCAAGTGAAGCCTGATTGGCAGAGGCATTGTCATGGAGAATCATTATCTGACACATGCTCCATGGCGACACTTCCACCAATCACAGGCTATTTTCCAACTGTTCTGCAATTTCCTCTCATAATAGTGTGTGTTTGTTTTCCCCTTAAAGTGAATGTTCTTGCAAGTTGTCCCAATGAGTGCAATGAAAAGCTTGAAACAAAGTATTTTTTGGCAAAAGTCAGGTTTTCAAACTTAACTTGAAAGAACAAAGATTGGATATGGAGCACTGGAAGCCCTTTCTCCCATTTACAATGCGCTACCATCTGCTCTTCTCAAACCCCCACCCCAGCTAAACTCAATTCTCTGCACCCGCCCCAACTACTGCCAGATGCATGCTTCCTTACCATGGTGTAATTGAGGCCAGCCAAACTTATCTTCCCTAAATCACTGAAGTTCCTCTCAATGCCTAGTTACCATTGGAAAGAAGCTACAGAGATTGAGAGCCAATTTCCGACAAACCTTGAATGTCAGATGATGTGGCATGCCCACCAAGGACATTGACTATTTCAGAAATGAAAATGGATGCAAATCAACTTGTTAGCCTGCAATCTGCATTAATTAGTTGACTAGATGACACTAGCTTCCTTTTAAGAGCAGCCAGCAGCAGATGGTTGTGGCTTCAGTAAGATTGTCCTGGAACAGCAGAATAATTTGCTAATCCCTATTCGAAATAGCTACCCAACCGCTTCCTAATCCAAAGTTTCAACATTGAATGCACACAAAGGGACTTACTGGCTGACTGTTGAGCAGCTGTCTCACAGACAGGACTATTAAATTTACTCCTGAGCACAAAGATTTTAAATGCATAGATTTAACATATTGTAATTTGCAGAAAGATTAAAGGGGAGATGAGGAAACGTTTTTGCACACAAGCTCGTGATCTGGAACTCTTTGCCTGGAAGGATGTTAGACGCTGAAACTGACATCACACATTAAAAAGTACTTGATGTCTATTTGATCTCTACTACTGCAGACATCGGAGAAATTTATTCCCACAATTCACTCCTTTGAATCCTGTTTCATCCCAAAAAAATTACACACAATACATTTAGAGCAGTTAGCTACTGCCAGACTATCCTTTGACTGATTTCACAAATGAAGAATTTGGATTTATTTTGTGCTCCTCAGGGGCCCCAAGGTGAGTGGCAATCACAGAATGTAATGGTCCGTGTTGGGTAAGCAAACATGACATTCAATCTTGTGAGCAATAAGATCCCATAAACAACACAAGAATAAATAATTCAATACTTCGTTTTCTCAGAGTTAAAAAAGATTAATGCACCACAGGAGGAGAAAACCACATTATGGAGCTGGCTCTTTGGAACAGCTACCCGATTTGTCCGATCCTTTTCTCATAACTACAAGTTTCTCATTTCAAGTACAGTAGATATCCAAATCTCTGTGAAACGCTATTCATTGACGAGAATATGCCGGCCAGGTCACACCACACCCACACTATGTTTTTCATGCAGCGCCACAGGTCACTATTCATTCAACTCCCATTAGAGCCAACAAGGTCTTTGTTTACATTGACAACTGAAAAATAACATCTCTAATAATGCCACAATCCTCACTGTTACCTGAACATACCAAGTACAAATGGCCAATAATTTCACAAGAAACCCTCTTTATTAGATTTGTAATTGAGGCTAGACAATTAATATTTTACCTTCAAGATCAATAAGAGATACCACTATGCAGATAATATAAACCTACCAGAATTCTAATCATAGAGTCAATTACATGATGTATACAAAATACTCAATGATCTGTCACTGAATGTAAAATGATGTAACCATTACCATAATTGGACAGAAGAATCAAAGCAAAGTTAGGAATAAATAGGAATGTGGAAAGACTTTTCACCCTTGCCCCCACCCTCTGCTATCGTTAGCTATTTTCTGTCTTTCTTTTGCTCACTGGATGCCACATATATACTTGTCTATATTAGAGTGATGCTAGAAAAGCAGAATCCGAGGAGCAGGAAAATTGACATTTTGGGCAAAAGCCCTTCATCAGGAATGAAGGCAGGGAGCCTCTGGGGTGGAGAGATAAATGGGAGCCAAGAGTACAATAGGTGGATGGAGGTGGGGATGAAGGCGATAGGTCAGAGAGGAGGGTGGAGCGGTTAGATGGGAAGGAAGATTGGCAGGTAGGACAGGTCATGAGGATGATGCTGAGCTGGAAGGTTGGCACATATATACTGTCAAACTGCAAGACAGAGAAACTGTTTCAAGCTTCTGTCAATCAGTCAGGTGGTTGGTGAAGGGCTATTCTTCCAGAAGTTCTTGTCTTCCCAAAAGGGAATTAGTGTTTCTGGATAGCCTCCCAATGATTGTATTGCTACAATTACGATTATATGACAGGTCAAATCCTCTGTGCAACATTCAAAGTTGAACTGCAAAAGTGCAACTTTACCAAAGGTCCTTTAATGACAGAAATTAAAATGAAAGGTGAAAACCAAAAATGCATCAAATAATTTTTGAAAATCATACAATTTAAGTTGATATGCATTCCTCAAACCAAACAACAAATGGATCACCACCTTTGGTAAGTCATGCAAAAATGCAGCATATCCTAACTAAACTAGGGTGTTTGGGAAGGTACAGACATCCATCTATTAACATAAATTTCAAAATACATTCTTCTATTCACCAGACCTGAGCCATTGACAGTCTTCAAACCCTGGTAGGCAGCCAGAATGTCCCAGTGCAGATTTAGGGTCAATGATGAGGCAGTCAAAATGTTTGTATAGTATTAAACCCAGATTGTAGCCATCCCTCAATTTTCCTTTTAAGCTGCTTGACTGCATGTTATTTATTTGACATATTAATTTCATAACTGGTCACAGGACATGGAAAGATTTGACTTTAAGTCCAATCTACAGAATGCACAGCTATCAACATATCTTTCATTACACTAATGACAGTGCATGGTAGCTGCAGTTATTCGAGTAAAGGCCAACTATACATTATTAAATATCACTCCATTGTATTATATTGCCAGTTTTAATAACTCCACTTGCTTGTTTAAAGTACAACATATGTGGTCATAATTTAATCTCCATATTAACAGTGAAAATCAGAATCTGAGGTAAAAATTCAAGTATCCCGAGCCACTGTAAACTCAGCTTTTAAAGTGAATTAAAAACAGAGAGAGACAGTAATATGATTATTTTCAACAATTGCAACTCTGGGGTGAAACGGTAGGTATGTGTACTCACAGGATGAGAGACATCTCAGCTAACATTTTGCATTCAATATCTAAAATGTGATTAATTGTGATTAAATGATACCTTATAATTCATTGACAATAGGTCCACATGGTAAGGTCAACTGTCTTCACAGTCTTGTAACAGTGGAAAACACTCAGTTGTAAGTTAGAGAACTTAAATTCCAGTGATATGTATTCAAATTTAGTCAGCAATTAAGGAGGTTTGGTAGGAGATTCAAAACAAAAATGTTGGGTAACATTTGGTCTCCAGTCAATTTTTCTTCAACTTGGTTTCTCAATGTGTGCAATACTAGCAAAAGTCAATTCATCATTTATACCTATTTACCCTGAGGGCATGACAGGTGGAATTTAATACTCTCCCCCATGCAAGCTTTGGTGCCAGGAGGGGGAGTAGGTCATCAGGCCCTTAGGGTGGGTACAGACCTCATCATCTTACTGCCACTACTGCCAGGTAGTGTTGACACTGCTCCGGGTCAACCTTTCCAACCTGCTCCCAGGTGAAACCCTTCAGTGGGCATTTAATGTCCATTTGAGGTCAACAACCCACTGCTACGGGTATTCACTTAGCACCATGCAAGAGGCCTGGAAAGCCAATATTATTGGCACTGTTTGCAGATCTCAGGCAGGTTCTTCATTCAAAAGCACTCAGCGCCTCATTGATGGTTCCTGCATCAGAAAGAGGGGGGGTTCCTGTCCACCAAAGGAACTTGCTGCCAATCTCCCTGCAACCATCAGCCTGTTGCCCCCATCCCACCATTTCTCATCTGTGTTTCAGTCCTTGATGATAGGTCTTGGGTGGTCTTGCTGGCAGTTTCAAACCCCTCTATGGTGGTAATGCTGACTAATGAAGAACTATCTACCTGGCCAGCAGTGATCAGTGGATGGGACCTTCTTTCCTGAGGACACTGCCCAGCTAAGTGCCTGATTGGTATTACATTGCTGGGTCGACATCACAGGTCCATAAGGAGGCCATTCAGCCTATCGCGCCTGCACCCGTTTATCTCCCAGTGGCAAGATAGACTATTTTTTTTATTCAATAGTGATTAAAATGACAAGTAAGGAAAAAAAAATTTTAGGGAACGCCTTTTGCCAAAACACTTATCCCACTCTATCCCTTCATTGTATTGTATTTCTCACTTCTATTCAATCCCCATTGATGTTCTCCTTGGTAAGTCTAACCTGAACAAAAACTTCTGTCTAACAACCCTCTTCCTCCTGACTTTTTCTTTATCAGTAAATGAATGGTTTGCCTGGGTCACTTTTCTATTGTCCTTCGAAATCTTCAGTGGAGTCAGCTTTTTCCTAAAACAGAATGATGCACATTTTCTTTAACCATTCATCATAAAGCTTGCCTTCCACCACTATTTGACCACCTTCTTGCTTAGCTTCGTTACAGTAGCCTTTGTGTTTTGCAAATGGAAAGTATAAGCACAGTACTCCCTCAGATAACTTTCCCTGTCAGCATGCCATTCCATCTAACACAGACTAATTATTTGCATTTGCAGATTATTCACATGAACCAATCATCCCTGAAATAAAAGTCCTTCTGAAAGTGGCTGCATGGTTGCTCAGAATTGTCTTGACTCTTGTTTCAGTGCCATCTGAAAACAGACAATTTTGCTTCTAATATTCTTGGTTAACTCATTGACATACAGTTAAAACAGCGAGAGTCCTCAGACCACCTCTGTGGTATCTTGCTTATTAATCACTTACAAGCCAGAATGATTTAAGTTAACAGTTGGCTCTCGCTGCTTTCTACTTTTCAATCAATTGCCAGACATTACCCTGTGGCATCACCCACTAATCCCAAAAATTGAACCATGTTAAAACGTTTGAAAATGAAAGCATTTAATATCAAACTGTATTTATTTTGTTGACTAAGCCGATTTAGTTGAGGCCATTATAATATGTAAAACTCTACATCAGCCAAGATTTGTATTGGCTTTGTTCTGTTCTGTAGCTGGTGTCCATTGCATACATATTTAAAGATCCAGGTAAGTGTGCACCTACCTCATTCAACTGGATATGTTCAAGAGAGAAAGGCTTTTTAGTCTCTTTGTTCTCATTCCTGCATATTATCAACCCTGTATTTATAACAATGGTTAGCTGCTTGTAAATGCCAAATTATCGAAACTAATTTTTTAAAAAAAAGATATCTGCATTAACACAGTCTTTCACAAACTCAGGATTTCTTAAAAGGCTTCATAACAAAGAAAATAATTTGAAGTGTAAACCCTTGTCTATTGAAGGGAAACATAGCAAGTAATTTATGCACAGCATGGTCCGCAAACAAAAATGATATTAACAATCAGATGATTTAACTTAGTGATACTGATTGAGTAATATATTTTGGTCAGGATATTAGAGACATATTGTGCATGTCCCTGAATATCGCATTGGAATATTTCGCATTAACCTATGGATGGAGATTTGGTTTGTCATTCCTTTTGAAAAAGATCACCTCTAAAAGTGAAGCATATCCTCTGTGCTGTACTGAAATACTGGTCAAAATTACATGATCATGTGAAAATGCTACCATAAAGCTCAGGCTAATATTTAGGTATTAAGCAGCATAAACAGCTATTCAAACAGGGTAAACACAGATTGCTGCCAGTAAGTAGTAAATGGTGGTGTAGATTGGTAATTTCAATTTTAAAGATTTCCACAATCACATTAAAATTCAATGCTCTGATAGTTGGATTAAAAGCCAAATTGATGGGAGGTCTTTTGCTAACTAATATAATTTGCCAGACTGGTATCTGTTTGGCTGAAGTTATGCTGGACACTGTGCACTGCACCAAAAGCTCTTTAGAGCAACATGAAATATCTAATGAATTTGACAGGGTGATGTGTGAAACTAGAGTGTGGAATTAAATAGCTGGAAAGCAGAAAAACATGACACCTTAACTGCAACTATGGTTTAGTTGAGAAATTAGGCCAAAGTAAACAAGGAATATTCAGAAAACTGTAAGCTCATTTAATACTGTGTATAGAGTTGCCTTTTGCATAATTATGGCTCTTTAAAAAAAATCACCTTGCCTGAAATTGTGCACAGAAAGCTGGAATGGTTTTCAAAAGTATTTCATCCTTGTTGGTTACTGGATAAGTCCACAGTAATCAGATCAGTCTGATTCTAAAATCACAAGGGTGAAAGACTCCAAGAGCTTGCTACTGTGACTTTTTTGTCCTCAAATCAAGAGTTATTATTGTCAGATACCTTGCCATACTTAAGAAAAACATGAAGCAGCTAGAGCTTATCGATTTCACAAGATATCAGGATTGCTATGGCTATGTCTTTGACTTAAAAAAACCATATTCCTTGAATTGAACATTATGAACAAATTTGATTCTCCATTTCGCACTCTGAGATACTTGCTGTAAAGTAATATAGCAATTAGATCATTCTGTTGGGAGTCCGCTGAGGATATCAATTGCAAATGTAATCTGTCCCAGTTAGAAAACAAGACAGGCTCTAAAAATTTATTTTCACTTTCAGCAGGAAATACCAGCAGTAAGGTTGGGAGAAAAATTCTTCTAGCCATTCCTGCAAATTGATGCAGATAATGCTTTATTATCTGCTGGCTGTGAAACTGATGCTTAGCATTGACATGCCATGTGTTGATCTTTGAACATGCGGCCATTATTTAATAAATTTAATAGCCCATTTCTAATTTAAAGTATACAGGTGCAAAATAAATTTGGTGCAGTTTTGAAAACTGTCAAAGACTGTATAAACCATGCGACTTCCATTCTTTTAGTTGGATCCCATTAGAACTTTAGTTATTTCGTGACTGCAGTAATATTGAAGACATTCAGTTAATATTGTCTCATGTCACCAATTTCTACCACTTCGATCCTTTTAGGTGTTAGCGTGACTTGATGAAATTTCTTGCAAATGTGTGGTGGTGATTTGGGGAGTTGAGCTTGGGCAGATGTGTAAAAACAAGTCTCAGCAAATCAGCGAAATACCTCACCCTGATTTCTTTCCCATTGAGCGACAGAAGCATTGAATTCTGAATGTGCTGAGAAATAAAACACAATTATTGAGTTTAGGTATAATCAATTGCCATTAGCATCAAATTGGCACCAACGTTAATAACCATCAAACAATCTACCTTTGTGCAATAGGAGCACCGCAGTGTGGAGAATAAAATATGGAACTGTTACTTGAAAAACTACTCAGATCAATTAAGTACTGGTAAGGATAAAAACACAGTTTTTTTTCTCCCTAAGAACTGTTGAACCAATAAACAATTAAATTCAGAACATTATCTGAAATGCACCTGTCATTAAATTATTATTATGAAGGTTGAAGAAGTTTAAGCTATCATTCTAAATAATGCAACCAGATCTGAACAGAAGGTTACAATCTTACATGTGTAAAAAAAAAATGAATTCTACTGACTAGACAGTGACCTACATTATTTTCTGCATCAACATTCATATAAAGCCCATAAACAGGGTACAAGTAAATTAGCTATCTTCAAGGATGGTGCATATTTTGGCACAAACAGGTATATTTTAGTTGCATGAATATCCCATGTTGCTTCAATTTGTCAACTCTACCACCAAACCAAGCCAATTCTTGACAGTTGCTATCCTCCAAAGAAGTTTTTCCTCATACTGTATCCCCTCGAATTCCTCTACCAATCACCTTAAATCTGTGCCCCCTATTAATGGATCTTTCTGACAGGGAAATAGCTCTTCGTATCCACTCTATCCAAGTCCCTTATTATATTTCGCATTTCAATTGAGTCACCAATCAGCCCCCTCTGTTCTAAGGAAAACCCAGCCCATCCAGTCTTTCTTCATAGCTGCAATTTACCAGACCTGGCAACATTTTTGCAAATCTCCTCTGTACTTTCTGGAGAGCATTTATGCCCTTCCTGTAAAATGGTCTCCAGATTGTACTCAGAACTCTAGCTGGAGCCTAATCATTGTCTTGTGTAGTTCTAAGCATTATATCCCTGTTTATATATTCACTGTCCCGCCAACCAAGTGCTATCCGAAGGAGAGATTCCAGATATGGGCCTGTTCTGAACCAAGAGAACTGACAGCAAGAACCTCAGCAACTGGGAGCACTTTAAAACCGTGTTTTCCTCAGTGGCGAGCTGAAATTCCCGACACCCCAAAGTATCCGACCTAGCCAGTAGGGAGAGGAAGGTGGGTGGTGACAGTGCACTGGGACCCCAGGTTAGGAAGCCTGATTAAAAGTTTCTGTATTAAAACCGTTGTTTTTAGGTTCTAATAGTGTTTAATCTTGCATATAGTATATTTAACAGTATTACTGTCCTCTGTTTAGTTGATTGTCTTATGGCAAATCTGAGAACTCAGGGCTGAACACAACAGCCAGCAGACTGGAAGATCGGGAGCGGAGCGGAACAACTTGCCGACTGAAAAGCTGGAACAAGATGTGACAGCCGGCACACTGACTCATAAACAATGATTTGTAATCTGTGAAGAACTAGGGTCAAATTTTAAACAAGATATGTGGAAAATTCCAGATTATTTGGCCAAAAATAGGGGATCAACTTTTACACAAGATCAACTATTACTCGAGCATATATGATAAATGCGGAGACTCTTTTGCCCTGAAACACCCGTCTATTGCCTTCTTCATTTCACATTCCTTAAATAAGTCCAGTGTCCAGAACCAGGGATCTGGGGGTGATTTGAGCCACATATAAATCAGAAGATAACTGATTACAAACCAGACCCTACAGTTCAGTCCTATTTGCATCTCCCTTCTGAAGCAGTCCATACAAGCATACAGCAAGATCTGAACAATATTCAGACACAGGCTGCTAAGTAACAAGTATAATTCATAACAGGCATGCCCATCTCCAACAAGAGAATATGTATTCTTTACCTCTTTGACATTCAATGGCATTGCCATCACTGAATTCCACATTATCAACATCCTGCGAGTTACCACTGACCAGAAGCTGAACCGTGCCAGGCATATAAATTATTCAGTAACAAAAGTAGGTCAGAGCTAGAAATTCTGAGTCAAGTAACCAGCTACCTGATTCTCCAAAGCTTGTCTACCATTGGTAAGGCACAAGTCTGGAATCTGGTAGAATACATCCGCATGCCTGGATGAGTGTAGTTCCAATAACTCTCAAGAGGTTTGACATCACCTCAGACAAAATAGCCCACTATTCTGTAAACAAAGTACTGAAGCAACTTGCCATATTTCCTTTGGCAACATCTTCCAAAGCTATGAGTTCTAATGTCTAGAGAATCAAAGGAATCAGGCACAAGAAACATCACAACCTCCATGTTCTGTTCTAAGTTACACATCAATCTGATTTTCAACTAGATCTTTCTGAGGTGGTTGAAGACGCCACTCAGTATTGCCTCCTCATGGCTAATTAAGGTTTGGCAATAAATGCTGGTCTTGTCAGATGACACTCACAACTTATGAATAAATAAAAAAGGTGGGGTACTGAGTAGGAAATAAAAATGTTTATTCTTTAATAGGGCAGGAGGGTTGGCTACAGCATGCTGGCCAGTACCTTGCCAGTACATGGCAGTGGATGCTGGAGGTGGTGAGGAGACAACTGGTGGAAAGCTTAGAGGCTCTGTGCATGAATGATGAAGGAATCCATCTTCTACTGCAAACCACTCAAAGTTACTAGATTAGCATTCTTAAATATTTCAAGGAACATTTCCCAATGTTTAAAAAAGTGGTTAAAAAAAATTACATTCTAAATCTTTGCCTAATTACATTGGAACAATTTATTCCTGGTCATTTGAAATTGTAAAAGTTTCTGAGCGGGAAGCTAGTTTGCAAAATGATTTCAATTTTAAATGCTATCTCACCCAGAATACTGACTGCATCCAAAGCAGAAACTCATAGCTGCTGTGACTAATATGCATGGATGATTGTTAAACGAGTCAAATCTTCAATTCTAGGTTAGAAAGAAAATATTGGGGCTGACTTTTTTTTTGACACCGTGTTCCTGCCACTCGGACTGGAAGCATCACCTTTTGCATTTACATGGATAGGGCAGGATATGAAATGGGCCTGAAGAAGGGCCTGTGCCCGAAACATCGAATCTCCTGTTCCCTGGATGCTGCCTGACCTGCTGTGCTGTTCCAGCAATAAAGTTTCAACCAGGATATGAAATGGAATTATCTAATGGCTGGCTTGTTATCTGAATGGGAAAGTGGCATCCAGCAGGGTGGCAGAGTCAAGTGTTGATGGTGGAAGTGTCGGTGTCACTTTTAAACAGCTGCCAGCCAGCTCTCTTTTGAATTGACACACAACAAAGAAGGTTGAGGGGACCAGTTGGTGTAACAATGGCACAGGCAAGATCCTGGGTTTAGCCATGCCTCCCTGGAGGTCTCCTCCAATGTTGCTCATTCAAAGCAGGCAGGAAGCCAGCCAGACCAAGACACCTGGTACAGATTTCACATGAGCTCAGCAACCATAGTGCCACCCCTAGATCCTGGGGGCAGTACCATAAAAGGGCCAATGATCTTATGAAAGTCATCAAAGGTGGTGCACCACAATGGGCTCTGCAATAGTGTAGCCATATGGCAAGGTATGAAGCTGAATACTAAGAGGAGGGCGTCTAACCCAGTTACTGTCAATGGAATAGGGCATGAGGGTTGGCTACAGCATGCCAGTACCTTGCCAGTACATGACAATAGATGCTGAAGGAGGTGAGGGGACAACTGGTGGAAAGTTTAGAGGCTTTGTGCACCTGAGCATGAATGATGGAGGAATCCATCCAGGTCCTGAGTGCTGCCATTTGTTCAGTGTATGCTTTCTCCATCCAGAGACTGGAATTCCCAGTCATAACCCATCAGGCCAGCCAGTAGACACTGGAGATTGCGGACTTGCATACCATTGCCTGGTATGTTGAGAAAATAATTGGTGAGGAATGTGCATTTTTTTGTCAGCACATTGGACTGTTGCAGGGAGTAGAGAGATATAGGTGTGCCTGATGCATCTGAGGATTCCCCTCCAGACATTCCCAATGTGAACTGTGGCTCCTCAGCCCTTCTGTCAGTCACAGTTGCCCGTCACTTGACCAATGGCATCCCAAGGTCAGCTGTCTGCTTGTAAGTACCAGGTAGTAGCACATGGAACAGATAAAAGATGAAACATTAGCTGCACTTAGGGCTCACGGCTTACATTTTGATTTTGTATATTTATAACACTATTAAATTTCTGATGCAGAACGGCAAGAATTATTTTCCCATCTGTTGGGCCTATCTGGACTTCAAGAACATCATGGCTCCAAAAGGTTTAATGACTGACAGCACACTATGAACCACTTCCCTTCCTACAGCATGCACAATGACTGGGGCCAGGTAAATGGTAAGGTACACAGGTGAGATGGCACAAGGGCTGAAGCTTCACTATGTTGCATGGATCTGTCAATAGTGGTCATATGAACCATTCTCATCACAGAGAGGGACTGCTAGCTGCCAGATGTATCAGAGTACACATGTACCTCACCACTTACTGAGACGGTCCAAAATGCTGACAGTGAATGCATATGCCTCACCAATCCCTCTCTGCCTCTTGCCCCTGTCCAGTGCTTCACAAGGCTCATACAGTAGGCAACAGGTCCACATACATCTCCAGCATCCACTGGCTGTTCTGCTGGATTTAGCTCCCCATGAGGATTGCTAGTCCTCAACATCTGAGAAAGTCAAATGCACGTTCCGTTTCACATCCTGTGTATCATGTGTGAGCATCATAGGGTGGTGTCCTCTCATGGAGCCCTGGAGCTCAGCAGAATTCTGCAGCTGATCATCCTCTCGGTCCCTCTCCTCACTGCCG
The DNA here is from genome assembly GCF_004010195.1 of Chiloscyllium plagiosum. Taxonomy (NCBI): domain Eukaryota; kingdom Metazoa; phylum Chordata; class Chondrichthyes; order Orectolobiformes; family Hemiscylliidae; genus Chiloscyllium; species Chiloscyllium plagiosum. The sequence goes on along the minus strand of NC_057727.1, from coordinate 55,701,652 downwards.
GAGGTGGCATTATGTTCAATGATATCCTCATTGTGCAATTACTCTCCCTTCTTGGCAGTCCAGGATACAGAGGACAGAGCACATTACAATGATATTGCTGGGATATACAGTACAGCTCCATTAGAACTGTTTCAGCATCAGAAGCACACCGTCAGTAACTTTATGGCCTGTAAAATGATGTCACCGAATTATACCTCAGCAGCTTTTGTAACTCTCCTCTACAGCAGGGCTAGGTTTCCTCGCATGTATCACTAGTTACACTTCAAATGGGTAACCCTTTTCACCCAGTATCTATCCTTATAGGCACACGATGAGGGACATGGAATTGTCTGCCCATTGGGACTGCCTTAGTATGTAGGTAGCATGACCATTTGCCCAAGAGCCATGTACACCCAAGAGGAAATAGTTCCCATGTTCACAGAGCAGCCACACATGATGTAAATGGAAGACCTTCCTTATGATGAAGGCTACAGGCTGGTCAGACTGCAATGGTACAAATGCTTATACTGGCTGATCCTCCTGAACTTGCATTGCTGGTCCCTTTGGTGCTGTGATGAGGCAAAAACTGAGAGATCCCACACATATCTCTCTCGTGTGAGATCCTTGACACAAGATGCCCAAGCAGAAGACACCAACTGCCTTTCCACAAAGGTTGGCTGCAAGTCACTGCATTAGGTCCCAATTCTAACCAACCTCCAATGTCTCCTAGGTAGGAGGGGGGGACATAAAATGTCAACCTGCATTTCAAATGGGGCCATTGGATAAAGAAAATTCACTTACATTCCAGAAAAATGTTTTCAAAAAACAATGTGGACAGGCAAAATAATTGACAGTGATATTATGTATTTTGGATTTGCAGAGTGGGGTGCTTACATTCAGCAATGTTGTCTGAGAAGGGGGTGGGGGGGCGTTCTGATGTACAATGACAGCTCATACAACATGCCGATCAATGAACAATCTGGTAGAATTGCTGCCAACATTCTCCTTCCTGGCAGTAGAAGTTACGATGTGAAAAAGATGAATATTGTCTCACAGACTATAAGGAAGACCAAAATGGTAGGGCTCTCTCCTTTTTGATCCTAAGCTGTTCATCTTGCAACTTTACATGACATGATCATAGTAAGTGATGCTTAAGGTGACTCCTTGGCAATTGCCCTTTCAGACCCTTAGTTTGTACAAGGCCATCAATACCTGAGAGGGTTAATCACATCACTAGATAAGTTCTACCCATCAGAATATCAACAAAACTTCTGGGGAGAAGCAGTGGGTGCATTCTACAAGTTCTTCATGTGTTCACCAGAGTTCCTGAGTTATTATTCCCAATGTTAACAGGATGTAGCTAAAGTGCCATTATGTATTTTCTCAAGTTGAGCCTGATGTCTTTGGGTACAGTTTTGATCTCCTTACTTGAGAAAGAATGTACCAGCACTGGAGGAACATTCACTTAAGTTGATTACTGAATTGAAAAGATTGCCTTAAGAGGAGAGATTGAATGGATTGGGATTGTACCCATTAGAATTTAGGATTAGTGGTGCTGGAAGAGCACAGCAGTTCAGGCAGCATCCAAAGAGCTTCGAAATCGACGCTTCGGGCAAAAGCCCTTCAGCTTTTATTCCTGATAAAGGGCTTTTGCTCGAAACGTTGATTTCGAAGCTCCTTGGATGCTGCCTGAACTGCTGTGCTCTTCCAGCACCACTAATCCAGAATCTGGTTTCCAGCATGTGCAGTCATTGTTTTTACCCCATTAGAATTTAGAAGAATGATGGGGGCTGGGGGAATTTCATAGAAACTTATACAATTATGAAGGGAATAAATAAGATCGAAGCATGGAAGTTTTTTCCACTGGTGGGTTAAACTCCAACTAGGGGGCATAGCCTCAAAAAAGGGGGGAGCAGATTTAGAATTGAATCAAGGAGGAACTTCTTAACCCTCTCAGGTATTGATGGCCTTGTACAAACTAAGGGTCTGAAAGGGCAATTGCCAAGGAGTCACTTTAAGCATCACTTACTATGATCATGTCATGTAAAGTTGCAGGAAGAACAGTTTAGGATCTCAAAGGAGTGAGCCCTACCATTTTGGTCTTCCTTATAGTCTGTGAGACAATATTCATCTTTTTCACGTCGTAACTTCTACTGCCAGGAAGGAGAATGTTGGCAGCAATTCTACCAGATAGCTCATACAACATGCTGATCAATGAACAGTCATTGTACATCAGAACGCCCCCCCACCACGCCCCCCCCCCCCCAACCTCTTCTCAGACAACATTGCTGAATGTAAGAACCCCACTCTGCAAATCCAAAATACATAATATCACTGTCAATCTGTGGAATTCCCTGCCCAATAAAGCAGTAGAGGCTACCACATTAAAGATTTTAGGATTAAAAAAAAGATAGACTTTTGAACAGGAATGAAGGATGGCAGTGAGTGGGCGGGTAAGTGGAGGTGAGATCATGAAGAGATCAGCCATGATCTTACTGAATGGCAGAGCAGGCTCGCTGGGTCAGTTGGCCTCCTCCTGCTGCTATGTCTTATGTTCTTGTGTCTTATATGAGACAACCATACATTTTAGACATCATGTAATTAGTTACCATCAGATAAATATTTATTCTTTATCAAGTCATACGAATCTTTTGACAATGACATTTTGTGTGCATCCTTCCATGCATGCTATCAACAGCCCGACCAACACCTACAAGGATTGGTGGGGGCAACTCTACCTAGGATGTCCCAGATAGTACCAGCCAAAACTAACATTTTAAAATCTGCTGGTGGCGCTGCTATACAATGTTTCAATAATTTACAACCCCCTTCTATATAATATAGTAACTCGTAAAAAGGGAATGGAAGATGATTTACAGGACTACAATGATAGGTTAGGGCAATGGGAGTAATTTGTTTGCTCATTCACAGACCTGGTACAGACACAATGGGCCAAGTAGTCTCTTTCTGCATTTTATGATTCTAATCATACAAGTTTCACCACAGAAGGTTGGCCTTTGAAATCACTGTATCCATGCCAGGTATTTTTCTTCTCTTTCTCTCTCTATAGTCCTATATTCCCTTTTGTGTACTTTCACTGAAGGAATTGATGAATCTGCCTCAACAATTCCCTGTGGAAAAGCATGCCTTGTTTGCGATCAACAAAACTCTGCAACTGGGCTTTTTTATTTTAACTTTGATTGCAGTGAATTAATTTATCTAATCAACTATTTAATATATTAATGACTTGGTAGCTGGGAGACAGAAAGTATTGTAGCCAAATTTACAGGTGACAGTGCAATGAAAAATAAGAAACTTACAAGTAGATATGGATAGGTTCGGTGAACAGGCCAAAAATGTGGCAGATGAGGTTTAATGTGGCCAAATGTAAGGCTATCCATTTTTGTTAGAGGAACAGAAAGGCAACTTCATATCTAAATGGAGAGAAACTTCAGAGTACTTAAGTGCTCGTTTTTGGTCCATATCTCTCTAAACATTTCCTATCCATGTACTGATCCAAATGTCTTTTAACTGTTGCAACTGCCCTGTAAAGTTGCCCCTCAGGTTCCTTTTAAGTGTTTCCCCTTTCTCATTAAACCTATGCCCTCTAGTTTTGGACTCTCCTACGCGAGGGAAAAGACTTTGGCTACTCACCTTATCTATGTCCCTCATGACTTTATAAACCTCGACAAGATCCCCCCTCCTATGCTCCAGGGAAAAAAGTCCCAGCCTATTCACCCTCATCTTAAAACTCAAACACCTCAGTTTCGATAACATGCTTGTAAACCACTTCTTGCACCCTTTCCATTTTAACAACATATAGAAGCTTCTTATAGCAGGGCAACCAGAATTGGATGCAATACTCCAGATGCGGCCTTACCAACGTCTTGTACAGACATAACATGATATTCTAACTCCTGCACTCAGTGCTCTGACCAATGAAGGCAAGTATGCTAAATGTCTTCTTCATCACACTATCTACCTGGGGCATCACTTTCAAGGAACCATACACCTGTGCCTCCAGGTCTCTCTCTTCAACAACACTCCCCAAGGACATACCATGAACTGTGTAATTTACGGCACGCTTGCCCTGAATTTGTCTTACCAAAATGCAATACTTTGCATTTATCTAAATTAAACTCCATGTGCCATTCCTCGACCCACTGTCTCAGTTGATCAAGATGCAATTGTACTCTTCGACAACTTTGTTCACTGTCCACAGGACTACCAATTTTGGTGTCATTCTCAAACTCACTAACCATGCCTCTTATATTCTCATCCAAATTGTTCATATAAATAACAATCAACAGTGTACCCAACACTGATCCTTGTGGCACGCCACTAGTCACAGGCCTCCAGCCTGAACAACCACCATCCACCACCAACCTCTGTCTCCTACCATCATGGCAACTTTTTTTATCTAATTAAAAGCAAATTACTGTGGATGCTGGAATATCGGAGAGACAAAGCGCCGACTGGGTGATCGCTTTGCTGAGCATCTTCGGTCTCTACGCAATCACGTCCCTGGCCTTCCCGTGGCTTGCCACTTCAACACACAATCCTGCTACCATGCCCACATGTCAGTCCTTGACCTGCAGCAATGTTCCAGTGAAGCTCAATGCAAACTGGAGGAACAACATCTCATCTTCCGACTAGGCACGTTACAGCCTACCGGTCTCAACATTGAATTCAACAACTCCAGATGCTTATCCCATCTCGACCCCTCTGTTTTCGGTCATGAAAGGACTGTAATAAACAGTACATTGGACAAACAGGCAAGAAACTAGCCACCAGGATACATGAACATCAACTAGCCACAAAAAAACATGACCCTCTCTCACTAGTATCCTCACATACGAATGAGGAAGGACACCACTTCAACTGGGACAATACATCCATCCTAGGACAAGCCAAAATAAGACACGCACGAGAATTCCTTAAAGCATGGCATTCCAGCCGTAAATCTATCAACAAACACATCGAGTTAGACCCCATCTACCACCCCCTGAGGAAAGGAACAGGAAGTGACTTCACCACAGGAAATAACATCACCAACCCAAAGAAACCCAAACATATAAATAGAAAGCAGAAATTTTCAGCATTGCTTTGCATGAGGTCCACTGAAGATGTTACCTAGAAAGGTAACGAAACATCTGGAAATGAACCTACACCCAAAACCTCAACCTGAGCTACAAATCTTCTCAAAACTCGCTAAGAGACTGAACAGTTTAGGCCTAGACTTTCTGGAGTTTAAAAGAATGAGGGGAGATCTAATCGCGTATAAAGCATGCCAAAAGGGAATAACAAAGTACATGCAGGCAGGATGTTTCCTCTTGTGTAGGGCAGTCTAGAACTGGAGATTATAGTTTTAGGATAAGGAGTAGCAAATTTAAAATAGAAATGAAGAGAATTTACTTCTCTCAAAGGATCATGAATCCATGGAATTTGTCACCCCAGAGTGCAGTGGTTACCAGCTCTTTGAGTCAATTTAGGGAGCAGATAAGCAGATTTGGAATTAGTAATGGGTTGAAGGGTTATGGGGAGTGGGCAAGAAAGTGAAGTTGAGACTAAGATGACATCAGCCACGATCAAATTAAATGATCAATCAGACTCGAAAGGCTATCTACTCCAGCTCCTAGTTCTTATGTTATGAACATCTCATCACTGATTTTCAAAACAAAGTTAATAACTGGAGCACTTTCAATCCATCAAACCTCGGATCACATTTTAATCTTTATTAAATTCTCTTAGCCATCTCTGCTGTGGTGAAAGTAGTTTGTGCATCACAAAGATTTGTGACTACAGTTCCTCATTCCAAAACCGCAAGAAGTTAACAAATATTATTAAGTGCTTCGAGAAGTTAGTCATGGCCCACATCAATTCCAGCTTCCCATGATCCCTTGCAATTCATCTACCATTGCAACACCATCTCTCTCTGGCCCGACACCCATCCTTGGAACATCTGGATAAGAAGGATGCTTACATCAAGCTCTTAGTTATTGACTACAGATCTGCCTTCAACATCAAAATTCTAACCAAAATAAACTCCAAACTCCAAGACCTAGGTCTCTGCTTCACCCTCTATATCTGGATCCTTGACCTCCTGACTCACATACCACAAACAGTGAGAATATACAACAGCAGCAGCTCCTCCACAATGATCCTCAATACGTGCTCCACAAGGATGCATAATCAGCCACCTACTGTACTCCCTGTTCACTCATGATTGCGTGGACAAATTTTATCTTAATGTCATCCACGAGTTCACTGGTGATACCACGCGTCGGCTGGATCTCCAAATTGACGAGACAAAATACAGGAAAGAGATAGCATGCTTGGTGGCATGACAGTAAAGATTAACACTCTCTCCCTCAACATCAGCGGCACGGTGGCACAGTGGTTAGCACTGCTGCCTCACAGCGCCAGAGACCCGGGTTCAATTCCCGCCTCAGGCGACTGACTGTGTGGAGTTTGCATGTTCTCCCCGTGTCTGCGTGGGTTTCCTCCGGGTGCTCCGGTTTCCTCCCACAGTCCAAAGATGTGCAGGTCAGGTGAATTGGCCATGCTAAATTGCCCGTAGTGTTAGGTAAGGGGTAAATGTATGGGTGGGTTACGCTTCGGCGGGTCGGTGTGGACTTGTTGGGCCGAAGGGCCTGTTTCCACACTGTAATGTAATCTAATCTAATCTAATAAAAGAGCTGGTCATTGACTTCAGAAAGCAAGATAGAGGGTACATCCCTGTCTACATCAATGGTGCAGAGTTGGAAATTGTCGAGAGTCTCAAGTTTCTCAGAGTGATGATCATCAACAATTTGTTGATGCGACGGTCAAGAAAGCACAATAACGCCTCTACTTCCTCAGGAGGCTAAGGACACTCCATTCAGTCCATCCATTGACTCCGTCTACATTTCTTGCTGCCTCAGAAAGGCAGTCAGCATAATCAAGACACCTCCCATCCTGGTTATAATCCCTTCCAACCTCCACGTCGGGCAGAAGGTACAAAAGTTAAACACACATACCAACACATTCAAAACCAGCTTCTTCCCCACTGTTATTAGATATCTGAAAGGACTCTCAAATTTTAAGCATAATATTTATCTCGCTCTTTGTGCATCTTCTCTACATCCATAACATTGTATCCTTCGCTCTGTTCTATTATCCTAATGTACTTTGTCAGGTGTGATCTGCTATACTGCCCTCAAAACAAAACTTTTCACTGTATCTAGGTACATATGACAATAGTCAATCAAATCAAATCTAAAAATCAAGTCAAAGATTCCTATCCCCTATTACTTACCTGCAACTATTGATTACATGTGGGCATGAGGCTGAATTACAGCAATGTAGGTTGTTGGTCCTCTACATGCATAATACTTTCCCATACTCATTACTTTTGAGATTAAGACATGACTAATAGCCTCTAGTGTAAGGAACAGATGAGCAGCTATCAACTACAGAACTGTATCATAGTGGGAAGGAGAAGAGATGGGGAAGGAATGGCTGATATTCAAAACTAAATGAAAGAAGGGAGAGGAGAAAGTTTGAAAGATAGGAAAAGAAAATACACACAAAGAAATTTCACAAGTCTAATGGAGTACCAGCTGGAATATTCAATAGTTGTTGGAGGGGAGGGGAGAAGAGAATCTCAAAATAGCAGATGCAACACCTATGAGTTAGCAAGTGTGGCTCACACAGGACAATTATGGCATGAGCCCAAGGGTGTCTTATCAGTTCTTAAAGCATGCAGCATGCACAATAGGTCATGTTTATAGACTGTGCAGTCTGCTTTAATGTATGTTCTGCATAGGTGTTCAGTTGCCACCATCTCCATCATTCACTGCTGCGGGTGAGTACCACTAAATACACACTTATCCTTCAAATTAAATTATCTATGGTTGGCAGGATATGTCATTTATATCCCAAACACAAGAATCTCAAAGCAACTACTCTGTTCTGAACTCCATTGTAGCAGGAGGCTCTCCTGAGGACAGTGCACTAGCCTCTGAACACTCATCGATCTAACCCTTGAAGCACACCTACCCACATGTTATAGAGACTGCGGGTTGTGCAGTGGACTTATCAGCCTCCTCAATCCATTGAACTAGTATGGAAATCAGGTATCTTTAATGCTGATGAAGTCCATACATAGTTCAGTAAACCCAGAATGCTATTGGGGAGGCACTCCAAGAATATTAGTTTGGCAAAGATGAAAGAATGTTGATAAATGCTCAAGTTAGGATGTATGTGGCCTGGAGTAGAATTTACAGGTAATAATGAGAAATATCTGTTTTCTTTGTCGTTTTAGCTGTGAGATGTCATGGGTTCAGAAAAAACTGTCAAAGGAAATCTAGCCATCTGCTTCAGTGCATCCTGAACGTAGTAATCATTGTAGTCACTGAGCATTGGTGAGAAAGGTGTGAATGTTTAAAGTGGTAGATGGGATGCCAGTTAAGAGGGATGATTAGTTTTGGATGACTGTGAGCTTCTTGAGTGTTGTTTGAGCAGCATTTATCCCAGTAAATGGAAATTATTCCTTCCCACTCATGATTCGTTCCTTGAAGATTGTGGACTGCCATTGGGGAGATAGGTGGTGAGTTACTCAATGCGTAACTCCCGGTCTGAGCTGCTCTTAGAGGCACAACATTTATTTGGCTTGTCCAATATTCCACAGAATATGAATGTTGAGGGATTTAACAATAATAAAACAGTTGAATATCAAGGGGGAGTTTTTAGATACTCTCTTGTTGAAGATGATCACTGCCTACCACTTGTATGACTTGAAAGCTGCATGCCACTTATCAATCAAGTATGAACAGTGTTCAGATCTTTTTGCTTACGGGCACAGAATGTGTAAGTAACTGAAGATCCACAATTAGTACTAAGTGCTGTGCATTCGTCAGGGACCATCCACACTTCTGGTATAAGGCTGGAAGTTAAATAATTGATGAAGTCTCTAAAGAGGGGCTGGCCAAGGAGAAGCCTTGACAAACCCCTGCAGCAGTGTTTTCTGGTTCATTGAAACAAGGTAGCAGCATGATGTTTGCATGCTCTCTGCCTCAATGTTAGCAGGTGCCAGTTCATTGCAAATTGGAGCATTTGTGCTCAAAAACTAGAGCTATCTAATTTTCAGCCCATAGTCATTAATCAAACATTGAAAATGTTTTCCTTCTTGTTAATACAGTGGCATTTATAAAGGACATCTATGAAATATAGTCAGCAGTATGGCCAAATGCACTGGTGAACTCTTCAGGGATATTTGAATGCCAGATGAGCCCAGTTTCCACATGGACCACCTGTGTTCTGGCAGCCTGATTGGCAGGTTGATCACAGCCTAAGGCATGGCTTGGGAGTCTAAGGACTGTTGACATGTTCTTAACATGACCAATTGGAAAAGGAACCACCATTCCAACAGGCTAAACTTGAATTGAATTGAATTGCATTTATTGCCGCGTGTACCAAGGCACAGTGAAAAGCTTTGTCTTGTGAGCATTACAGGCAGATCACAGAGTTAAGTAGTATAGATAAGTAACTAAAAGGTAAACAGTGGCAAAAACAAATGTTAAGAGTTTGAGTGTCCATTCAGTATGCTAACAACACTACGGTAGAAACTGTTTCAAAACTGGCTGGCGCGCGTGTTCAGGCTTCTATACCTTCTCCCTGATGGTAAAGGCTGTAGAAAAACATTGCCAGGGTGGGATGGATCTTTGAGAATGCTGATGGCCTTTCCTTGACAGCAGACCTGGTAGGTGGATTCTATGGAGAGGAGGTTGGCCTTAGTGATTGCCCGGGCTGAGTTTACCACTCTCTGTAACCGTCTCCGATCTTGAATGATACAGTTGCCATAGAAAAAGTGTGAAGATTTTATGTCGCCTGATCCCGCTATAGTTCCCGCAAGAGGATATCGCCAGTCGCCTTTATCCCTGATGCATTTCAAAGTTTCTTGCAAAAAGAATCAAAAGACAAGCTAGTTCTGGTTGAACACGTTGCTACAGCCTCATTTCCTTTTGAAGGAGGATGACTAATAATTTAATTTCAGCAAGATTTCCTTGAAGCAATGTCTTACTGGTAGTTCTTGGCCGATACAACATAACTACTTTTTAAAAATAAAGGCTTTAAATTAGGCTGTGCAAATGTTTGTCTAATACCAATTAACACTGCAATTAAAACAGCAGGTAAAGCAATTCCACACCGCTGAATTACCATTGGCATATTAATAATTACATACTGTAATTTCAACACCAAGAAATTTTCGATGGCAGTGGCCGCTGTGCACACGCATTAAAAAAAGAACTTACAAACAAGACTTCAGAGATTTAACTGTGGAGAAAACAGTTTTTCTTTTAAGAAATAACAACCATTGTAAAAATTAGCCACTGTATCCAGTTCTCTGTTCTCTCGTTACTCTCCAACTCCACAGGACCTTCCATTATTGCTCAAATTCACCCTCTGCTTCTCCAGGAATGAGAGGGGTCAGACAGCATCATCCGAAAGACTGATCTCTTAGGAACATTACACTGTACTGGACTAGATTAGTCATTTAACTTAACCCTATAGCCAGCATATATTAGAACAAGGGTGGGTTTCAAGGACATTATTATCCCAGAGAATCACTCATTGGGTTCACAAGCTTTAACAGTTTTTACTATTTGTTCTTTCATGAAGATGTGAGCATTACTAACTAAGCCAGCATTTACTTCCCATCACCAACTGCCACCTTCTTGAACTGCTGCAGTCCATGTGGTTCAAGGACACCCGCATGGCTGTTAGGAAGGGAATTCTAGGATTTTGACTCGGGAGAGGAATGACAATACAGCTCTAAGGTCAGGATGATGTGGGCTTGGAGGGAACGTGTCGGTGGAGGTATTCCCAAAAACCTGCTACCCTGAAACAGAACACTATTTATACCCTTAATCAGCCTTGCAACAGTGTGTTCACAGGAAATGCAATGCTTTGCCCATCAGCTCAGTGAAGTCTTAAAGTTCATCGCCTTTGGATAATAGATGGCTGCTGTTCCATTGCTCACCCTTCCAAACTATGTGCACACACTCTAACAATTTCTATTCCATGGGTTGAAAATAAACTTGAGACATAAATGGGCAGCATGTTGGTTCAGTGGTTAGTCCTGTCACCTCAGTGCCAGGGACCAGGGTTCATCTTCATCCTTGGGCGACTGTCTGCTTGGAGTTTGCACATTCTTCCCATGTCTGTGTGGGTTTCCTCCGGGTGCTCTGGTTTCTTCCCACAGTCCATTGATGTGCAGATTAGGTGGATTGGCCATGCTAAATTGCCCATAGCGTTCAGGGATGTGCAGGCTGGGTGGGTTAGCCATTGGAAATGCAGAGTTGGGTGTGGGTGGGATGCTCTTTGAAGGTTTGGTGTGGATTCGATGGGCTGAAGGGCCTGCTTCTACACTGTAGGGATTCTCTGATAAAGCTGCCACTTGCAAGATTCTTCCAATGAAAAAAGGAACTTGGTTATCTGATAAAAGATTACCTCACCCATGTCAAATAATGTAAATTAATACTTAAGCTTTAGTAACAGATCAATCCCACAGGAATCGCAGGAGGTGTAAATTTATGAGTATTACTTGAAAACTGCCAGAGTTGGAATAATTCATCTCTGTCAATATGAGCAAGATTTCCTGACCATCATACTAGAACCACAATACTATTTTTGCCTCACTGAGCATATTAAGCCTTTCAACCCCAAGTAAATGGCTAACAGATATCTGTAAAGCGATATGCTGTGTATTCTAACTATAGTTTTCTCTGTTTCAACTAGTGGTACTTAGTTCTTTGCATATTTGTCCCAATTTATGAGCAGTGCGTCTGAACATCAGCAGCAATTCTTCAAAGTAAACTTTTTTAAAGCATTGTCACCAGAATTAATTTCTGCATACTGTTAATTTCTATAAATCAACATTAGGTTCTGCATTTCGTTTTTCTGCTCATGGTCTTTGAATAGTTTATATATCAGCTATCCATCTGAAGACCGCTTTGGCAGAATGACGTACTCCAGATGGGGAATCTATGGCATAATGATAGTATCACTGGACTCATGGTTCAGGAGCACCGAGTAAGGCACCAGTAACACAGGGTCAAATGTCAATAGGGTAGCTGTTGGAATTTAAACTTAATGAATGAAATCTGGAAACATGGAGGTTGAGGTGACCTTGTAGATGTTTATAAAACCATGAGGGCCATGGCTAGGCTGAAAAGCCAAGGTCTTTTTCCAAGGGTGGGAGAGTCCAGAACTAGACTGCATAGGTTGAAGGTGTGAGGGAAAAGATTTAAAAGGGACCTAACGGGCACCTTTTTTCAGGCAGAGGTGGAATGAGCTGCCAGCAGAAGTGGTGGAGGCTGAAATTCCAACATTTAAAAGGCATCCAGATGGGTTTATGAACAGGAAGGGTTTGGAGGGATATGGGCCAAGTGCTGGCAAATGGGAGTAGATTAATTTGTGAGTGGCATGGTGGCACAGATGCCTCACAGCGCCAGAGACCCGGGTTCAATTCCCGCCTCAGGTGACTGTGTGGAGTTTGCACATTCTCCCAGTGTTTGTGTGGGTTTTCTCCAGGTACTCCGGTTTCCTCTCACAGTCCAAAAATGTGCAGATTAGGTGAATTGGCCATGTTAAATTGTCCGTAGTGTTAGGGGAAGGGGTAAAATGTAGGGGAATGGGTCTGGGTGGGTTGCGCTTCAGCGGGTTGGTGTGGACTTGGGCCGAAGGGCCTGTTTCCACACTGTAAGTGATCTAATCTAATCTAATTTCAGATATCTGGTCAGCATGCATGTGCAGACCAAAGGGTCAGTTTCCGTGCTGACCAAGTCTATAATTCATTCGCAGTTGACCATGAAATCATCATTATCATCAAAAACCCAATTGGCTGGCTAATATTCTTTAGGGAAGGAAATCTCCCGACCTTGTTCAGCCTGGCCTACATGTGACTCTTGGCCCAAACCAAGATGGTTGATCCTTAACTGTTATCCGAGATGGCCTAGCAAGCCACATCAGTTAAAAAGCATTTAGGGATGTACAATAAATACTGGTCTTACCAGTTACACTCACTTCCATATAAGAATAAAGCAAAGCTGGTGAAGATAGTGGATGAACAACTGAAAAATCATTGGAGCTGAGTCAACCAACCCTTATGGAATTTTAAATATGCATGTTATCTCAGATCACCTTCTCCATCAAGATTAATCTTATCAAGCCCTTTAGTGACTGTTTGGACTGAAGGGTCTGTTTCTGTGCTGTACAGCTCTACGACTCTATAAATGTTTATACTTGGAGACAATGAGACCTTCTTCCAAAGGGAGTTCAGACATTAAAGTCCTCAATTAAAAAGAGAGCATGTGCCCCAGTGTTTTAACTCAATGTCAGAAATGATTAAAAGAAAGACGCAAAAAAAAGTATTGGATCACAAATCAGGGTGACAGATTTCACTTCACACTTTACATTTAAGCATCCTGGCAGCAATTAAATGAAAATAATGCACTCAATTTGAGTTTAACTGTTTCTTTCCTTCTCCTAAAAAAAAGTGAAGGGAAAGATGTTTGCCTTCATCATTTGAAAATGTACAGAATAAGCTGGCCTAAAGAGAGAAATAGGTCCCTGGATTTCTTGACTGACTTTTTAAGCCACATTTTTTTGTCTCACAATGCCCCTACCCACACTTTCAAATCAAAAAATTCAACTGGGCCTATTCTCCATATCTGAAAAATGTGTTGCTGGAAAAGCGCAGCAGGTCAGGCAGCATCCAAGGAGCAGGAGAATCGACGTTTCGGGCATAAGCCCTTCCTCAGGAATGAGGAAGGTGTGCCAAGCAGGCTAAGATAAAAGGTAGGGAGGAGGGACTTGGGGGAGGGGCGGTGGGAATGCGATAGGTGGAAGGAGGTTAAGGTAAGGATGATAGGCCGGAGAGGGGGTGGGGGCGGAGAGGTCAAGAAGGCGGTGCTGAGTCAGAGGGTTGGGACTGTGATAATGTGGGGGGAGGGGAATGAAGAAGCTGGAGAAATCTGCATTCATCCCTTGTGGTTGGAGCTAAGATAAAAGGTAGGGAGGAGGGACTTGGGGGAGGGGCGTTGGGAATTCTCCATATTCAAGGCAATCATCTTACATCCATCATTCCAATATGTGCTAAAACATTAAACTTTACCTCTTGCTCCAACAGATCTTTTACAGGTCAAAAAGGAAGAAACTAGTCATACATTCATGACTACTACAGGTCAATGGGAGAAGACATTTTGTTCTAAGAACATAGTGAAAGTAGTCAACTATTCAGCCTGTCAAACATATTCCAACTCACCTTGGTTCCTTATCCCTCATTGTAGATTAGATTAGATTAGATTACTCACAGTGTGGAAACAGCCCTTCGGCCCAACAAGTCCACACCGACCCGCCGAAGCGCACCCACCCAGACCCATTCCCCTACGTTTACCCCTGCACCTAACACTACAGGCAATTTAGCGTGGCCAATTCACCTGACCTGCACATCTTTGGACTGTGGGAGGAAACCAGAGCACCCGGAGGAAACCCACACAGACATGGGGAGAATGTGCAAACTCCACACAGTCGGTCGCCTGAGGCGGGAATTGAACCCGGGTCTCTGGCGCTGTGAGGCAGCAGTGCTAACCACTGTGCCACCGTGCCACCCACCACGTACTTGACAAAAATCTATCCAAACTTAGTTTTGAAGTATTCAATTCACCTAATCTCAGATATTGCATTTTTATGTTGTCTTTAACATAATAAAATGCTTCAAGTTTCTGCACAAGCATTATCAAACAAGAGTCGGCATAACATCACATAGACTAATGTAGGCTGGAGAACCAAAAGCTTTCTTGAAGGGGTAAGCTTTAAGCAATGTCTTAAAAAAGATAAGAAGGGTAGACAACAGAGACGTATAGGAAGGGATTGCAGATGTTTGGGAATTGACAGCTGAAAACACAAGTGCCAAAAATGGAGCTGTACAATCAAGAATGTCGAACAACTATATATTAGCGCAGAGCAGAGGTCTCAGCAAGCTGTAGGAGATCACAGAAATAGAGGCAAGCCACAGAGGGATTTGAAAACAAGGATAACGCTTTTAAAACAGAGACGCTGCTTCTGTAGTGTAGGTCAATGAATATCGGATTAATGGATGAACAACACTCCGTGCAATCAGGCCAAGGGAAGCAGAAAATTGAATGAGCTCAAGTTTTGACCTCAAAACCTTTAGAGCGGCAGAATTTCAAGTTATCTACCTCCCTTTGTGTAAAATGCTTTCTGCAATCACCCCCCCACCCCCAATATATTAGCTCTAAATTTTAACAGGAGCATAAAGTGTTCTGCAAGCCTCCTCCAGATGAAATAGCTTATTCATTTTCTCTGATGTTGTTTGGTAGCCATACAAAATGCAAAAAGGATGGTTATGCGAGTGGGTATGTCAAGCTACATGTAGCAGGGGAGAGCACCTCAGGGAATATCTGCACCTTCAGAAGAGGTGCTAAAAGAAGCGGGGAAAGTAAAATTTAGTGAAGCCAAAAATACAAAGCAAATCTAGCAACGCTCGCTGTATTCAGAGATGGCCCTTGTCCAATTAATTAGACTTGCAATATTCTTCGCTTTGGGCTTTCTGTAAACTTGTCATGACAATCTGACAAATAAAACTGCTAGGACTTTGTAATTATTGCAGCTCATATCTGCCTGCTTGACCTGTAGGCTACAGTAAGCTTTGCATTACATTATCTCCTGAGCCAACCTGTTTCTCAAAGATGTAAACTTTCCATCTTTACTCTGGAGTCTTAGAGTTGGTACATAGTTTCTCTGTGTTGCTAAACTCTTGGTTTTTGGAAACGCAGTTGTTGAGGAAATCTGATGTCAACATCTGGTTTCAACTGAATAGAGCCAGCAACACTGCTTTCAATAGGACAGGTTGGCATATCTGAACTAGATTTCCAAACCTTGGAAGCGGTAAGAGTGGCTGCGGGCACACATTGAGAAATCATATTGCTAGAGTGTACCAGTGCATCCTGAGTTGTCATTGCCAGCAGTGAAAAGCTTCTGATCAGTGGGTGGGAGGTGTGGAATGCCCTAGAGGCATACAAGGCTGTTGGAATCACTCAGGCCCCAGAGATTGGCAAAGGATGCACTGATGAATGAACGTCCACCAGCTTAAGGAATAATACTGGAAGTTGACATCAGATAGAGTTATGAAGAGGAACTTTGGCTGATGCATCTTCCGGGTGAGGAGGCGGTCAGCAGAGGAGCACAGTGAAGAGGAAGGAGGTGTTACCCAAGACAGTTGCCTGAGAGTTATCTATCTGCTGGAAGAGATTATATTCATCCACGATGATGGTCTGAAATGTTTACGCTCTGGACCACAGCGTCTTGATGCCTCAGGCCACTCTCCAACTTGCAGCCTTCAAGCTCACTCATGGAGCTGACATTTTCATTTCAGGGGGCAGATGTGAATCTGAGTGGGATCTCACAGCCAGGAGTTGATCAAACTGTCAGGCAGATCATGGGCTGCTTATTGCAAAGGGCAGAGTGGGCACTTTGACATAGATGGGCCACTGTCAGCATGCATAGAGTTTATTGGGATTTACTGCTTGAAAGGATTCCCTCAGGATCTATGGGGTTGTTGATTGCACCCACTTAGGCATCGATGTGATGTCAGACCGGCCAGTCAGATTCTTGATCAGAAAAGTGCTCCACTGACTAAACGCTCATCTGGTTTCTGACCATGGGAATGGCTGTTCTCAGTTGTTGAGCAGTTGCTACTGATTCCTTCATCTCCTCAGGCTAACGTTCAGACAGTGTGTGCACGCATGCTGGGAGATAAGGACAACACCATGAGGAGATAGTGGCTGGTGACCTCTTCTGGAACATTGTTTCCAGTTCTGGTCTTCCTGTTATAGGAAGGATAAAATGGAGAGGGTTCAGAACAGATTTGCCAGGATTATGCCGAGAGTTATAAGGAGAGACTGGATTGTCTGGGACTGTTTTAACTGAAGCATAGGAGGTTGAGAGATGACCTTAAAGAAGTTTATACAGCCATGAGGGATACGGATAAGATGAACGGCAGGTGTATTTTTCCTAGGATAGGGTATTTCAAGACTAAATGCCCCCATGTTTTTTTTTTAATCTTTCACCTCTCTCAAATTTTTAAGGCGAGAGGACAAAGATTCAAAAAAGACATGGGGACACTTTGACTTTACACCAGACAGCAGTTTGTGTGTGGAATGAATATCCAGAGGAAATAGAGGATACAGATACAATTACAATGATTAAAAGATATTTGGATAAGAAAATGAATAAGAAATGTTTGGAGGGATACGGGCCAAGTCCAGGAAGGTGGGACTAGTTTAGTTTGGGATTATGGTCAGCATGGACTTGGCTGGACTGATTCAATGCTGTAGGACTCTATGACTCAGTCCAGTATTGCGACACAGATACAGAGGGGCATTACGGCCAGAACTGTCACCTGACACAAAGCAGCATTCAACAAACCACCAATTTATCAAAGATGTGCTTTTAATGTCTAGACCGTTCAGGTGGTGCACTCCAATAGGAGTCAGCCAGGGTGTTCCATATTATGGCTAATTGCTGTAGACTGTACAGTTTGAGCTGCAACACCACTTCACCACTGGAGGTGGATGACAATGAGATTGAAGAGGAGGAGGAGGTGGAGGAAGATGAATGACCACTGCCAGGAGCCTGGTGCCCAGGCATCAGAGGAAGGTAATGGTAGGCTTTCCAGGCCTCATGATGATCAGCAGACCACAAAGACGACATGGATTAAGCAATATTTCACTCATTTGTATGACAGGATGAAAAAAAACCTTGTTTGCCACCAGGGGGCAGACTCTGATGAGGTTGTTGGTAACTGGGAAATGTATCTGTTGCTGGAATATTCAGGACTGGAGACTGCAAGTTTTTGATGAGTTGAAGGCTCAGGATTTTCTCTATGATATACATTCACTTTTGAAAGAGAAGGCAGCGTTTTTACTTCGCCGTTTGTGTGCAGTGATCCTAAGTGAGTTTCTCCCAGAACTGGGACAATATCAAAACTCTGAGGAGAAGCCTGAAATATTTCATTCCAGCACTGTCTTTGACCATGATGAGGGCACAATCCAGACTCATGGCTCTCTATAGATGATCTAATAGGTGTGCATCGCTGGCATTCCGGCTCCATTACTGACTCAGCTCAACTGTGATTTCCTTATTATAGTGTGGATGCTTGCAGTACCAGCTCAAATGAGATCCTCTGCATTTGCTGTTTTGTCTCAGTACTAGATCCTTAGGAGTTTCAAAATGCAGCTCATATTCAATGTTTTAATTGATCAGCTCTGGGCGAGATGGCTTTGCAACATGCCCTGCAGAAAAGATAATTATCCAGCATGCGCACACATTTAAATCATCGCATTCCCAACGAAAAAGCATTATATTTGGGGTCACCATCATGACGAACTGCCCCAACAGATTGCACAGAACTGTACCAAGTGCAGACACCCTGTCCCCACCACCTCTCCCTTAATTTTGATATCTAGTTTTAATGACACATATGTCTGACTGATTATAATTACTCCAAGTGAAAAGAATTAGTGTTGTACCCACGTAATCTATTAAGCATGTTCAATAGCATGGAGCCTTGCACTCTTGCCTATCACTTCTGGGTGCTCTGTCTGTGACTCAGATGCATTGGTAGCCTGCTGCGTTGTACTTGCAATGCTCATGATTCTTATCTCCAATGTGCTGATGCCCTTGGGGACTCCCAAGCAGGCAGCTATACCTGCAATATGACAGCGACAGGCTCTGTCCCAGGGCTTTGTGGCTGAGACTGGCCCACATTCAGAGGAGCCTGAGAAGTGACCTCCACCAACGTCCTCCACTACATGTGGGATGAGACCAGCACTTGGGAAGCAACAGGCATGCACACCTTCCACCTCTGCACCAGAGACACTGAAAGGTCCTTTTCTTATATTATTTCAAAATGTACTTTATTCATAAACCATACTTTCATATACATAGTCACTGACACATATGGATGGGCACATGAATAGGAAGGGTTTGGAAGGATATGGTTCGGGTGCTGGCAGTTGGGGCTAGATGGATTGGGATATCTGGTCGGCATGGACAAGTTGGACCGAAGGGTCTGTTCCCATGCTGTACATCTCTATGACTCCATGACACAGTTTGGTTCTGTAAAACAACATATCAAAGAAACAAACATTGGAGTTTGACTCTACCCAAACAAACCAAAGGCATCTCGTGTTTGAACCAGTTTATATTTACATACCAGGGGGGTCTGAGAACTGAACAGACCCCCACTTAACTTTCCCAACTGTGCCGTGGGTGATAGCTGCCCCAAGCTTTCGTGTCTCTCTCAGCACATAGTCCTGGATCTTGGACTGTGCCAGTCTGCAACACTCAGTCGAGATCAACTCTTTGTTCTGGAAGACCAGCAAGTTTCGGCCAGACCAAAGAGTGTCTTTCACCAAATTGATGATCCTGCAGACACAGTCGATGTTTGTTTCAGTGTGCGTCCCAGGGAATGGCCTGAACCTCGACAAAAAGACATTGTATCATTCCTGTTGCAGGCAGCCTCACTCTGTTTGTCAGTGTGTTGCTCCTACGTCCACATGAGGGTGACCAGTGTCAGGGGAGCAACTCACAGTCGAATCCAGGTTAAAATGGTGGATTCCTCCATTTTTTGCCACGACCTAACATTTACAAATTCATCCATCCATTCTTAATCAGCTGGTTCTTATCCATATGTTCAGTCAGTCTCTGCAGATAGATTACAGTCGGTAACTGCGGATAGATTACAGTCGGTAACTCTAGATCGATTACAGTCGGTATTTGCTTATAGATTAATGTGACTGGCCCACAACTGATATTAAAATAACAGAGTCGAGGTTTCCAGGTTTCTCCCTCCTGCCTTCCAGATTAAAGGAGTAAGATCTCCAGTTCTCCAAATCCTAATGAAAAACCAGCAATACAGTAAAACTGATAATTGCTGGTCTTATTATCAGCCAATTAGCATTTCCTTTATCAATTTAGACTTCATCACAACAAATGTGGTCAAACCTCCTTGTGAATCATTGGATGTGCTGTCAGCAGCAGTAAGACATTTGTTTGACATACTGCGAAGGCCTAGCTGTATAGATAACATTATGGGTAATGTCAGTATTCTCATTGTAGACAGCACTCTGATTGTGTGCAGAATGATCAATGGCGGTTTCTGAAGTTTAATATTGTATCGTTCATGGAAACCAAATGTGTTATTTTGCATATCTCTTTGCAGTTATCAAACAATTGTTCTTTGCATGAATCAGACTGCTATTCAAAGCAGTAATAAATGTCTGGGCAGTGAAGGATTGGCTTTGTGATATTGCACAAGCTCCCTTCTGTTGAATGCGCAAATCATGTAAATGCACAAATCATTTTGATGTCTTGGACCATTCTGTGTCAGCCCAGGTTGTTTTCAGTAACCAAGGTAAAGTTTGCCCTCTTCAGTCAGTTTTTGTATGCACTAGGGTATGTTGATTAAGTTATTGCTTAGCAAGAAGGAGTGTGATGTACTTGGCATTGGGCAATCTGGAAAGCCTGGTTTGGTGCAATACTGTGCTTTGTACAATGTTTGGGTCATGATTTCAAATCTTGCCAATGAAAATTTTGGAAACTGAGGCAGAACAGCCATAAACGATGATAAATATCCCTCATAAATAAAAGCTGGCTCACAAATGTCCTTCAGGGACGTGAAAATGCCAAACCCACCTTGGATAGACAACATGCCAGTAGTCTGCATGAGTAAGTTGACTTTTAAAACCTCCAAGACCATTGTGCCCTTGCAAGCGTCACTCCATTCCTGACAGGGCAGAAGACTGTAGTTTGCAAAAGAAACAGATTTCTGCCATTCCCTCTGATACTGTAAAAGCAATACCCAACATTGCAACATTCATCACCCAGAAAGACAATGGAAGCAGTTGTATAGGAGCACTATCACCTCCAAACTTCCTTCCAAATGAAACAGCAGCCTGACTTGGAAATTTATTGCTATCTTTCACTGTCGCTGGGTCAAAAATCCAGCAACAGCAGACCTCACAGTACTGTGGGAGCACCTTCCCTACATGGACTCCAGCAGTTCATGAAAATGGCTCACTATCATCTTCTTAGGGACAGCTCGTGATAGGGAATAATTGCTGGCCATTGGCAGCAACACTCCCATCCTGAGAATTAATTTAATAAAATCCTGATAACCTTCCCAAGAATAGTAGATGGTTGATGACAAAGGTAATTTTGAAATCTATTTACAGAAATATCGAGCTCCCAGAAGAACAGGGATAAAAGCATTCTCTGTAATAAACAACTGGGAGTTGGAGCCCACATGGCAGGTAAGGGGGGGTGGGCTGCCTGATATACTCAGCAAAGGTTCACAGAGCACTGCTGTCAGCTCTGAAGATATTCTGCTTTGGCATTCACCCTTAGGATAAAGAGAGCTTTTGAGTTCAGGAGGCTTATACATGGAGCAGAAAATCTCACTGGCAAGATTGATATCTTGCATTTTAAGCAAGATTATAGGGGGTGAAGTTGGTGAGCAGTTTTTTTTTGTTTTACAACCATGAGTGATAAAAAACTGAAACATTCAACGAGTAATAGAGGGACACATTGAAGTGATGCCTGAGATTAATAGGAGTTGCTATGGCCTGGGCCTCTTGGAAGTGCACGTTAATGCCTGCTCCATCAAACCAAACAAATCGGATGTCTGCTATTACTTCCAAAAGCTTGCTCATGTCAGGGTGTGACCCCTGCCACTTGGCCGAGAGGACATCTTGCAAAAAGAGGAGGATCATGCAAAGAGGAGGTACCAGGATTCAAACATCAATATTGTCACACTGGAAGAGTGGCAACAGATACATGCACTGCCACTCTCTCAGCTGGTATCTCAGCAATACTGGTAATCCATTGACTGACCGAATACAGAGCTGCAGTGGAGTCTGCAAACCCCTTCAACTCTGGTGTCTGTAACAATGTGACAACCGTCTGACCTGACACATTGGGAAGTTTCTACCTCAGTGACAGCTTCTTCAGCAACATTTCGATGACGAGTAGCTTCCAGCTGTGTTGTGAAGGAAACTAAGAGGTCAACCACCAGACACCGTGTCACGGGCAGGTTGTAAATCCCATTGGGAACCTAGCCCCCATTCAATGGTGAAAAGAATGGGTTCTGAACTCTACATGAAATCCTGTGCTGAGTTGGAAATGGACTACGCCAAACTCCTTTACAGCAGACATAGTTCAAATACCTTGATGTGCTACATGATAATCACTCTCTTGCAAATCAAAGGCCTCATCTATAATCCCAGAGCGGAGCCCTCCAAGAAGATGGCAAATGAACTGTCCTGCCCTCAGGACTTTGTTGCAACACATTTGTACCCAGCAACTTACCGAGCTGAATTCAATGTTGGCAGCAGTGGCAATAATGCTGAGCCAGAAATTCAGGAACAGTGTCACCTTAATCATTTACAGGACCCCTGATGGAATTCTGTGACAATCAGGGAGTTTATTACCTGCTATTGGGGTTTCTAATCCTGTAAGGATAGAGATCATGCCTTCAAGAGTTTTTCGTCAATTGCAGGGCCAGCACCTCTTCAGCGTCATTTGTTTCCCAACCAGTGTTGGGATTGTTGGTAGAATGCCAATGGTGATGGGAAGAGGCCATTAAGTTGCCTACTGGCCTTCTAATGGCTCACCTTAATCTTTGCCACTGCTGCCTGAACTAAGCAGAGTCAAGAACATAATGGGCACTCCACCCATCCATCAATATGCAAGGTATTTAATTCTGTAAAGCTTATTGCTGAGCCATACAGCATGCATCATGCTCCAGCCAGTATAATGATGAAAAGACCTGGGTTCACTGGATCAGCTATCGAAGTGAAGAATTACCAACGCTTTATAAAACAACAGTGGGTCATCATTGCTGAAATCAAAAGGAATTGAGAGACACAATTAAACCCACCCTTGTGATCTGGACTTTTGATCTTCAGAATTTTGCTTACCACTGTCTATATTTTCCCACCCATAATATCTGTGTCAACCTGTCTTTTTAGTCTGTTTTATTTGTAAATGAGAGAGAATGTTTTTTGAACTTTTGTCGCATTAGTAATCAATTCTTTCCTCTGCCATTTGCTTGCATTATAGCAGATTTATTTGCTGAGCCAACGTTGTCTATCTTATACGTTGCAGGCAAGGATGCCCAGAGGCATGGTACATTGGGGAAACCGAGCAAAGGCTATGACAACGGATGAATAGGCACCGCACAATAATCAACAGACAGGAGGATTCCCTCCCAGTTGGGGAACACTTCAGTGGTCCAGGACATTCAGCCTCTGACCTTCGGGTGACCATCCTCCAAGGTGGACTTCGGGACAGGCAGCAGAGGAAAGTGGCCGAGCAGAGGCTGATAGCTAAGTTCGGTACCCATAGGGAGGGCCACACTTTCTCACACTCACAACCCCCACCCCAGACAGACACACACACACAGACAGACAAAGATCCACATGCACACATATATTTTGTGGGGTGAATTTGTACTTGCAGGGTTACATTGTACTTTGCTCAAAAACTGGATGCATTCATGTCGAACTCGGAGCTCAAAAACTGCATGAGTTTATGTAAAACTCTGTTATCTCACTTTTTAGATTGGAATCAATCTAAGCATCATGGCATAGACAGAGATCACAGGGGGCCAACACCTTCAACATATCGTCTAGCTATCACCATTGTTAACAGCTAACCCGAGAATGCAACTTTTTAAAAAAAAGAGTTTTGTGATTTACACATGAAAGAAGTGAAACTATCACTATATTCTAACAGATGAAAGGCTTAACAGACAATCAATTTTTCAATGTATAATTTCAGTTACATCACACTGTAAATTTTTGCTATAAAGTCTGTGTTACGATTGAGCCCTCCACTATCACCTGATGAAGGAGCGTCGCTCCGAAAGCTAGTGTGCTTCCAATTAAACCTATTGGACTATAACCTGGTCTTGTGTGATTTTTAACTTTGTACATCCCAGTCCAACACCGGCATCCCCAAATCATATTTTCTGAATATAATTGATGACACTTCTCAGGCTGTCGAATTGATTATCTTGGTGGATTAATTGGGATTTTACACATTTTTGGTGGCTTGTGGAAAAGCAGTTCTATGATGAGCAGACTCTTTGCAGTAAAGGCATGATGAAGCTAAGTATTTGCCTTCTGAACTGCTTCCTGCAGATGCATGATTGCTTACAGTGACCAAGGTACAAAAGACATCTAAGAGCCTTTGCACATCAACACTGCCCAACTTACCACCATCGAAATAACACTCTGCCAGACTGTTTTCTTACCAAAGTGGATAACATCAGACATTTTCATGTTATACCGCATTTGCTACATATTCACCCACTTTCTCAAATTGTTTCAGCCTCTTTACATTCTCATGTTGTGTGTTATCTGCAAACTTGGAAATATAACATTTGATTCCCTTATTTGAATTGTTGACATACACTGTAAATACCTGGGACACAAACAACTGATCCCTGCAGTACCCCACTAGTCAAGATATGAATGAAAAGCATTAGTAGTTCCTTCATGTACATGTCACCACAACGTGGAGGTGTTGGACTGGGTGGACATTGTCAGAAGCCACATGAAACAAGGTTATAGTCCAACAGATTTGTTTGAAATCATAAGCTTTCCTAATAAAGGAGCAGCATTCTGAAAGCTTGTGATTTCAAATAAACCTGCTGGATTACAGCCTTGTTTCGTGTGACTTCTGTGTCTGACACTATTCAATAAGATGATGGCTTATCTGTTTGTGTTCCAAACTCCACACTTCCACCCAGCCCTGATAAATTTTGATTCCTCTACCTAACAAGAATCCATTTATCTCCACCTTCCACTCTGGAAAATATTCATTTATTCCTGTTGTTTCATGTCTGGAAACCACTTCTCAATTCATGACATTATATGATTCCCCACTCCCAATGCTTTCATGTGGCAGACTAACGTTTGAACTGTGCCAGTATTTGTGCTGCTGATGGTGCTTTATCAGAGATGTGGGCACCATCTGTCACATGAACCTTTAGCCAGATAGGCAGGATAAAAGCAACCTGTGATTTGAAATGGCACATAATGCAGAAACAAACTGTCTTGCTGAATACTCTGCAGCATCAGACACAATGACATCTGTCACAGACAATTCCACGATGCCGAGCTGTCTTCACTAATGGGCTCATACTCTCTGACTACACATCAATTCTCACTCACTGAATCTATATAACATTTTAGCCAATCAATTTCATACACTGTCACAAATAACTGGATCCATGACTCAAACACTCACCATTGGTCTAAAGCTTCTCACGACTAGAACAATTCCTTCAAACTGATCATTATCATAGCTTCATCAACCTATACATTCTCTGTGTCACACATCACTTCCAAAACCCGGTTTTACAACTTTAGGCATATAATCATCACATGATATTTTGTCAACTAACTTTGGCTACTCATTTAACATGTCTATATCCCTTTGTAGCCTCCAAATGTCCTCGTCATAGCTTGCTTTTCCATCTAACTTTGTTATCATTAAAGTTGTCAAAAATACCCTTGGTCTCTTCATCTCAATCATTTGTATAAAATGAAAACATTGAGGAAACAGCACTTACCCATGTGGCACACAATGATCTTACCGATCAAAAAATAATCCATTTATACCAAACTTTTTGTTTCCTTTTAAATAATCAATTATCCAATCATTCCCACTTTCCCAATGGCTTTATTTTTCTCAATAACACCTAATATGACACCTTATCAACTATCTTATTGGAAACTGAAATACAATGTACCGACCAGTTCCTCCTTATCCACAGCACATATTGTTTCTTCAGGGAACTGCAACAAATTGGCTAACATGATTTCCTGTTCATAAAACCAAGTTGACTCTCCCTGATTACCTTGAACTTTTTGAAGTGTTTTGCTGCAAAGTCTTCAATTAGAGCTTCTAACACCTTCCCTATGACGGATGTTAAGGTAACTGGACTGAATTTTCTTGCTTTCTGTCTCCCTTCCTCTAGAATTTTTTAAGGTTAGATTAGATTCTCTACAGTGTGGAAACAGGCCCTTCGGCCCAACAAGTCTCCATCGACCCTCTGAAGAGTAACCTACCAGACTCATTTCCCTGCATTTACCCTTGACTAATGCACCTAACACTATGGACGATTTAGCTTGGCCAACTCACCTGACCTGCACATCTTTGGATTGTGGGAGGAAACCAACGCAGACACGGGGAGAATGTGCAAACTCCACATAGACAGTCACCCGAGATAAGAATCAAACCCAGGTCCCTGGTGCTGTGAGGCAGCAGTGCTAACCACTGAGCCACCGTGCCACCCATCATGAATGAAAGAGATGTACCTGCTAATCCTTAGCATTAGTCCATCAAGACCTGGGAATCGTAAACCTACAGTTACAACAATTTACTCAATACCACTTTCCTGATGACAGCAATTTTCTCCAAGATCCTCCATTCATTCCATATCTTGATTTACATCTATTTCCTCCATCGCATGATTGCAAAATATATTTTCAATTTATCTATCGTCTTCTTATTTCATATTATAAACTGGACAGTCATACTTTCCACAGGATCACACTCACGTTGCTTGCTCATTTCTCCTTGAAGTATTTATGGCAAAAATTTTATCTGTTCATATTTTTGACTAGCTTGCTCTTTTTCTCCAATTTTTCCCTCCTGATTTTTTTCTTAGGTCTTCTTTGAATATTCTGTCCAATTTAAACCTGCCACTCACCTTTGCGTAATCATATGTATTTTTCTTTAAGGTCAGGTACTCTCTTCAGCATTTTACCTGACCATGAATGTTGGAACGTCTCCTGGGAACTTTTCGTTTTGCTTGGACTGCATCTACTCTGCACATTCTGGAATGTTCCCCTGAAATGTTTGCCACTGCATCTCAATTGACCTATCCCGCAACCCAACTTGCCAGCTCACTTTAACTAATTCTGCTTTCATAGCCTCATAACTGCCCTTCATTAACATTACAATATTAGTCATCATCCCACTGTTTGTTCCCTCAAATGGAGTACAAAATTCAATTATATTATGGGTCTTGCTACCTAGAAACACAAGTTGATAATTAATCTTATCTCATTGCACAAGATCAGGTCAAATATATACCATGCTGTCTGGTTGGCTCTAGAATGCACAGTTCTAAGCAGCAACACTGAAAATATTGTATGAATTCCTCATCTAGGTTGCCTTTGCTCATCCAATGTTATTCTTTCCATGCAGATCATAATTCCTTATATCATTGCTCCTTTGCCAAGCTCCTGTTAGTTCTCCCTTTATGCACCATCCTACCATGTAGTTACTGCCTGGAGGCCTTTACACCACTTCCACAAATGACTCAATGTCTTTATCATTTCTCATTTCTACTTAAAAACTCTTTCATACCCTGATTTCCTGATCTGAAGTCAACATTCCCTATTATGCTAATGACAGGATTAATTTAGTATTAATAATGAAGAATATTTCAGTCACCTTGCCCAAGCAGAGCCTTTCCCAAGGTCTGAGTTCAATGTCTGGTGTCTCAAAAGAGTTAACTTCTAACTAAAATTAGTTACCACAGTTATAATAAAATGAGAGTCACTGAAGATTCCTCTGGAGAGGATGAAATCTGGACACAGCAATGCATATAACGCATTGATTACTCTCCCAGTGAATCATTATCGCCACAATACTGTTCCTTTTTTGAGAGTCAGAGAGAGAGAATTCACTGAACCCTTTCCTCATATGTATGGCCTCCTTCTTAATTTCTTAATCACTTGCGTCACTCCTATTCTTTGTAACAGCACAGCTACTGTTGCAGCGGTATGAGCACTTTGCTGTTCTTGTATGTAATCCTCCAATATCAATAGCCTGATCTGTACTTGAACTGTCCTTGGCTAGAAGAGTGTGTCAGAGGTTAGGAATACTAAGGTACTTAACTGTCTTCTGCCTCTCTGATGCTTATTCATTAGGCACAAGTTTGAGTTATTCTTGTCACATGTACTGAGATATAGTAAAAAGGTTTTTTTTGCGCGCTGTACAAGCAGATCATACCATACAATGTGCATCAGGGTAGCAGGACACAGTGTGGAATACAATGTTACAGCCGCAGAGAAGGTGCAGAGAGAGAGATCAACATTACCATTTGAGACGTCTGTTCAAAAGTCAGATAATAGCAGGGCCTTGAATCTGTTTGCACACGTATGCAAACTTTTATATCTCCTGCCTAATGGAAGAGGGTGGAAGAAAGTATAACCGCAGTGGAGGGGTCTTTGATTATGTTGGCTGTTTTTTGGAGCAGCAAGAAATACATATGGAGTCAATAGATAGAAGGCTGGTTTACATGATGGACAGGGATATGCTCATGACGCTCTCTATCGTTCCTTGCGGTCTTGGGAAGAGCAGTTGTCATATCACACTGCGATGCATCCATATAGACTGCTTTCAATGATGCATCTATAAAAATTGGTAAAAGTCTTTGTGGACATGTTGAAATTCTTAGTTTACTGAGAAGATAGAGACATTGTTGTGCTTTCTTAACCATCATGTTGATATGGGTGGACCAGGACAGATTGTTGGTGATCATCACTCCCAGGAACTTGCCACTTTTGGCTATCTCCACCTCAACACCATTGATGCAGACAGGGACATGCCCTCCACTTCATTTCCTGAAGTCAACAACCAATACCTTCAATATATTGATGTTGATGGAGTGATCGTTGGCTTTACATAATGCTGCAAAGTACTCAATCTCTTTCCTGTACTCTATCCCATTGCCATTTGAGGTCTGGCCGATAACAGTGGTGTCATCAGCAAACTTGTAAGTGGAGTGGAGCAGAATTTGGTCACACAGTCATGAGTATAATAGGAGTATAATAGGGGGCTCAGAGCAGAGCCTTGTGGGGTACTGATGTGGAGGATTATGATGGAGGAGATGTTGTCACCTATTGTGGCTCAGGAAGCCGAGAATCCAGTTACGGAGAGGAGAGCCGAGATGGAGGTCTCAGAGTTTAGAAATGAGTCTGTTTGGAATTATGGCATTGAAGGTGTAGTCAACAAGTAG
This sequence comes from Chiloscyllium plagiosum, assembly GCF_004010195.1. Taxonomy (NCBI): domain Eukaryota; kingdom Metazoa; phylum Chordata; class Chondrichthyes; order Orectolobiformes; family Hemiscylliidae; genus Chiloscyllium; species Chiloscyllium plagiosum. The sequence goes on along the minus strand of NC_057727.1, from coordinate 55,672,506 downwards.
GAACCTTATGTAGGTATCTTGTTGTCCAGATACTCCAGGTATGAGTGTAGGGCCAGGTAGATGGTGTCTGCCATGGGTCTATTGCTTTGCTAGGTGAATTGCAAAGAATCATTGCAATGTGGTCCCTGGAGTTGTCACTCGGGTTGACTGCTCTTTGCTGTGAGAGTACTGCTGGAGCTACACCCAGCCAGCTAAATGGAGAGCATTCTGACTTCTGGCCTTTCGCAGGCCCAACCTCATGAAAACCCAGAACAGAGGCCCGACCAGCCCAGGAACAAGACCTGACCCCACAGTGACCTGACATTGAGGGAGCCTTTCCAAACCAATTACAAGAGCCCCTGGAATACTCAAGGCTGCGATTAGTGGTCAGAACCCCATCAGGAGCACACGCTTACTTCCAGGGCAGCAGACTTCACTCTCCAATGCCCAGCATTGACTCGGAGCGGCAACTTACCCAGGAAACATGGGAAACGTGCTGAACTCAAGGTGAGATGAAAACTTTGGGGTTTCAAGTGCCCCCTCCCCAGCACACACCTGGCAAATGTCCAAGCCATTGCAAACAAATTGGATGACCTCAGAACTAGACTCCCCTTCCAAAGGGAATTGAGAGATCGCTGTGTGCTCTGTTTCACAGTGAAACTTGACTCACTCCTGCTACACCGGACTGTGTCTTATACTCTGAGGGTTTCTCACCAAATGACTCACTTGGCGTCCTCAGGCAAGGCAAGGGATGGTGCGGTCTGCTGCTTTCTGATCAACACTACCTGGGGCTCAGACGTGGTGACCCTGGCGGGTTACTGCTCCCCAGACCAAGAATACCTTACAGTGAAGTGCTGTACCTCCTAGCTGCTGCATGCGTTGACCTCCACTATCCTGACAGTGGTCCACTCTGCACTATATGCAGAACTGAAGAGCGTACTTGACAAAGCATACAACGCTACAAACAGTCTTGAGATGGAGCATCCCATCCACTACCTTCAATATGTGCACCCTACACCACCAATGCACACTGGCAGGCCAGATGAATGTCCCATCCAAATGATGCAGTGCAGCAACTTACACAAGCTGCCTTCTTAACAGCATTGCAATATACACAGAACCAGCCCCAGGATAGGCTGAACTGCCCTTCTCCTTGGGGAACCTTGCACTTAGACCTGGAGGCACCTGGAAGAATCTAGAATCTCCTCGGATGCCGCCTGACCTGCTGTGCTTTTCCAGCACCACACTAATCTTGACCCGCATTTCTGGGTGTACCCACACCCCAAGGTGTAATTCAAGATGTCAAACCACCACCACCTTCTGAAGGACACTTAGTGATGGGCAATAGATACCAGTATCATCATCAATGCCCACATTCCATAAACAGATAGGAAATAATCTTGATTGGTCCAATTGAAACCTGGACATCACATATCTCATACTACACAGGAGTTCAGAATACACAGCGTTAAGAAAGAGGTTGGTTGTATTCTCCCAGTTGATAAGTTTACTAACACTTTTCACAGGTGCCTGCTGACTGCATATTGGTGGGAAATTAGTTGAAACTCAGTACAGGCAGATGGGATGGAAACAAGATATCTCTTGGACAGATTGGTAGGGATTGACACCTGTAAATGGGTGCAAAAATAACTAAGAATAGACACAGCATTCACAGAAAAAGAGAGCGCAATTCTCAACGAGCAACAACAGGCTTTTTGCTTCCAAGAAAGCAAGATGTTTAGATTCTTTAGTTTACCAAACAGCTACAACTCTCTTGGATGGCACTCACTGTACACGGATGCAATGGAGAAGCCCAAAGACCTAAGTAAATGAAATCTCAGGCCAAACCATAACAAAATGCACATACTGTGAGCAAGCTTGCTTGTCAGAACCTTACTAACTTTACCCTGTTCTGGACTAGCTTAATTGAGTCAGGAGCACCATTTGATCATTTGCCTAGTTGGAAGGAGTCTAAAAATGCTCCAAAATTTTTTTTCAGTTTTACATAATGCCTTTTTTAGGTTGTCATGCTATTCAAGTACTAAAACTACCAAATCAGAGTTTCGATATCACAGATTCTCACTGGAATGCAGCTCTCCAGTGACTGCAGGGATTCTATTTCAATATTAAAATGAGGGACACTTGCAGCCTCCTGCATATAGATCTAAACCATATAGCAGTGTCCTGAACACCCATATGGATTGGACAGGGCCCTTCCTACAGCTAAATTGGCTTTCAGTATTTCCATTTATACCCAAACCAGTGGCAAAAATATTCTTTAATTTGCATCAGGCATTGTTATGTGAAATTCTCCTGAATGCTCTTGTTCAGGATTTGATATGTAAGAAAGCACAAAAAAAACCTAAAGACAACAAGCAGCAACAACTTGATGCACAATGCCCATGTTCGCGTGGTTAAAATGGATGTGCCACAATCTGGTGGACAGGAGTTGAAATCCTCTTCTTTCGCATGTACTTGCCAGTTTCAATTAGCTGCAACTCTTAGCTCCTAGGATCCCGATCTAGAGGTAGATTACAAACACATTACCTTCTCTGGCCAGCCTTTAAAAGGGATTGTTCGTCTTTGGCAAACTTTTTAAACTGGCTCAGGCAGGTATGTCATATCAAAGCATCCCAACAAATTAGACAAGATACAGATCTTTCTCACATCTCAACACAGCAAAACAAAATCTGACTAACTCTCCTTCACGAAGACAAGCTCCTCTTCAATGGAAAACACAATTATCTTGAAGGAGGTGAGGAGGTGGGTCAGAAGTATGTGGGGAAAAATAACAGCGACATGTATGGATAGAAAATTCAATGAACAGAAGGCAGTATCAAATTTTTTTTTGGATCCTCGAAAGTAGTGGGAATAACACTTCAGAGAAGTGTGAGATTTATGCTGAATATACATTATTCTGCTATGGTTTTACAATGTTTTAGGTGTCTATGTATTGTCCTGAGAATACTGGGAAGGACAAAAGCTGAAGAATTCCAACAAATCAATCGCACTGTCCAATCTGTAATTCCATGCTATTCGCCATGAGATAGTTTATTGCCTGTGCAATGAGCCTGCAGTGAAATGTGGCTTGAGAAATGGAATTAGACAGAGTTGATGAATGGAGATAGTATTTGCGACACAGGGCACCCTCAATCACTCTGACACTGGGTTGTATTGGTGTCCCATGTTGACCACACCACAGGATACCTCAAAGAATATTTGTCATAATTCACATGATTTGACCCAAGTGCAAATGTGTGATTAATGAATGGGCAGAAGCTTCTCAAAGCATGCAGAACATGCTAATAAACTTGCATAAAATCAATGTAGCAAACACGACAACTAAGTATTCCATTATTATGATAGTGATTCAAAAGTAAAAACATACAATTCATCACTCAATTGTGCTTTCCACTCTGTTATTGACAAATATCTTGAGTTTAAACTGACTTTTTGTGCTACAGTAGCCATGAGGTCCTCTCCAAATGTGTCTCAGTCAAAGGAAGAGAACTTGCTATGCACAACTCCTTGAATATTCCCTACCATTCAATTATAGCTTTATCCTTTTGAACTGTTAATTTAAAAATCTAATGTTCTAGACTTAATAACACTTCAGTTCCCAAAGCTAGATGTCTAATATCTTGGGATGAAAGAGTTCTCCCTAATCTCCCTCCTAATTGACCCTAGTTAGGTAACCTGCTTCTCCCCCTACCACTGTGAGTAGTTTCTCAATATCTACTCTGTTGAGTATATTTAGTACCTTAAGCATCTGTTTCAAATCACCACCTCAGTCATTTGGTCCAGTGCTTTGTCTGAAAATGGTATTACTGCGGGCATGCGTTATGTGCCCATTGTGGGTATTTTGGGATGTTTGTCCCTGCATAGATATCGCACTCTCTTTCGTCTTTGATCGTTGGGCATCAACATTGTGTTTTTGTGAGGCCGCCGCTACTCTTCGCTCCTTGGATCCCAAGCGCATCATTATTCTAAACTGGTGCTCTCTCAATGTATTTAGTACTGTAGTACATTTTTTATGCTGGGGTATACACGCTTTACTAAATACAGTTCTCTAGTAGTGTTTTACTCCTGGTCTTTCTCTAGACTCCCTTGTGCTCTTCTCTGCACAATTCAGTCACCTCATTAGCATATCCATATCTCATTATGTTACACTTACCATCACTTTCCCTATCTGCAAACTAGCCTTGGCACCAAATCTTCTTCATTGTTTTTAGCCCTGCTCTCCACTTCCTGTTCTCTTTCCCACTCTTGCTCAGTTTACATGCTGATTTTTCCTGTTTGTAACAACGCTCAGCCAATTGTCTCTCCATGTTGAGCAAAGGCAAGTCATTAACTATTGCTGCAGTCCAACAGCACTGCCTAAATAAAGCATTTAGCTATCTATGTGCTAAAGCATTTAGCTATCTATGGTCGACACTGATAAGGTTGGAGGTGCAGAACAAATTGGTTCCTTCAGCAAGATGATGCAGATTCAATGAAGATCAGTCAACTGTCCCCTGCTCCATGGGGCAACTTATTACAATTCCACAACCTTACTAAAGAGAATGAATGTTGATTTGTTCCTTGTAGTAGATCCACGCTTAAAATTCTAACAATTTTCTGATACTGTTGTTGCATTAAAACACGGTTGCACTGAATAGCAATTAAATTTCCTTGCAAATTCTACAAACATGCTATATTTCTCACAAGTGCAGATATTCTGAATTATGATCTGTAAGACTCACAAAAGAATTTGCCCTGGAAACCATGGTTTGCTCTCGTCACACTCTTCATTTTGGGTCAGTTGCCTCTTAGAAAGTTAGGTATTCGGCATTTATCATAACAGTGAAACTCTGTCCTCATCCCAGTCTTGCCTTTCATCTGACAGACATTTTACAATAACCTCTAAGAAACATTGTCTGAGCAGCCCTGAAAATCACTTAATGTTTAGAGATAATGTTGTCAGTTAACTGATATTTATATTAGCCGTCATATGATGTCAAGCTTAAAGTGTTAAATTATGAACTTATGAATTATAAGTTGCATAAACTTATTTGGTAGACCTTCCAGTATAAACTATTGTAAGGTGGTCCAGTCGACACAATCAGAATGTTAAAGTGATTCACTAGGGTAGATACAGTGAAACTCTCAACTGGAAGGACATCAGGAAAATAAGAAAGAAGCTCAAATTTTAGCCACAATAATAAAAGTGAGGTTATCAATGCACTGCATTATTACAGAAAAAGATCTGATGGCAATGTCTGGCTTCCATAAATGAATCGTTAAATGTGATAATTCAGTTGTCAGAGTAGTCTGCTTTCCTATGAGATGCAGTCTTCCCCAACACACTTGTGACTGAAGTCACTGTTGCGAGATAAAATTGGGACACTTACTAATTTTTCACTAAAGCTAACAGAAAAATAAACTTGGTCTCATGCATTTAGGAGGAGGTAAGCTTTTAATAAATGGCACAATGATACTTTGAACAGTCCCAATGGCCCTGAAAAAAAAAACAGATTGAGAATCTCATTCCCTCAAAAAGATTTTTGCAAATTTTGAAAACTAAATTAGATATTAGCTTTTTTTAAAATAATCTTGCTCTGTCCCTTAATCTCATCTTTATTACCAATCTTAAACATAGCTTTCTTGCTTAAATCTAATCTCTACTTCTTGCTTGGACTGTGTATGGCCCAGTGAGAACTTTTCATTCAGGTTGGTGGAATAGGTTTGATATTGCTCGCCCTGTGCACAATTGCTACAGATCCCTTGCGAGTGTATAGCTATGACTCACACTCCACATCAATAGACATCTCTACTGCAATGTTCACAAGAAGTCTCTGGGCAACTGTTAGTAGAGTCAATGGTGACGACTGCATATGGAAAAGAGTGTGAGTGTGTGCGAGAGGGAGAGGGAGAGGGAGAGGGAGAGGGAGAGGGAGAGGGAGAGGGAGAGGGAGAGGGAGAGGGAGAGGGAGAGGGAGAGGGAGAGGGAGAGGGAGAGGGAGAGGGAGAGGGAGAGGGAGAGGGAGAGGGAGAGGGAGAGGGAGAGGGAGAGGGAGAGGGAGAGGGAGAGGGAGAGGGAGAGGGAGAGGGAGAGGGAGAGGGAGAGGGAGAGGGAGAGGGAGAGGGAGAGGGAGAGGGAGAGGGAGAGGGAGAGGGAGAGGGAGAGGGAGAGGGAGAGGGAGAGGGAGAGGGAGAGGGAGAGGGAGAGGGAGAGGGAGAGGGAGAGGGAGAGGGAGAGAGTGAGAGAGAGAGTGAGAGAGAGAGTGAGAGAGAGAGTGAGAGAGAGAGTGAGAGAGAGAGTGAGAGAGAGAGTGAGAGAGAGAGAGTGAGAGAGAGTGCATGTGTTTAGATATGCATGGCATGTGTTTCCCAACCACCCCCTCCCTTTGTCCTGTTCTTCTTTAAATGTCGTATGTATTGCTTCCACCTTTGACAATGAATCCGCATTCAACACTTCAACATATTTGATGTCTCATGGGCTGACCTGATAAGCATAAAGAGCGTTTACTACTTGCATTTCTTTTTCAAAAATATATTTATTTGACAAACAACATTCTCTTCACATTAGGTTGACAATCTTAATTAGTCAAAAATAAAATACAAAATAAGCAAGTGTATCATTAAGTGCAGCCTCCACAAACTTTGCGCTATTAGATTACCAAATTGTCTGAACTGTAATTAACATGTCTTTCCCACCAGTGAATATTTCACCCCTTGCCACCATTCCTCAGAACATTAATTCTGGGAGGGGGTATAGTACAAAAGATACTGTCCTCCATCTTAAGGCTGCTTATAGCCATTGTTCATGCATGAGGTTTGGTTTTGAGTGACAGCCAGCCTACTAAACCAAAGGGCATCAGCTTGAATCTATCCTTGACTGATGTACTTTTAGAGAAAATAGCAGACAGTGGTCAGGTCCAACAACTAAGGTACATTTCCTTATATATAGATACCGGTACATAGATATCGATGTTCTGGTTCTGTTCGCCGAGCTGGGAATTTGTGTTGCAGACACTTCGTCCCCTGTCTAGGTGACTTCCTCAGTGCTTGGGAGCCTCATGTGAAGCGCTTCTGTGATCTTTCCTCCAGCATTTGTAGTGGTTTGAATCTGCCACTTCCTGTTGACAACAGGAGGCTCCCAAGCACTGAGGATGTCACCTAGACAGGGGACGAAACGTCTGCAACACAAATTCCCAGCTCGGCGAACAGAACCACAACAACGAGCATCCGAGCTACAAATCTTCTCACAAATATAGATATCGACTCTATCTCAGAACAGTAAAGCCAGTTCTGATACCAGTAAAGCCGGTATAGCTGCCATGCCTATTGTCAGTTCAGGTCAGATGATTCAATGCCAAAGATTGGGACATACTCTAATATAGAGACGTACATTACAGATGGAGCCAGTTCTCGCTGTTTGAAACGGTTACTTGATTCATCACACTTTCCCATTTCTTTCTCACAGCCCTGTATCTTCATTTTCCTTCAAGTATTTATTCAATTCCTCTTTAAAATTTACTATTGCTTCTCTTTCCCCAGCCTCTCTAGGAATGTCTTCCAGACCATTACAGGTAGTTCTCCTGGTCCCTCTTTTCATTCTTATCTCTGACATTAACTATCTTGGATCAGTATTGTCAATCCTTCTGCCAGTGGAAACAGTTTACTTTTATTTACTCCATCAAAGCCTATTTAAGTTTTCAACATGTCCATTAATTTCTTCCTTAAACATCTTTTCCTTAAGGGAAAGGATCCTACCTTCTCTAGTTTCTACACATAAAGGAAGTCCTTCACACACGAGTAAAACAAACAGAATTACTGGAGAAGCTCAGCAGGTCTGGCAGCATCTATGGAGAGAGAAAGACAAGGGCCATACCAGACCCAAAACATGAACTCTACTTATCTCTCCACAGATGCTGCCAGACCTGAGTTTCTCCAGCATTTGCTGCGTTAGTTTCACATTTTCAGCAAGTGCACTATTTTGCCACCATTTTCATAAATCCCTTCTGCAAACTAAGGGTTTTATATCCTTCCTAAGTATGATGCCAAGGATTAAACATAAAAGTCCAGCTGATATCTTACTGGCATTTTATCAAAAATTTTGCATTATCTCGTGTTTGCACTTTATGCCTTTATTTATAACACAAAAAAGTCGACATGGATTTGGTATGCACTAGATAAATTTGTACAGCTTCTGGAGGGATAACTAAGCAGTTTATACATTGATTAACATCTTGAACTAACATTTTAACACATTGGATTCATTTTTCAGGCTGTTTAGCTTGCCAGTACAGCACCGTCATTGTACCTCCTCCTTCGCCTCCTACCCTCTTGTCAGTCATTTTAGCCTCTCAGTCACCTTTAAAAATGCATCATCTGTGGTTAGGAGTGGGTGATGTGAGTTCAGGTCTATGCCAACACTACCTTATAGAGCAACCCACGGATAACTCACTTCCCACATAGATGCTGTTAATATCAATGGGCCAAAATTTAGCAGGGGATCAGACCGGCATTCTGCAGTGCTGTGCTGCTGCTTAGTCACCATTCCTTAACATTATCACATACTAGGCAATATTGTAACAGAGTTCAAAAATAAGAATGAAAACACCTGCAAGGAAAGTGTATTTCCATTGTCCAGTTAGTTGCAGAGCGAAAACTGTTCAATTAAAAGGACACTCACAGTTCCACAACAATATGTTTATTGTAATGATGGCCCTTCTAGATGAGCTGAGGACTTTTTTTTTATTTATTCTTTCATGGGATGTGAATATCACCGACAAGGCCAGCATTTGTTGTCCATCCCTAATTTCTCTTGAACCGATTGGCTTACCATGTCATTTCAGGGACTAGTTAAGAGTCAGTTTGAGTCTGAGTCTAGAGTCAAGAGTCACATGTGGGTCAGGCCTGGTAAGGATAGCAGCCCTCCTTCCATAAGGGCAATGATATCATTACTGAACACGTTTTGGTGTGGTGAGGGTGAATGACAGTGCTTTTTAGTCTCATCCATTAATGGTATTAAGAATTTCTAAGTTAATTATAAGGAAGAAAGATACATGGGATAAATCCTTGCATTCATTCTAATCCTGAAATTTAAGTTTGATCAGATGCAACCTGCCCAACCCTTCACGTAAGAATAGCATTAATGCTCAGAACAATGGTTGTCCTTAATCATTTAATTGTTTAATAGTAAGTGTCACAACTGAAATCTATCTTAATAATTGTTAGCACACTGCTGGAAATCATGCAGCTTTGGAATCTAGATTACAATGTCTTGCCATTTTTCTGACAACTGCTTTCATTTTCCATTACAATACAGGCAATTATCTGTTGGCTTTAATAGCAACTTGCCTTTTCTTCCTAAATGCGCCAGAAATTTAAGTAGGATGTTAGAAAACACATTGAAAAATGCAAACCGTCATTAAAATTCCGACACACAAACGTTGGCTCAGTTTAGAGGTAAGTTCTGATGTAAACTGACATTCCCACCTGTTCTGGCCTGACACGGCATTAGATCCAAAAGGCTTGAATTTTCCATTGACAAAGATTTCAAAATATTGGCTCGTTTTCGATTGTTGCCGAACCTGACATCATAACGCATTGACTACTTGAGACAATATTATTTCAAAGTCAGCAACAGTTTAAGTTCACTACTGACAAGTAAGCTAACTGATCGCTTGGCTTTACATGGTTTGGTTTTGCTTCAAGGAAGGACTTGGTCACTATAGTCTTTACAACAATACTCAACTCCAATTAGAAAACACTTTGAGTTACAGGAGTCCTTTTTGTAAATGTTACGTCAATACCACTTGCCCCAGCACAATAATAGCCTTCAGGAATTAAGGAAAATTTAAATCGTTTATTCACAGCAAAAGGGCAATTTCGAATTTCCATGCCTTTAAATAGGTGACTTCTCTCAGTATTCAACTCAAATCCTTTGGATATCAACATTTTGTTAGAGATTCAGTACAAAAAAAATAGCTTCACTTTTACAAACAAAGCATAACTTAATTCTGTTCCATAAGTTCTATACTTAAAGTTTCCAAATAAAAATCTGTCAAGAGCACCCTATGATGTCAGACAACCCTGTTTTCAAGGATGACTTATTCCTTCTTTACATTTGGAGATTATAGTCTGTAAGTAATGCATTCTGTGCATTGCTGACACTAAACACTTAAGTTTCCAATGCAATTTTCAAGCATTATAATGGAGATAAATTATCAACAGGACAAGAACATCATGGCAGGGAATTTGTCCAACTTATTTCTGAGAAATATATATAAAGTATCACGGATGGAGAGGCATTTGGATTAATAAAACTGCAGACAGTACAAATAAAGTGAAATTATAACCATTACTTGAGCTAACTCTTTTGACGGTATTAGGCAAGAACTTTCAAAAGCTGATTGGGGGCAGATGTACCCAGGTAAAGAGACGGCTGGAAAATGGGAAGCCTTCAGAAATGAGATAAAGAGAATCCAGAGAAAGTATATTCCTGTTAGGGTGAAAGGAAAAGCGGGTAGGTATAGGGAATGCTGGATGACTAAAGCAATTGAAGGTTTGGTTAAGAAAAAGAAGGAAGTATATGTCAGGGATATACAGGATAGATTGAGTGAATAGTCAGAAGAATATAAAGGCAGTAGGAGTATACTTAAGAGGGAAATCAGGAGTGCAAAAAGGGGACATGAAATAGCTTTGGCAAATAGAATTAAGGAGAATCCAAAGAGTTTTTAACAAATACATTAAGGACAAAAGGGTAACTCGGGAACAAATAGGGCCCCTCAAAGATCAGCAAGGCAACCTTTGTGTGGAGCCACAGAAAATGGGGGAGATACTAAACAAGTATTTTGCAGCAGTATTTACTGTGGAAAAGGATATGGAAGATATAGATTGTAGGGAAATAGATGGTGACACCTTGTAAAATGTCCATATTATAGAGGAGGAAGTGCTGGATTCTTGAAATGGTTAAAGGTGGATAAATCCCCAGGACCTGATCAGGTGTATCCTAGAACTCTGTGGCTAGAACTCTGTGGGAAGCTAGAGAAGTGATTGCTGGGCCTCGTGCTGAGATATTTGTACCATCGATAGTCGTACGTGAGGTGCCGGAAGACTGGATGTAGGTTAAAGTGGTGCCACTGTTTAAGAAGGGTGCTAAAGCCAAGCCAGGGAACTATAGATCAGTGAGCCTTACCTCGGTGGTGGGCAAGTTGTTGGAGGGAATCCTGAGGGACAGGATGTACATGTATTTGGAAAGGCAAGGACTGATTAGGGATAGTCAACATGGCTTTGTGCATGGGAAATCATGTTTCACAAACTCGATTGAGTTTTTTGATGAAGTAACAAAGAGGATTTATGAGGGCAGAGTGGTAGATGTGATCGATGTGGACTTCAGTAAGGCGCCCGATAAGGTTCCCCATGGGAGACTGATTCGCAAGGTTAGATCTCACGGAATACAGGGAGAACTAGCCATTTGGATACAGAACTGGCTCAAAGGTAGAAGACAGAAGGTGGTGGTGGAGGGTTGTTTTGCAGACTGGAGGCCTGTGACCAGTGGAGTGCCACAAGGATTGACCAGATGGGCCAATGGGCTGAGAAGTGGCAGATGGAGTTTAATTCAGATAAATGCAAGGTGCTGCATATTGGGAAAGCAAATCTTAGCAGGACTTATACAATTAATGGTAAGGTCCTAGGGAGTGTTGCTGACCAAAGAGACCTTGGAGTGCAGGTTCATAGCTCCTTGAAAGTGGAATCGCAGGTAGGTAGGATAGTGAAGAAGGCGTTTGGTATATTTTCTTTTATTGGGTACAGAGTATTGAGTACAGGAGTTGGGAGGTCATGTTGAGGCTGTACAGGACATTGATTAGGCCACTGTTGGAATATTGCATGCAATTTTGATCTCCTTCCTATTGGAAAGATGTTGTGAAAGTTGAAGGGGTTCAGAAAAGATTTACAAGGATGTTGCTAGGGTTGGAGGATTTGAGCTATAGGGAGAGGCTGAACAGGCTGGGGCTGTTTTCCCTGGAGTGTTGGAGGCTGAGGGGTGACCTTATAGAGATTTACAAAATTATGTGGGGCATAGATAGGATAAATACACAAAGTCTTTTCCCTAGGTTCGGGCAGTCCAGAACGAGAGGGCATAGGTTTAGGTTGAGAGGGGAAAGATATAAAAGAGAACGAAGGGGCAACTTTTTCATGCAGAGGGTGGTACGTGTATGGAATGAGCTGCCAGAGGAAGTGGTGGAGGCTGGTACAATTGCAACATTTAAGAGGCATTTGGATGGGTATATGAATAGGAAGGGTCTGGAGGGATATGGGCTAGGTGCTGGCAGGTGGGACTAGATTGGGTTGGGATATCTGGTCAGCATGGACGGGTTGGACCAAAGGGTCTGTTTCCATGCTGTACATCTCTATGACTCTAAAATTGAATTTGATTGGCTATAATGTAAGTTCTTCTGCAGCCATATTTTATGTAATCTTCTGCTCGGACCATGTCTTTTTATGCAAACCCTATTAAGTCCTTAGGTATTTCATTATGCAGCTTGGATCTTACAGGGCAGTGGTAGCCCTGTCCATGGACAGTGTGAGATCCCATATCCAAGAATGGCTCACTACTCAGACAGCTGGCTGCTGTTCTGTCACAGCAGTGCCTGCAAGAGAAGTGGCCACTGTTGGGACAGCACTCACCCAGAAAACTGGAGCATCATAAATGCTTCTCTGGAATGTAGGTATGTGGAGTCAGGGGACAAGGTGGTGCTTGGGAGGAAATGATCATTGCTCAGGGTGAGGGAGTGGGGTGGATGAGTCCTTGAACAATGAATCAAAGTGCACCCAAGCACCCACCTCTCTCAAAACTCCTCTGCTAAAATGCCAGTGGCAACAGGAAAAGGCTTTAAAGGAGGACCTTATTGACACCTTAAGAATCTTAATTGTTCCCTGGTCTGGAATGTCTACTATCAGCTTCTGCCATGATCAATGAGAGAAACCAACTATTACCCTTCCACTTAATATTTTGGCCATCCCTTCCACCAACCTGAAGCTCTGTGGCCCCAAATGCACTGAATGCATTCCTAACACACAGCCACTGAAATGTGGCTTTTATCTATAAGTTAATATAAAACTAGCACGCTAACATTTTGTCTGTTAACATGGTCATGTTCACACAGGAAACTGTAAGTGTAATAGCAACTGTCGTTTCACAATAAACATCACCAGCTGAGAACAGCTGTTTTGGTCAATGTCAGTGTACAATTTGTACACACGATTTACATTCCACACCACAAAGGGGTATTTGACACAATTGCCAACATCTGTCCTGTCACATGCTGCCACTTTGCTTTATATGGAGATCCTTTGTCTTGGTATTAAATAACTATTATAAGTGGGAAGCACCAGTTCTCATTTTAGAACCATTACAGATAATCAGGAAATCTACACATGGTAGAGAGCTATTACAATGATGTACGTAAAAATCATTTACTACTCGAGTGATCCCCAAATATTAAGCTTTTAGTTGTTTTCACCTAAAAGTTATAAGCTTATTAATAAAGCAATGTGCATGGGTCAAGGCAGAGGATTCTCCATCAGAAATTATTGTTTAAACAGGCCAATACGATTAGTTACAAAAATTGCGTTGCTAGTAGAAACAACCTCAAACACTTTGTTTACAGCCTGCAATTGTTCCAGAGATGAAACAAAGCATTTCAGCATTCAGCAGTCTGAAGTTATTTCTGTGGGATACAATGACAAATCCAGCATTACGAGTCAGGGTTCACTAGATAATATTTGATGCAAGATTGAACCAGAGAATTAGTGCCAGAATGCTCCAGCCTATCTCCATGAATGTTTCCTTCAAACAAGTTCTGTATTATTGATTTTACCCCTCACTGCTGCTGTTTACTTAGCCCAGACTGTGTTCATAGGGGTGACTTACCTTGAGATGAAGATGGTCTGTCCATTGGCCAATTTTGCGGTAGTCCCAGGTATGGTTTCCAACAAGCTGATACTGGAAGATGTCGTAACGGCCTGGAGCATCTCCTTTATCATCAAACATGACAGGGGTTCCAGCACTGCCTGAAGGAAAACAAAAACGAACCAATGTATCTGAGTGGCATTTAAGAGAATGGGTTCTCAAATAGAACAACCTATTGGACATTAAAACGGTAACTTTAAAAACACATTCTCAGCATTATTTATTTATAAATAAGTGACAAAGTCTAAGCTACTTTAAAGAATAATTTGTTTTCAAAGCTTAATAGAAGAATGTAGCAAGGCACACAGGAGATCTTTACGGAGAAGCAAGTCAGTGAACAAAGCTTTTTCCTCCTGTCATGTTCAATCTGCCTTTAAGAGATGCTCTCAGTAGACAGTCTCAGCTGAGGAATCTTGACTTGCATCCAGAAAGAGCCTCCCTTTCCAATATATGGTCCCCTTTTAGTAAACAGCAGATCATTATATGGATGTAAACTTGAGAAACTGATACAAATGGTTTTGTTTCTCTTCAACTTGGCATTGCTTTCATCCACAAAGACAACATAAACCTAAATATACTGCATTGCTGTTCAGGCTAATTTTTTTTTTGCAGCATGAGAGGAGAGAGCATGAGATATAAAATAATTCAAATTTACTTATTGCTCAAACTTCATTGCATTAGAGATCAATTAACACATTAAAGACGACAGTAAATAGAATCTTGAAACATCATGAAAGGATACCCCAACATTTTACATTAAGAAAAAAAACTTGCATTTACCTAATTTCATTAACATCCTCAATATGAAAGTTTTTCAAAGCCATTTAAAATATTTTTAGTAGGAATCATTGTAGCATACGAATGCAGCAACCAATGATTTACAACACCTTTTGTTTAAAAAAAAAATCACTTCCTGATTTCACTGAATGACCTTTAAGATATGTCTCTTGCTGGGAATTATTCAGAAAATACTTTGTTGTATCCATCCCATGGACTCCATTTATAATTTTAAAGAACTCAGTTAAATCAATTTTAATCATCTAAATGAAAACAAATGCAAGCCAAGTTCATATAAACTATACAGTTCAGTTCAGTTAAGTTCAGGTAAGTGACCACTTCAGAAAGATTAGTCAGATATGACCTTTCCTTTACGAGTACATGTTGACTTTATGCAATTGGATGAGTTTCAAGTGATCAAAGTCGATTCAACATTCTACTCATTTGGAGCAATTATGCTCATGTAATGTAACTCTTTTGTTCACAGTACTAAATTGCTTGGTGTTCACTATCTAAACCTATTCATACTGTGAGCATTTCTTTATCTAGAACTGAACCAAGGCTGCAAGGATTCAATCATTTCTGATCTGAAAAAAAGTATCAGCTCAAGGAAGGTATTCAATGTCTTCTCCTGGCTTGCATTGTCTATAAGAACAACTGACCTCATTGTTGAACTGAAGGATAATTCAATCGCCCCTATACTTAGCTGGTCAAAAACAAAATGGATCATAACGAGGATTTACTTTGCAAGCTGTCTGGCTCAGTAATACATTTCTATGAGGAATCTCAGACTTTCTTTCATGGGAAAGTTGATGAAGTAATATCAGACTTCAGGCAATTATTTAGTATTTATCGCAAATTACTGACTCATAACTCATTGTACTGTTGAAGGAATCTGCATTTATTGAGTCACCTGCAATATCAAACTTAGATAAAAATAGAAATTATCACATCTCTACACAAACAGAGCATGAGGATTCCCAAAGTCTTGGGCAAGATTTATCCTTCACACAACAACTTGAAGAACTGATTAGGCTGTTAGTCATGTGTTTTGCTGCTATGGCAGCTTTTGGTACAAAGTAATCTAACTGCATTTGCTTGCATATCTACATTGGCTCCACCTTAAAAGTAACTGGTCGCACAGTGAAGTAGTTTGGGATATCCTAAAAATATGATCTTCCTCCATGAATGAAGTCCTTTCTTTGAATGTCTTGCACATCATGAGAAAAAAAGTCTGCTTGAAGTTGTGCCAACACGTGTGTGACAAAGAACTTTCAACTTGTGTTTCGGCTTCATTATGACATAGCCTGAAATCCTCGGTGTACGGCCAAGCATGAAATCAAGGACTTACATCAGGATTGCCACCACGAACATACCAGCTTCCACAACATGGTGGGATTTCACAACAACTTTTAGTTCCTCCGTGTTGTGCCTGAAAATCTTGCTACATTATTGCTACCGGAACTATTTACTGGAACAGCAATTGAGCCCTTTTTCCATCTTGCAATGGATAGAGGAAGTATTTGAAAACCTCCATCCCTGGCCTTTCACTGCATTCCTCAAATTCTCTATCTGAATTTGTTGCACACTGAGCAATGTGATGGGAATCCCAACCTCCGCTGACTCCCCACAAAATATCTCAAATATATAAGCACTATTAGACCTTCAAGATATTTCCCTTTGAAGAATTATAACATTTACACATCCAAGTCTTTATTATTTTTGCTCTGAGATATAATTAGCTGTGGGATCAGAGTTAAAGAGTACCACCCGAGTGTGTCCGATTTTGGGCAAGACATTGTTTCTCACTGTGGAATTTATAATATTGTCTTTCATCATTTATATAAATGATTTGGATGTGAATACAGGAAGTATAGTTAGTGAATTTGCAGATGACATCAAAATTGATGATGTAGTGGACAGCAAAATAGGTTACCTCAGAGTACAATGGGATCTTGATCAGATGGGCCAATGGGTTGAGGAACGGCAGATAGAGTTCAATTTAGATAAATGCGAGGTGCTGCATTTTGGTAGGGCAAATCAGGACAGGGCTTAAACACTTAATAGTAAAGTCCTATGGAGTGTTGCTGAACAAAGAGACAATGGAGTGCAGGTCCATATTTCCTTGAAATGTAGTTGCAGCTAGACAGAGTAGTGAAGAGGTCAGTGCATTGAGCATAGGAGTTGGGAGGTCATGTGGCAGCTGTACAGGACATTGGTTAGGCCACTTTTGGAATACTGCTCACAATTCGGGTCTCCCTCCTACAGGATGGATGTTGTGAAACTTGAAAGCGTTCAGAAAAGAACAACAAGAACGTTGCCAGGGTAGGAGGGCTTGAGCTATAGGGAGAGACTGAATAGGCTGGCGCTGTTTTCCCTGGAGTCTTGAAGGCTGAGGAGTGACCTTACAGAAGTATCCAAAATCATGAGGGACATGGATAGGACGAGTAGTCAAGATCTTTTCCCCAAGGTAGGTGAATCCAAAACTAGAGGAAATAGGTTTAAGATTAAGAAGAAAGATTTCAAACTGAGTATTTGGAAACCCCTTATCCCCTGCTCTCCACTCCACTTCCCAAACACTATCTGAATTTGTTGCACATTGAGCAATGAGGTGGGAATCCCAACCTCCATTGACTCCATAGTCAAAAGATTCCCCACAAAATATCTCAAATATATACCATGATTAGACCGTAAAGATATTTCCCTTTGATGAATTATAACACATTTACACATCTTTATTATTTTTGCTCTGAGATATAATTGGCTGTGGGATCAGAGTTAAAGAGTACCACCTGAGCGTGCTCGATTTTGAGCAAGACATTGTCTCTCACTGTGGAATTATGTTACATGCAGAAGTCCTATTTGTTAGCGAAAGGTCTGCAAGAGTTAATACTGAGGGCTGCTATGAGCACCTGTGCTATAATTATACGATGGTATATGGACTTGTGCGCACAACAGCTCAAGTGTTCGGAAGAGAAAGACCACATATCCAGGTCCTCCTCAGTCTCCGTGACAATATCATATGAACGTAACTTGCAAAATGCTAACCTGCAAAATTTTATTTCTTATTCAATAAGAAAGTTAGACCAAGAAGTGGTTTTCCTCTATCACACTATCATAGAATCCCTACATTGTGGAAGCAGGCCATTCAGTCCACTGAGTCCATACTGACCCTCCAAAAAGCATTACACCCAGACCCACCCCCCACCCTATCCCTGTAACCGTGCATTTCCCATGGCTAATTCACTTCATTGGCATATCCCTTTACACCATTGTCAATTTAGCATGGTCGATCCACCTAACCTGCACATCTTCGGATTGTGGGAGGAAACTGGAGCAATGAGAGGAAATCCAAGCAAACATGGGGAGAATGTGCAAACTCCACACAGACAGTTGCCCGAGGATGGAATCGAACCTGGGTCCTTGGTGCTATGAGGCTACAGTGCTAGCGATTGAGCCACGGTGCTGCCCTTGCTAGATTAAACAGGTCCTGTCAATCACTATATTTAAACAGAAGAGTGGCAGCAAGTCTACCATATGATGAGGTACAGACACAGTTTAGTTGCACATTAAACATTATTAATAGGATTTCTCAGTTTTATCTGAAAGCAATGGTGCTAACACTGTGCTTCAACATCTGTGATTTATGTATATTTTAGTATTATTTCTTTTAGAATGAGAGTTTTGAACTGTTGGTACATGGGCTTCATCTGTCTCTACAAAAGGCTTTAATGATTAACTTTTAAGTGTTTGAGAAGCACGGAAGCTTATTTTAAAACAGCATGAGAGAGTGAGATTTCCTGGAGTGTAACAGGGTTTTCTTTTCATTGGGTGAGTTTTATGAGCGAACAAAATAAACAGTTGTGCATTACGTTTCAGGCAGAAGTTTTTGAGATTGTTTTGCTTTGGCTCAGGGGTAACACCCAAAGCTTGATGAAATCCATTTTAGTTTCACTTTTTGCAGAACTCTTGACTGAAGCTGGAATCGTAAAACAGTTTCTCCTAAGGGGAATAGTTTAGAACACATAAGAGATAGATCTCAGTGTAAGGAGGTTAGTTTTAAAATTTCAGACCAGACATATTTGGTTAAAACCTGAAGGGGTTGCCTGAAGGAGAAAAATAGACAATAGGTGCAGGAGTAGGCCATTCTGCCCTTCGAGCCTGCACCACCATTCAATATGATCATGGTGGATCATCCTTAATCAGTATCCTGTGCCTGCCTTATCTCCATAACCCTTGATTCCACTATCCTTGAGAGCTCTATCCAACTTTTCCTTAAATGAATTCAGAGACTGGGCCTCCACCATCCTCTGGGGCAGAGCATTCCACACAGCCATCACTCTCTGGGTGAAGAAGTTTCTCCTCATCTCTGTCCTAAATGGTCTACCCCGTATTTTTAAGCTGTGTCCTCTGGTTCGGCACTCACCCATCAGCGGAAACATGTTTCCTGCCTCCAGAGTGTCCAATCCTTTAATAATCTTATATGTCTCAATCAGATCCCCTCTCAGTCTTCTAAACTCAAGGGTATACAAGCCCAGTCGCTCCAGTCTTTCAGTGTAAGGTAATCCTGCCATGCATGCTTGCTTTCATTGACTGGTGTACAAGAACACCCAGACCTCTTTGTACTGCCCCTTTACATAAATTGATTCCATTGAGGTAGTAGTCTGCCTTCCTGTTCTTGCCACCAAAGTGGATAACCATACATTTATCCACATTAAACTGCATCTGCCATGCATCTGACCACTCACCTAACTTGTCCAGGGTCACCCTGTAATCTCCTAACATTCTCCTCACATTTCACCCTGCCACCCAGCTTAGTATCATCAGCAAATTTGCTAATGTTATTGCTAATACCATCTTCTATATCTTCTATATCAAAAAGTCGAAGCTTAGCTTGGTGAAAGTTCAAGGAAGACACTATCAGATTCTCGGGACCAGGAATCGAAGTACGTGTTAAGTCAAACCCTTGAGATGTGAGAAAGGAATTTTCTCTCTTGTAGGAGTAACATAACATGCTACAGGGCTTAATGGCATTATATTTTAACACACTGTATTGTGTTAATCAAATGCTTAATTGTTGCTACATGTAAATAGCTTGGTTTATTTGTTTTTTTTTATTCATTTGATTTGTGCAGTAAATGTCTGTTTTATTGTTGAAAACATGTCTGCAGCATTGTGGTTCAGTGAAAGACAATTTTGTTAAAACACAATAAAAGCAGAATACGTTGCATTGAATGGTATTTCAGTTTGGGGATCTGACTTGTGCAATAATAACATCAGCTCAGATCATAACTACATAATACTAATTTTTTTTAAAAAAAATAGATGATTCTCCTTATGTCAATGTTAAGATTTATCAAATTCTTAACCAGGTAGTTTGGTAATGGACATCACAAATCTTACTGTATCCTTTAATAATCTTACAAAAATACCAAGTTTTGTTACAAAATCAGATAAATTCCAGATGTTATTTTGGGTTCTCTTCATGGGATTGAACATTTTTAGTCAAAGGAAATCAGAATTCTGGCTCATGAGGAGGATTTTGTTTTACTGATCTCATATCTAATAATTAACTAATATCTATAATGATATCTAATTTCTACTATCTCCCCATTCTGTCATCTTCTAAAATGAGTAGCACCTGATTATGCCTCAATCTCCAAAACTATAATGTTTTATAGACTTGCTAATGATCTACAGAATAGGAACTTGTTACCAAAGTTTCACCACATTTCAACCGGTCTCCTAAAATACCCTCTTCTGGATTAGTGGTGCTGGAAGAACACAGCAGTTCAGGTAGCATCTTGTCCAGTTATGGTCAATCTTCCCATAGTACAGGTTTCTTTACAGAGATAATAAGAGGGACAATGATAAGTGCAAAAAATTAAGGTATATTAATCCTGTCAATTCTGCTTCTTTTCCTCCTTTATTCTTTCAATGAATGTGGGCATTGGTGGCTTTGCCTGAATTTATTGTCCTTTCCTAGCCAACCTTTAGAAGGTGGTGGTGAGGCACCTCTTGAATCACTGCAGTTGATGTGGTGTAGGTACACCCACAGTGCTGCTCAGGAGGGAATGATTCACTAGATGACTTTCTACCCCCTCCACCAACCTACCACCTCTCACACTTCCCACTTTCCTCATTAGCAATGTTAAGCTGAGCCAAACACTTTAATCCACAACAGAAAAATTTAATCCTTCCAGATTCACTTTTTCATTGCAACTTACTGACTTGATTCATGACTCAACTTGGTTGTTAATTTTTCTTGTATATGTTAATAAAACATTTTGCTATTGATTGATAATTTTTTTTTCCCACACAAATGAATCAATATCGGAAGAATTCCACTTTGGAATTGGAGATGAAAGTAGGAATGTTATACTTCAGTTGTATGGGGCATTTATGAGGCAGTAGTTTGAATGTAGCTTGGTCCCCTTATTTAAGGAAGGATATTGGAGGTGGTTTAGAGGAGGTTCACTAGATTCATACCTGAAATAAGCAGATTGTGCTATGACGAAAGTCTGCATAGACTGGGATTCTATCCACTGGAGTTCATAAGCGTGAAGGGTAACTTAATTGAAGCTTTAAAGATTCTGAATGGATTTGACAAGGTGAACATGGAATTAATGTTTACTCATGGCCAGTCAACAATACAGGGTACTATTTTAAAAGTTTGTTTGTCCTTTCAGTGCAGGGATAAGAATTTTCTTTTCTCCGAGGGTTGAATGACTTTCGAGTGCCTCACCTCAGAAGGTGGCCATTAAACATTTTTAAGATGGAGGAACATTGATTCTTGTTAAGCATGAGAACAAGGGTGATCAGAAATAGATAGGAATGTGAAATTTGAAATACAAACACATCATCCATGACCTTATTGAATGACAGAATCGACTCAAAGAGGCTAAATGTTCTACCTAAAGAAGCATAGAGTCATACAGCATGGAAACAGACCCCTCAGTCCAACTCATCCATGCCGACCAGGTTCCCCGAACTAAACTAGTCCCATTTGCCTGCATTTGCCCCATATCCCTTTAAACCTGTCCAAATGTATTTTAAATGTTTTAACTGTGCATGCATCTTCCTCTGGCAGTTCATTCCACATATCAACCACCCTCTGGATAAAAACATTGTTCCTAAATCTTCGCCTTCTCACCTTAAAATTAAGTCCTCTAGTTTTGAACTTCTCTATCCTCGGGGAAAGACCTTTGCTATCTCCCTTATCTGTGTCTCTTTTGATTTTATAAACCTGGACGAGGTAACCTCTCAACCTCCTACACTCCAGGGAGAAAAGTCCTAACCTATCTAGCCTTTCCTTATAACTCAAACCCTATAGTCTCACCAGTATTTTTGCAAATCCTTTCTATGCCCTTCCCAATTGAATAATTTCCTATAGCAAGGTGACCAGAGCTGTGCACAGTATTCCAAAAGTGGCCTCACCAATGTCCTGTACAGCCACAACATGATGCCCCAACTTCCATGCTCAATGCTCTGACCAATGAAGGCAAGTGCGCCAAATGTCTTCTTCATCACCCTGCTGGCCTATGACTCCACTTTGAAGGAACTGTGCACTTGAATCCCTAGACCTCTCCGCTCAACAACACTCCCCAGGGCCCTACCACAAACTGAATAAGTCCTACCCAGGTTTATCTTCCCAAAATGCAAAACCTGGCATTAAAACTTCATCTGCCTCTCCTCAGCCCATTGGCCCAGCTGATCAAGATCCCACTGTACTCTTGCGTAACCTTCTTCACTGTCGACTATACCACCAATTTTGGTGTCATCCATAAACTTACTAACCATGCTTCCTATATTCATGACTACCAGTCTACCATGTGAAATGTCATCGAAGGCCTTCCTAAAGTCAATGTAAACAACGTCTACTGCTTTGCCCTCATCTAGCTTCTTGGTCATGTCCTCAAAAAACTCAATCAAGTTTGTGAGACATAATCTCCCATGCACAAAGCCACGTTGACTATCCTCAATCAGTCATGGCCTTCCTCTTAGAAGCCCTTCCAACAACTTACCCACCACTGATGTCAGACTCATAAGTCTATACTTCCCAGGTTTTTCCTTGCAGCCTTTCTTAAATAAAGGCACCACATTAGCCACCTGCAATCTTCTACCACCACACCCCTGGTTGCAGATAACACAAATATCTCTGCTAGAGGCCCCGTAATTTCTTTCCTAAAATCCCACAATGTGTTGCGATACCCTTGATCAGGCCCTCGAGATTTTTATACCTTTACGTTCTTATGCCTCCAGCACCTCATCTTCCATAATGGGGACTGTTTTCAAGACATCAATATTTACTTGTCAGAATTCCTGAGCTTCCAAGACTTTCTCCACAGTAAATACTCATGCGATTTTTTTGGTATTTCTCCCATCTCCTGCATTCCCACACAGACAGCCTCATTGATCTTCAAGGGTCGCATTCTCTCGGCAGTTGCTCTTTTATCCTTAATGTACCTGTAAAATTTCTTTGGATTTTCCTTAAACCTTATCTGCCAAGGCTATCTCATACCCGCTTTTTGCCCTGCTTAACTCCCTTTATACTTAAGAAATTCACTTGATCCCAACCCGACATATGCCACCTTCTTTTTCTTGACCATAGCCTCAATATCCACTGTTTCCTGTTTCTACCATTCCTATTTTGTTTATTTGTCTATATTTATTAAATCTTGAAAAGAAAAAAATTCAGTTGATGGGTATGTTTTCTCTCCCTTTTGACTTGGGTTTCTAATGCTTTAGATTGGTCAGAATGCTCCAGGAATAAAAGATCCAGGAAAATATCTCCAGGATACTGCTAATAGCAAACCTGCAGACAAACAAAAAACAATTTCAATCATAGGAGCTGTGTCTTATAGCTTTTTGGGTTAAGTGCAGCTCACAGCAAGGTTGGTGGAGATATTTTCACCATGAGGCTGAGCAAGTTATCTTGCTGAACCTCACTAAATTTGAGACATTAATTGCCATTACCGTCCCAAGTGTCACATTTGATATCTGCTCCATCCTATCATGTGTGAGGACAACTTGCTACTCACTGAATATCCTTTTTCAGACCAGCATCCCTTGCAGTCTGGCCATCTTTCAAACCCTGCCAGGCACCTCAAGGAGGAGTGGCATCTGATTTGCTGGGCAATGAGGAGACACGGTTAAGAGGAGAAGCTGGCACAATGGTTCTCCAACCTTGAAGCACTGGTTGACAGGGTGGTGTAGAGAAGGATCATCCTCTTCTCTGAAGGCCAGCAGATGGGGCCAAGACACCACACCATGCCAGCCTGGTCACAGATCACCACCCAGGTCAGTGCCATGCTCAAGATAGTGGAGGATTGGGGCTGCAATGCCTTAAGAAAAGTACAAAGTTAAAAATCACACAACACCAGGTTATAGTCCAACAGGTTTAATAGTTGAACATATTGTCTAGCTGTCACCATTGTTAACAGCTAACCCGAGAATGCAACTTTAAAAAAAAGGGTTTTGTGATTTACACATGAAAGAAGTGAAACTATCACTGTATTCTAACAGATGAAAGGCTTAACAAACAATCAATTCTTCAATGTATAATTTCAGTTACATCACACTGCAAATTTTTGCTATAAATTCTGTGTTACGATCGAGCCCTCCACAATCACCTGATGAAGGAGCGTTGCTCTGAAAGCTAGTGTGCTTCCAATTAAACCTGTTGGACTATAACCTGGTGTTGTGTGATTTTTAATTTTGTACACCCCAGTCCAACACCGGCATCTCCGAATTAAGAAAAGTAAATGGCCTTCGCCGCTCCACCAGGGGAAGTGCCATTCTCTGCTGCCTCATATTCACCCTATCTCTGCCTCTTCACCCACCTCCCACCAAGGCTCATACAATCTCACCCTGAGACTTGCAACACCTTTCCTCACTTGATCTCATCAGTCCCATCAGCATCATTGCCAAATTGGATGGATCTGATTGGCAGGAGAGCAGGGGGAGTGGGTGCTGATATCCACGTCCTCACCATGTACAAGGAGGGGATCCTTGCCTGTGCAGGAGAGGATTGAGGCCGCTTCTGAGGGAATGGGGAGACCTCCATGCCCCAGTAACTCAGTAAATCCCACTTGTGCTTGCACCGAAACCCTGACATTAGCTGGGCAGTCAGTGTCATGCATCGGGCACCGATTGTACCCAGTGACCATGATGCTTTTGGCTTCTTCCTTCTTTCAGGTGCAGCCCGCATCCAGAGTACATGCGCAGAGAGCTGCCTGACTCCCCCAAAGGGCAGGACCTCATCTTCTGTGGACAATAGTGTCCAAGGCCCCAAGGAAGCATTGACAAAGCTGCCTCCTGGACCTACCCCTCATCAGCTCCAATACTGAAACGTTGGTGAGATGGATCGGCATTGAGAGTGCGGGGTCAGACTCACTGATGGGGAGGGAGAAACGTCCAGGGCTCAGGCACTTGGAGGAGGGCTGGAGATGAGGAACCTGCTGAGAGAGGGTACAGGAGAAGTCAGTCTGGTCTCGGTGATCAGGGGATTTATAGAAATCTGCAGGGAGAATCAGGAATGGCAGATAGGCAGTGTGGAAGCCCATCACTGATGCAATGTCACCAATCCTGCATCACACTGCCTGTCAAGCTCAGAGGTTAGAGCAAAGCAGCCAATCATACCTGGGACAGTCTGTCTACCTCCATGGATCGGTCGGCAGATGCCATGGAGAGACAGACTAGCACCATCAAGGGCTGATGGAGAGTTACGCCCCCCGATATTGATACTCAGGACCAAAGGCAGGGAGGGAGTGGGGTTAGTTGGGGAGCCTTAATTCTGGGTCAAGATTAAAATAGTGGAAAAGCACAGGAGGTCAGGCAGCATCAGAGGAGCAGGAAAATCGATATTTTGGGAAAAAAGCCCTTCATCAGGAATGGAGACTAGGAACCTGCTGAAAGAGGAACCTGCAGCCTCATCCCTGATGAAGGGCTTTTGCCCAAAACATCAATTTTCCTGATCCTCAGATGTTGCCTGATCTGCTGTGCTTTTTCAGCACCATTCTAAGCTTGACTCTGATCTCCAGCATCTGCAGTACTCCCTTTCACCTAACCTTAATTTTGGACCAGATGTCCCATCCTCACAAGGAGACTGGGCAGTGCCAGGCAACACCCAGTCAGAGCAAGAGCCAAACACAGGCCGTTTGTCCCATTTGCACTCAGGTGACTGAAGAAATGGCTGGAGGCCTCCAGCTCTGATTTTTGGAAAATCAGACTAAGAAGGGTCAACTTTCCTCTGGTAAGAAAACCCTCAGCATGACTAGCCCGTCCAGACCCAAGTTGTCCAAGCAAGCCTTTTGGTCCAACAGTCTCCACAATGGAGCAGGCATCTACAAACTCATTGGTGAGATAGGAGAAATCATTGTGGCATAGAGGAAGGGAGGGGAGATTGGAATTGTTGTGAAGACACGTTGTGGAGGCCATGGCTGGCAGTAATTTAAATTGCTTGCTTTGATAACAAATTCTCCACTTTTCCCTGTTCATGCGATTATCCGTGACTTTGTGCAGGATCTTCATGGTTGGATTCAAATGGTGGCCATTGAAAGACTACACACCATTATTGCCAGAAGTGCGTTGGATCTTTACTGTGTCAAGCGGATGGACAACAAGGTGTCCCACTCAAAAAGAAACCCTCCATGGAGGTTCAAGACCCACTTAATGTCAAGGTAACAAAAAATAAAGAACTGCAGGTGCTGAAAACCTGAAACTAAATGAACAAAAATTGCTGGCAGCAGCTGTGGAGAGAAAGCAGTGTTAACATTTTGGGTCGAGTGACCCTGCTTCAGTCCTGCAGTTTCCGTTTTTGTTTCATAATTTCAAGATAAATACATTCAACCTGTAATCTGTTTGTGGGACATGAGCAACACTGTCAAGGCTGACATTTATTGCCCATCTCCAATTGTCTTTGAGCAGATGGTGGCGCATCACCTTTGGATCCAGTGCATTCGTTGTGACATACTTGCATCCACAATGCTATTTGAGAGGGAGTCCTTGAAATTTAATCGAATGACAATGAAGTAATGGCTACATGTTTCCACCGCAGGTGGTCTGTGACTCCAGGGGAACCAGAATGAGGTGTTGCCAAGTTCCTGCTACTTTTAATCTTCTAAGTAGTAGCATTGTTACCAACGATTAGGATGTACCGACTTGAACACAGTTAACTGTCCCAAGGTGCTTCACTGAAGTATGACAACAGAAACATTAATACCCAGGTGAATATTAAGACAGATGAGCAAAAGCTGTTCAGAGTGTTATCAAGGTTTTAAGGAGGATCTTAAAAGGAGAAAAGAAAGGTAGATAGGTTTAGGGAGGGTTATATTCTTCAAATACCTAACATAAAATCACAATGTTCATAGATTCTAATGTACATGTAACCATTATTCAATAACAAAATACAATCTTCCCAATAGATGGAGACATGCTGAGGTTTTTAAGCCCACCTATCCAATGTGCGTAGCAGTTGAAATTTGAAAGAATGCGCCTTCAGAAGGAGCGAGTTTCATCTCAGGGGGTGTACTGTCACTTCATTGGAACTGCATTGATTAGGTTACTGGTTATGGAACAGCATGTTCAACATGAAAGATCTTTGAGTTGGGCTGCTTCTACCTGCCAGTTGCAAAGGTGAAAGGGCCTGCAGTTCAAAACTGATCCAGGTAGATGAAATTAAAATAAGCAGATCACTATAATGTGCTGAGTTGCATTAAGACAAAAATATTTAGTGCAATGTAATGACTTATAATCAATGTCAAGGTATCTTCAGTTTTAAGGTCCAAATGCATGTTTGTATTTTCTAAACAGGTCTCCCAAATAATTAACTTCTCTTAGCCCAAACTATTTGGTACTGTGCAGGTTCATTAATCCAAAAGAAAGAGAAAGTGAACTGATCACAGGGTTATTGTTGAAAATGACAATTGCAGCAAATGTTATGCATTAGAACTGAGGAATGCTAGTTATTGACTTTAACGTTAATTAACTTAAAACATCAATACTACTAGGTCTCTAAAACCCAATGTTGAAAATACTCGGAAGATCAGGGTATCTGTGGCAGAGATTTCATCTTAGGGTTAACGTTTCATACCGTTGCTTTGTCATGAAAATTGCCAGCCTTCTTGCTGTGTGTTGACAGCAGTTTCTGCTTTCAGTCCATGTTCAATTTACCTCATCAGCTGCTGTACCTATTTTTTTCCTTCTGAATCACTGTAACTTCTTTCTTCCTCCCAACTCCCAAAGGTAATAAACAACAATATCAATCTATTCAACCATTGTGCAGCCATGATCCCAGGTGCACAGGCATCATCATACTCTGTGCTGTATTTGATAATCTTTGTCTGTACTTATCTCTCTAAACCTTTAAACCTGTTCCTAATCAAATATTTATCTCACTCTTTTGAAAAAGAGTCCATCAACATGACATTAACTTCTGTTGCTCGTAGTCTGCTTAACACGTAGTGAGAAAAGGTTCCAATCTCTATCTTCGTTTCAAAGCCAACTTAAGCTCCTGCCTTCAGTTGCACATTCAATCTAAGCCAATATGGCTAGTTGGCATTAATTCATTCTAACTTACATGGCCAATTGGCCTCTTCAATGTCTTCCAGCCTTGCTTTAAAATAAGCTGTAGCATATTGTCTCTTTAATACCTTGCTGATACTGAAAACATATTAATTCATCACTTTTTAAATATTCAAAACAAAAAGAGCGCTGCTTCCTTAATTTCAATGGTGCTGCCAATAGCCACAGTTACCCTGGGAGGCTGACATCAGATAAACTGAACCAAGTAATGGACATGTCTGCCTTGGTGCCAAGTTTTCTCACAGAAACAAGAGGCAAACTGTAAAAGGTCACAGACATAAAGGTGGTATTACTGAGTAAGCGTACCTCCAAGGGTTTGCAGCTTAATAGTTAATCTTCTATTTTTTTTCTCCCCTAATGAATACAACCAGCAGCATAAGATTTCATTCTCATCTTTGAACTTCAGTTTTTATTTCATATTCTACATCCCTCTGCCTTCTCCAACAAAGCCTCAAGAAAATTAATGCTCAGCCTCTGGCCTCATGTGCATTGTGACAGGTTACTTGGACAAGCACAAGCCAGATCTCTCTGACCTTCTGGTTTCAGCATTTGTAATGTTGGCGTTTTTAAAAAAAATTTCATCAACTAACTTGTAAGAATCACCAAGTGATCACAACAAGAAAGGAAAATTGCAGAAAAGGTCTTTGAGTGATTTTTTTATTTAATACTGTACAACTTTTCACAATCACAGGTGGAGTAACCAATTCCCCAGGATAATCTAGTTATTGAAGAAAAGCCATTTAAAATGATTGTTCAGCTCAAAGGCAGAATGCAACAAAACCTGACGCAGGCTGCGAAGGATTATTTTAGAAACATTCAAAATTTCAGCCAATTTAAACCTTTTTTTATTCAAGC
>NC_057727.1:55639723-55642848 GCF_004010195.1 Chiloscyllium plagiosum | reverse complement strand
GATGAGGTATCTCTGTTGTTACTGAATTTTCCTGTGCTGTTGTTATTTTTGAGATAATCGGGGTTTGGGGTGGCTGTAGTAGGAGCATATGGCAATACAACAGTACTACAGAAAAATATAAAAATACACAGAATACTGGGAAGGCACAGCTGGTCAGGCAACATCTGAGGCGCAGGAGAGTCGACGTTTCGAGCATAAGCACTTCATCAGGCTTATGATCGAAACATTGACCCACCTGCTCCTCGGATGCAGCCTGACCTGCTGTGCTTTTCCAGCACCACACTTTTTGACTGTGATCTCCAGCATATGCAGTTCTCACTTTCTCCTAGAATGCTGAGAAAGACAGGTAGAACCTGAGGAGCATATAATAAAGTATTCAGATGTTCAGCCTAAGGAAAAAAGTAATGAAGTTTAAATTAGAGTTAAAGTGCACGTATAATATGAATGTGTAGAATGTGGAGAGAGAGATTGTTAAGTTGCAGGCACAGATTATCATATGGAAATACAATATTTTGTGATGATAACTGAGATGTGACTGAAAGTAGTGTAAGACTGGCTATTAAACATTGCCAAATACAAGGTGTTCAGGAAAGATAGGAAATGGAAGGAAATTAGAGGTGGCAAAATTGATTAAACAGAACACTGAATTGTTGATGAGAGAGGATGTCCTAGAGAGGTCATGGACAAAATATATTTAGCTAAACTAATGGCAAAGAAAAGGTGCAGTTGAAATGCTTATTGCAGTCTATAGGCTATCAACTTGTGAGAAAGTTGTAAAGGCACAAATCTATGAGTAAATCAGAGAGTTGCAATAATTATCTAGTGAAAATGGAACAAAGGACTGGGGGGGCAGGAGTCAGCAATTCAGCCCATCAAGCCCTGTCCACCATTTTACACAATCATGGCTGATCTTATCCTGGTCTCAAGTTTACTTTCCTACCCGCTCCTCATAGCCCTTTAGACAGCTTTTCATCAGAAACATAGCTCTTCCTTGAATCTGTTGACCCCATTGCATTTTGGGACAGTGAGTTCCACAGATTCACAATCCTCTGAGAGAAGTAGTTTCTCCTCAACTCAGTTTTGAACCGACCTCCTCTCATTCAAGATCTATGACCTCTTGTTCAAGACTGTCCCACAGGGGCGAACATCTGTTCAATGTCTACCATATCAATCTCGTTTAGCATTTTATATACCTCAAGCAGACCCTCTCCTTTATTCTGAACTCCAGCGAGTACAAGCCCAAGCTAATCAACCAAAGGGGAGTTTTTATTATCTACATATAGACTGGGGTAGTGGTCATTGCAAATATAGAGTCGATAAATGTCCCGAGACCATGTTCAGGAGAATTTCCTACAGCACTGTGTCTTCAGAAGAACAAGTGAAAGTGCTCAACCGAGTTCTTGGCAGTGAGATGGGTCAAAGAGATTAAGAATCTGTAGAGAAACGTTTTGGGTAAGGTGGCCATGTTGTCATAATGTTGGCATTGTCTATGGAAAAAAGGCCAAATACCAATTCAAAATAAGAGAACGGATCAGCCCTAGATAAATTGGAATCAAACACTGACAAGCAAAACTATAGTTGAACAATGGGAAACTGTTAAAGAGATGGTTCAAATATAGTCAGAACATATTTGCTTAAAGAGGAAAGGTAGGGCAAAAAATACAAAGTTCCCAGGATGATGAAAGAGGTAGAAATTAACAGGAAGGTGTTCTTTTGACAGATATCAGGTGGACAATACAACTGAGAACCAGACTCAACATACAAGAGTCAGATGGGAGTTGAGGAAAAGCCAATAAAGGGAATCAAAGAGTATGAAAAGAGACTGGCAGCTAACAGAAAAGAAAATCTAAAAGCATTTTACAGGCGAATAATTACTAAAAAGGTGGCAAAAGGAGAAGTTGCTCAAATTGCACATGAAAATGGGGGTTTGAATGTGGAGTCAGGAGGCAAGGCTAGGGTATTAAAATTTGCATGTGTCACTAGCAAGAAAGAGGATGCTGTCCAGGTCGCAGTGAAGGAAGAGCAAGTTCAGAAACTTGAAGGGTTTCAAGTTCACAAGGTGGTATTATTGGGTAAACTGGTTGTGCTTATACTTGTTAAGATACCAGGACCAAATAAGATACATGCAAAGGAAAGGGAAGGTGGCAACTGCAGAACCACTAGTCATGACTTTCTAGTCTTCCTTGAATCCAAGGGTCATGTCAGAGAACCTGAGAATTACAAATGTTTTTATTTTGAACAAGGATGTAACAAGGCCAGTTCGTTGTTGCTAAGAAGCTTCTGGAAATTATTATTTGGGACAAAAGTAATAGTCACTTAGGCAAACACATGTTCGTTAGCAAGGCCAACATAGATTTTAAGAGCAAATATGCGTGACTAATTTAGTGTGGTTTTTGATTAAGATAATAGAGAAGGTTGCTGAGGGTAATGCATTATAGATGTCACAGCCTTCCAAAAGGCATTTGGTGAAGTGCTACACAACTGACTTAGAAGCAAAGTTTGAGCTGATGGAATAAAAGGAACAGTGGTGACATGGTTATGAAATGGTTTGAATGACAAAAACTGAGAGCAATGATTTTAAAATAATTTCCCAGACTGGAGGAAAATTTATGCTTGAGTGTCCAAGGAGTTAGTACAGGACCCCTGCTCTTCCTGACAGATATTAATGATTTTGCACAGAGCACAACATCAACATGTGAAGATGATCCAAAACTCGGAGCAGCGGAGGAAGTGACGAGGAACGGGGGGGGGCAGCCGGGCAGGAAAGCAGTGACCATATATATCAGCAAGGCGGCTAAACCTGAGACTCTACAACTGTAGTGTCTCCCACCCGCCCTCCTCCTCTAACCTAGTCAATAAGGTAAGGTTCATTCTAAACTTCCTCTATTGAATATAAGTTTGTTATTAATTTTATAGCAACTTGAACTAAGCTTTCTACTTTAGTACTGAGTGGGTGTTCAGATAAGTGGGGTATGGATGCTAGGGCAGTTGCTTGCTCCTCCTGCAGAATGTGGCAGGTGGGAGACATGGCACACGTCTCCGCTGGCTACATCTGCGGGAAGTGCACCCAACTCCAGCTCCATCAAAACCGTGTTAGGCAATTGGAGCTGGAGCTGAATGAACTA
>NC_057727.1:55593209-55637265 GCF_004010195.1 Chiloscyllium plagiosum | reverse complement strand
ATGTGCTTTTCCAGCAACACATTTTCAGCAGCTATATAAAACTTTGGTTAGAGCGCACTTGGAATATAGCGTCCGCCCTATTATAGGAAAGATGTGGATGCTTTGGAGAGGGTTCAGAGGAGGTTTACCAGGATGCTGCCTGGACTGAAGGGCTTATCTGATGAGGAGAGGTTGACTGAGCTCTGACTTTTTTCATTGGAGAAAAGGAGGAGGAGAGGGGACCTAATTGAGTTATACAAGATAATGAGAGGCATAGATAGAGTCGATAGCCAGAGACTATTTCCCAGGGCAGAAATGACTAACACGAGGGGTCATAGTTTTAAGCTGGTTGGAGGAAAGTATAGAGGGGATGTCAGAGGCGGGTTCTTTACACAGAGAGTTGAGAGAGCATGGAATGCATTGCCAGCAGCAGTTGTGGAAGCAAGGTCATTGGGGATATTTAAGAGACTGCATATGGTCACAGAAATTTGAAGGTGCATACATGAGGATCAGTGGTCGGCACAACATCGTGGACTGAAGGGCCTGTTCTGTGCTGTACTGTTCTTTGTTCTATGTTCTAACTACAAAACAGGAGATTGACCATTGCCAAAATGGGCAAACAACTGGCAAGTTAAATTTAAAGTAAATGAGTATTAAGTGATTCAGTTTGGTAGGAGGAACGAGGAGAAACCAGATAAACTAAAATGTACTATTTTTAAAGGGAGTGAAGGAGCAAGGTATCCTGGGTGTATGCACACATTAATTATTGAATATAGGAAAATAGGACTTTGGAGCAGGAGTAGACCATTTGGCCCTTCATATCTGCTCCATTATTCAATAACATCATGGCTAACTTCGCATCAGCTCCATTATGCTACCCACATCCCACAACCCTTAACTCCTTTGTCAAGCAAACATGGCAAGTCAGGTGAAGAGTGCAGTAAATAAAGCATGCAGCATCATGGGTATCTTGAAATAGGTAGAGAGAGCAAAAGCAAGGTGGTTGTGAGAGACTTGTATAGTACATTGGTGAGGCTCCAAATGGAATATGGAATCCAGTTTTCAGTACCATACTTCAAGAAAGGTGTGAAGGCTTTAGAGGTGATGGAGAAAGAAACTCATGAGAATGGTTCCAAGATGAGGAATTTCAGAAAAAAATTGACAAAGTTGGGACAGTTTTCTTTGGAAATCGGAAGGTTGAAAGAAAATTTGATCGATACATTCAAATCATGAATGTTCAGAGAGACTGTTTTCATTGGCGGAAACATGGAGTGCACAGGTTTAATGTATTTGCCATCAGACAAATCGACATAATGAGTGCAAAATTTCACACAGTGACTGAGCGCATTCTAGAAAACACAGGCCGAGAGTGTGTCAAGGCTGGTTCAATCAAGGCATTCAAGATCAAATTGACTTATTCGCTGAAAAGGAAGAATGTGCAGAACGACATGAAGTTGATGGAAGTGCAACACTCAGCAACTTTTCAGAGAAGGTACCTGATGGGCTGAAGGACGTTCTATGCTGAAATAATTGTACAATTCTATGAATAACAATGAGTGGTGTTGCAGACCATATCAAATGGGGGGTTGATGTGGCAATACATACTTAATATTTTTCTCATGAAATCCATTACTTTTTTTTGTTGAAAATTTCATCATACAAAGGCATTTTCATAAAATGAGTAGGATAGCACTTTTATCTCAAAGACATCTCCCTTTTGGACCAAATCATATCCATTCTAATTAAGGCTACCTGGGGTGGAATATATTTTCAATTTGAAATTGCAAATTGATAAGATGAATATCATTCCATGGCGCAATGTGAATTAACTGCAGCTATTTCTTCAGTGTCCTGATCGTATAATATTTAGCACACAATACTAGAATAAGTAAACAGTCAAATATTATCAGTCTCCAGCTGACTTGGTTTCACCTATTGTTTTTGAACAGGAGTACACCACTCAAGAGCTCATATACTCGACTGAGTGGCCAAATAAATGTGCAAATGCTCGAATTTTGTATAAATTCAAAATAAATTATGAATTATAAATTAGCTGGTTTCAAAGTAATCGTGTTCACTAACAACTGACAATGCCAAAAGGGAGAAAAGAAAATCAAGAAATCATTCATTCATTAGGTTAGCACTGCTGCCTCACAGCACCAGGGACCTGGTTCGATTCCAGCCTCGGGCAACTGTCTGTGTGGAGTTGGCACATTCCCCCACTGTCTGCGTGGACTTCCTCCGGATGCTCCGGTTTCCTCCCACAGTCCAAAGATGTGCCGGACAGGTGGATTGGCCATGCTAAATTGCCCATAGTGTTAGGTGCATTAGTCAGAGGGAAATGGGTTTGGGTAGGTTACTCTTCAAAGGGTTGGTTGGACTTGTTGGGCCGAAGGGCCTGTTTTCAAACTGTAGGAAATCTAATCTAACCTAATAAAATTAGGAGCCCAAGTCATTTGCTCCCGTTAGCACCTAATAGTGAAGTCCACATGTCCATCGAAATGCCTCATATCAGTAGGATTACTCACCATCAGGACTAGCCAGGTCCTAAATGTGGGTGGCACGGTAGGTGGCACAGTGGTTAGCACTGCTGCCTCACAGCGCCAGAGACCCAGGTTCAATTCCCACCTCAGGTGACTGACTGTGTGGAGTTTGCACGTTCTCCCTGTGTCTGCGTGGGTTTCCTCCAGGTGCTCCGGTTTCCTCCCACAGTCCAAAGATGTGCAGGTCAGGTGAACTGGCCATGCTAAATTGCCTGTAGTGTTAGGTAAGGGGTAAATGTAGGGGTATGGGTGGGTTGCGCTTCGGCGGGTCGGTGTGGACTTGTTGGGCCGAAGGGGCCTGTTTCCACACTGTAATGTAATCTAATCTAATCTAAATGAAGTTAGCAAGTCCCTGACTCCATCTCACGTGAAGGATCAAGTGGAGAAATCCAAGAAAGTCCTGCAAAGAAGATCCTTCCCATTTACTGGTGGGTTCTGTCAGTTTGCCATTGGGAGGCAACAGAAACTGGAGGTGCCAAGGGAAGGCTGAACTGTTGGAAGCAGCGTCTTTCAAACAGACCAGTAAACTGAGACCCTGATTCTCCATTCAGGTGGATTCAAAAGAGCTCATGACATAAGTTATTCAAAAAGCAGTAAAGAACATGGAGTGCTGTGTACACTTCTGGTCACCATATTTGAGGAGGACGCATTTGGAAGCAGTTCAGAGAAAGTTCAAGAGGGTGATGCCTGGAATGAGGGTTTTCCCTTGAGGAGAAAGTGAGGTCTGCAGATGCTGGAGATCAAAGTTGAAACTTTATTGCTGGAACAGCACAGCAGGTCAGGCAGCATCCTGCGAACAGGAGATTCGACGTTTCGGGCACAGGCCCTTCTTCAGGAATGAGCAGAGAGTGTTCAGCAGGAGAAGATAAAAGGTAGGGAGGAGGGACTTGAAGGAGGGGCGTTGGAAATGTGATAGGTGGAAAGAGGTCAAGGTGAGGGTGATAGGTCGGAGTAGGATGGAGGCGGAGAGGTCAAGAAGAAGACTGCAGGTCAGGAAGGCGGTGCCGGGCTGGAGGGATTCGGCTGAGACGAGATGGGGGGATGGGGGAATGAAGAAACTGGTGAAGTCCAAGTTCATCCCCTGTGGTTGGAGGGTTCCCAGTCGGAAGATAAGACGCTCCTCCTCCGACGGTCGCGTTGTTGTGGTTTGGCGGTGGATGAGTCCAATGACCTGCATATCCTCGGTGGAGTGGGAGGGGGAGTTGAAATGCTGTGCCACAGGTTGGTTGGGTTGGTTCGCCGGGGTGGCCCAGAGGTGCTCTCTGAATCGCTCCGCAAGTAGGCGGCCTGTCTCCCCAATATAGAGGAGGCCACACCGGCTGCAGCGGATGCAGGGTCGGTGGGGGGTGTGGGTCTGACAAGGGAGTCGCGGAGGGAGTGGTCTCTACGGAAAGCTGATAGGGGAGGGGAGGGAAATATATCCTTGGTGCTGGGTCTGTTTGGAGGTGGCGGAAGTGACGGCGGATGATGCGCTGTACATGGAGATTGGTAGGTGAGGACCAGTGGGGTTCTGTCCTGGTGGCGGTTGGAGGGGCGGGGTTCAAGGGCGGAGGAGCGGGAAGTGGAGGAGATGTGGTGGAGGGCACCGTCGACCACGTCGGGGGGGGAGTTGCGGTCCTTGGAGAAGGAGGCCATCTGTGTTGTACGTATTTTGTACTGGTCCTCCTGGGAGCAGATGCGGCGGAGACGAAGGAATTGGGAGAATGGGATGGCGTTTTTACAGAGGGCAGGATGGGAGGAGGTGTAGTCCAGGTAGCCAGTTTGAGCAGGCTGGACCTATATTGGCTGCAGTTCAGAAGAATGCAAGATTGAAATATCTAAGACTTTGGGTGAACACTGACAGGGTGTATTCCTCCTTGGGGGAAATTAGAATTGGAGGTACAGTTTCAAAACAAGGAAGGATGCCCTGAGGCATGGTACATTGGTGAGACTGAGCAGAGGCTACAGCAATAGATGAATGGACACTGCACAACAATCAATATACAGGAATGTTCTCTCCCAGTTGGAGAACACTTCAGCGATTAGGGACATTCAACCTTGGACCTTCGGGTGACTGTCCTCCCAAGGCGGACTTCAGGACAGACAACAACGCAAAGAGGCCGAGCAGAAGCTGATAGCCAAGTTCGGCACCCATGTGGATGGCCTCAACCGGGACCTTGGATTCATGTCACACTACAGGCGACCCCATTGCACTACACACACACACTCTCATACGCTCACTCATACACTACCACGCACTTACCCTCTCACAGACTTATTCCCCTTTCCACTCACACAATACACATACACTCTCTTACACACACCCACATGCGCACACACACACATAGAAGTTTGTGGGGTGAATTTGTACTTGCAGAATTACATTTTTATTTTACTTAAAAACTGCAAGAATCCATGTAAGATTCTGTAAATCCCTTTTTTAGATTAGAATCAGTCTGAACATTGGGGCACAGACAGCCTCACACAGGGCACCTCACACCTTCAATACATTATCTGGGCCAACATGGCACCTATTGTTAAAGTTCACTTGAGAATGTAACTTTAAAGAAAGTTCTGGAAGAACTGAAACCAACATGCCCATTCCAAAAGATGAAATACTTAAACAATCCAGGTCTTTTTCAATATAGAATTTCAGTTACATCACACTGTAAACTTTAGCTATAAATTCCGTGTCCAATGATCTCATACTCCACAATCATCTGATGAAGGAGCAGTGCTCTGAAAGCTAGTGCTTCCAAACAAACATGTTGGACTATAATCAGGTGTTGTGTGGTTTTTAACTTTGTACACCCCAGTGCAACACCGGCACCTCCAAGTCATCAAAACAAAGAGTCTCCCATTTAAGATGGGGATGAGGAGGAAATTTTTTATTCAAGCTTTCGGAATTCTCTTCACCAACTAGCAGGCTCAAGGGGCTGAATGCCCTGCTCTTGTTCCTATTTGTTATGTTTTTAGTGCTCAGTCCTCACCAACATTACGGAAACAGATTATCTGGTCATTATCCAACTCCTGTTTATGGAGCATTGCTGTGTAAAATTTTGATGTTTCATTTCCTACATTATGGCACTAACTACACTCCATTGATTGTACTGTTTGACTTCCTGGGGGGGCACAAAATGAGTTATATACATGCATGTCATATACTCGACCTT
The DNA here is from genome assembly GCF_004010195.1 of Chiloscyllium plagiosum. Taxonomy (NCBI): domain Eukaryota; kingdom Metazoa; phylum Chordata; class Chondrichthyes; order Orectolobiformes; family Hemiscylliidae; genus Chiloscyllium; species Chiloscyllium plagiosum. The sequence goes on along the minus strand of NC_057727.1, from coordinate 55,631,591 downwards.
CCCACATTGATAAGCAACAAGAAACTCTCTCACAGAAGTCAAAATAGATAACTGTAAAAACAGTGAACTCAATTACATAACACATCACATGTCAGAAGCAACTTATTGTTTTACATAACATCAGAACACCATCTCTCACGATATCACTTCACAGTGATTGTCCTGGGCTAAGTCGATCGCCGTTATATGTCAGCAATAACTGGGGAATAAATCTGGATCATAAAATAGAATTCATTCAAGTCTCACACCCAATCCTTATTTATTAATCAGTTTACAGACTGTTTTCCCCCTTGGTGCTTTATGTATTGCAGACAAAAAGCAACATTTGGAAAAATGCTTCACAAAATTGCTTGCTACACTATAATGCATCTTAAAGAAACACTTTGGTTGTTTATATTGTTTGGAATGGTAATTGTACCATTAATCAAATTCAACTGCCTTTTGTATTTGCCTCACAAAACACAAGGTCATAAATATTCAAAATGGAATAAATTTAAACCACATCTGCAGTGCAACAGACCAGACTTTACAACATACTTATTGAAGTGAAATTCACTCAGATGTTTTGCCAAATGGCACAATGTACTATTAGCATTGACTGCAACACCTTAACAATGAAGGACGTGTAGACTGATTTTGACACTTTGTATTTTTTTAAAAATGGCCAGTCAGTCAAAACAAAGACTTCTCTCAGGAAATGGTGCAGCCTGTCCCATCAGTTGAACTGGATCAAGTCAACTTGTTTAATGCACGAGTTAAGGCGCTCTTGTTTTGTTCGTGAGTGTTAGCCACTCTGAAGCTAGCAGTTGTGCCAGACACGTTCCACGAAGAAACAACTCTCCCTCGAGATCTGACAGCAGGCATGGGCAAGCTGAGCTTTTCATTTCTGCATATTTCCAGTCTGCAAAAAGAAGATCAGCTGAAAATCTTGCTGGGACTGTGCTTGGAATTATCTTGTGAAGATAATGACTAAAGCCCTTTAACCCAAAGAGAAGCCATTCTTCCCATGTTGCATTTGAAACTATTTCTCAGAGCTTGATGTCTTTCTGCACCTTTAACCTGAACAGGAGAAGTGATTGTTTTGACTCCGATAATCTTGATGCTGAACTGTTCACAATTAAGCCATTAATGGAGTATACAAAGAAACTGGATCACTTCCTAATTTACACTGGATCATCTCTTGGACAGTCCAATGTTCTTCATTTCACATCATCTTCTTGCATTTATTTCCAATCTAAATACTGTATTTTTAAAGCATATTATAAAGTGATATGTGACAAAAACAAAATGTAAGTAATGTGCTAAGCTGTGCTATTTCTTTAGATCAATTTAACAGCAGTAGAATTTTTTATTTGAAATCCACAAAGTTCCTGAAATTGTTAAGCATAAATAAATTAACCTGAATGTAGAGTGACTTCAAAAATAATGTCGAAACAATAGAGGCCTCTCATCTTTAGTCACTTCCACTGACTAAAGTTCCACATTAGCTAAAAATATTTCAACTAATGTGATGTGACCACTGCACATTTTCATTGTGAACTTCAGAACATGAGTCATGGAATTACTCATTATTTTAATATTCAGAGGAGCTTGTAGATTTACCTGCAGGGTCACTCATAAGTGGTGTGCACGAGGTATATGTTTGTCACTCTTATACCTCTAAGCATTGTTCTGAAAAGTATGCAATGAACAAAAATAATTAATTAATAAGAATGAATTAACGAGTTGTCAAAAGGGAATATTGCAATTTGTCATGTTAAGCTGCATGTAGGATTTTCCCAGTGGGTTTCAGGGCTTGACTGTCAGGGTCAAATGGGAGTCAGAATCTTACATTGTGTGGAGAACAGTTAAAACTCATCTGTGACTTTTCCTGAATTGGCCAAATGAATGGCTGCAGGATGGTCACATATTCAATTAAAGATGGTGGCCAGGCTCTCGATGTTGAAGTGCCAACATGAGACCCAAACGATACTGAAGGAGGAGCAGCATGCTCTTCACAGTAAGTGATAGAGAGGGGGGCACAGTCATTTTGAGGCCATTACGTAGCCCTTTATAGTTGCATTGGCCACTAATATGGAAGGGAAACCCTTTTACAAAATGGCCTGTGGCCTCAGTTGAAACTGGACAGGGAAGTCTCTCAACTTGCTTGCTGCACTGCCCCCTAGCTCTGCTGCTGGGCACTGCTTCCAGACCGTGTCAAATATGTGTGATGTTCTGAAGAAGAATCATATGTGGCCTAAAACATTGACCGTTTTTCACACTCTCTACAGATCCTACCTGACTTGCCAAGTTTTTCCAGATTTCTGCTTCAGGTTTCCAGCATCTACAACATTTTGCCTTTATTATAATATTCATGTTAGGCATGTGCCATTACATTATTAAACAGGGAACTGACCACTTTGCTATTTGTTGTTTTTTTGCAACTGCATGTCAACACAAGATATTTTAATGAGATGGGATTAAAATATGTCAATATTGGTCACAAATAGCAACTCTGACCCAGCTAGATCTCAATGATCTATCTGCTTGGATAGGGCAGAGATTGCAAATGGATTATTCTGAAACTCATTCTTCCTGGCAAAGTGCAACCTCACTTAATCAAATGGACTGTTCCACAGTCCCAGTGCCCACCAGACTGACTGGACTGTCTCTGGGTGAGCTTGTTCCATTTCAAACGACTTGGCCTTTATTAATGTCATGGACACCCACAGAAAACTGGGGAATTCACAATATGACAATACAACATGCCCACGGGATACATCAAAACAGTAGGAATGTAGAAGAGAGCTTAAGAATATTTTAAAAAGAGCAGGAGTAGATATTTCAGTCCATTGAGTGTGCTCCCTCATTCAGTAGAATTGTGGCTGATCTCATCTCTGCCTCAACTCCACTTTCTGGTCAGCTCCCCATAATTCTTTACCCCATCACTCATCAAAACTCTGCCTGTCTCTTCCTCAAATTTAAGGTTATAATTCTTATTGAGCTGAAGATATTTTAGAATTCAAAAGGTGAAAGGGAAGAGATCTGGACTCAGAACAATTCTTGAGCACAAAGAAAACAAATTAGCTAACAGAGATTAGCTTGGATGTATACAACACTTTAACAAATCTTCTTGCTCCTAACAAGCAAAGCATGCCATTTCACACAATCACCGAGTTGGAGAGAAATGCCTGTCTCAAGTCACTGATAATGGAAAGACACACATTTGACACCAGAAAAGGTTCGTGTGCATATGTTGCAGCATTGAAGAGCTTATTGCATTGCATCTTTGGCCCACTCTTAGATGATGCATTGCATTTCGAAACAGATTAAGGCAGGTATTGCTGGCAAAGAATTCAAACCAAGTTACTAAAAACATAAAATCTTACATTTGATCATGCAAGATTGATACGATCTCCAGGGATGAAAACAAAGAGTGCTGTGAATCTGGAAGCTTCCACCAAGCCTGAAGTAGAGAACGCCCTGGTCAGATTGGAAATGGCGCTAGTGGCTTACTGATTTGTTATCTCTGTAGTGGCATCCATGCAACAGAGAGACATCAACACAGAAACGTCAGTTACTTTAATTGCTAAAAGACAGAGCAAAAGCCAAAGCAGCAGTGACTGTTCATTCCAGTAGCCATGGAAAACAGTGATGCATCAAAGGGGAAATTTACAACCTTGCAGTCAGTCCAGACTGCTTAAGCAAAAAGAAGTAGGACTGTATGGTATTTCTGTCTTTAAAGAACTGGTAAATCAATTATGCATGACATCGACATGAACATTGTTATGAGTGCAGATTGCCACTTTATCAGTAGAAACGTTGTTGCAAGATCAACAAAGCAAAAGAATGGAATTTAATGAGCAACTTTCAATGAAAAGCTTTAGACAAATTTCACTTTCTTGGAAGTTTCATTTTAACAATCAGACCAAACATAATTTAAATGGGAATTAAGCATAGTGTGCATTACATTTTGTAGTTTCAAGATTCTGATCGTCATCAGGTGGTATTCTAGCTGCTTTTCTTCAAAGATTTACCCAACAATTCCAAAAGCCATATAACACAGAAACAGAACCTTCAGTCCAAACAATCCATGCCAACCATAATCCCAAGGTAAACGCAGAACACCCTGCCTGCCCTTGGTGCATATCCCTCCAAGTATTTCTTTCATGTTTATATCTAGATGTCTGTTAAACTTTGTAACAATACCGACACTCATCACTTCCTCTGGCAGTTCAGACCACACACAAACCAGTCTGTGTAACAAAATTGCCCCTTATATCTTTTTTAACATCTTTATCCTCTCATCTTAAAAATTTGTGTCCTAGTTTTCAAATCTCCTCCCTAGGGAAAAGACACCGCCATTCATCATATCTATACCCCTCATGATTTTTATAAACCTTTGTAAGGTCACCACTCAACTTCCTCCGCTCCAGTGAATAACATTCCAAACAATCCAGCTTCTCCTTATAAATCAAACCTTCCATTCCCAGCAACATCCTGGTAAATCTCTTTTGTACCCTCTACAGCTTAATATTATCCTTCATATAACAGGCGACCAGAACTGGATACAATACTCTAGAGAGGCCCCACCAACATCAACATAACATCCCAATTCCTATACTCAAAGGTCTGAGTAATGAAGGCAAGCACGCTAAGTGCCTTCTTAACTATCCTATCTGTATGTGATGCAAACTTCAAAGAATTACCTACCTGAACACGGAGGTCTCCCCATCCTGCAATACTACCCAAGGCCCCACTATTAAATGCATAAGCCCTGCTCATTTGTTTTATCAGAATGCAATATCTCACATTTATCCAAATTAAACTCCATCTGCTACTCTTCAGCTCATTGACCCAGTTGATCAACATCTCTTTGTAATCTTAGAAAGCCATCTCCATTGTCCACTATACCACCAATGTTGGTGTCACCCTCAAACTTATTAACCATGCTTTCTACATTCTAATCTAAATTTTTAATATAATTTACAGATAAAAGTGGACCCAGAACCAACTCCTGTGGAACACAGCTGGTCACAGGCCTCCAGTCTGAAAAACAACCTACTCACAGCAGCAACTCTATTCAATCTGAATTTCATGGGTGTGATCTTCAGCAAAATGGCACATTTTCTGTAGAACTTCCTCACCTCGACTAGTGGGAATCTCAATGACATAGATCCATTTGTACTACTCGATATGAATGGAATTCAACTGAATTTATTGCCGTGTGTACCGAGGCACAGTGAAAAGCTTTGTCTTGCGAGCAATACAGGCAGATCACATTGTTAAGTAGCATAGATAAGTAAATAATAGGTAAACAGCAGCAAAAACAAAAACACAGGTATAGGCAAATGTTAAGAGTTTGTGAGTCCATTTGGTATTCTAACAACAGTAAGGTAGAAATGGTTTCGAAACCGGCTGGTGCATGTGTTCAGGCTTCTGTACATTCTCCCCGATCGTAGAGGTTGTAGAGAAACATTGCCAGGATGGGATGGATCTTTAAGAATACTGGTGGCCTTGCCTTGACAGCCGGTCTGGTCGATGGATTCTATAGATGGGAGGTTGGCCTTTGTGATTGTCCGGGCCAAGTTCAACTCTCTCTGTAACCGTCTCCGATCTTGAATAGTACAGTTGCCATACCAGGTAGTGATACATCCAGACAGAATGCTCTCGATGGCACACTTATAGAAGTTAGCAAGGGTATTCCCCGTCATGCCAAATTTCCTCAGCTGCCTGAGGAAGACGAATTGTTGGGCCTTTGTAACCAGTGCATCCACATGAAAAGTCCAAGAAAGCTTGTTGTTGATGACCACTCTCTGGAGCTTGACACTCCACTCGTTCCACCTCTGTGCTGTTAATGTGTCAGAGAGCATGATTAACATCCCGCCGAAAGTTAACAATGAGTTCCGTGGTTTTTGCCGGCATTGAGAGCTAAAACTTCAGTGGCAACCCTACGCATTTTATGGTCAAATGTGGTCAGGCAATCACTTCAATTAACAGTTAAAAATCACACAACACCAGATGATCATTTGTGATTTTTATTTTTTTTATTTTGTCCACCCCAATCCAACACCGGCACCTCATCATTTCAAATAACAGAAGCAACTACAACTACCTTGTATTTACATATTGTCATCTCCAAGTCACATTGTCTTAAACCTGCCTGCAGCAGACTACTGGATGACATGAGCTCAAATGGTTCTGTTTCTTTATCTGCTTTTATCCAGATTTAATTTAAGGTGTGAACAATAAATGCCAACTTTGAAGCAAGGGTCAGCGGACCTAACAAAATATTTATCACGTCACTTGTTCAGACAACAGTTCACACATGCTCCCCAAATTAATCTCAAATCACAGATTCCATCACAACACACACGAGGGAATTTAGTGAAGAACATCTAACTGAAAAATAAATTTAATTGAAAACGTGCTCCGTTAAAGTGCTAGAAATGTATGGATAGATGGACTGTGATGTCCAATGGAAGTGCAAGTCTCTCAAGTTATCCAATGTTATCGCGTGATAAGTGAACAAACTAATGTTAATGAGTGAGAATTAGCTTTGTTAGTTGAAATTAGACTGCAGATATATTTTGTAAGCTGAGACAGCCAACAGGTTTGATCACCAAATGATTATCTGTAACAATATTTGCAAGGACAGTTATAGAGACATAATTTGTGTGGAAGCCCATGGCTGAACTTGATCTGTTGCAAGGCCAATATTTTGCACCCCAGGTCTTTGAGCTCTCAACACTCAGGTTGAAGAACTAATGAAGCTACAGAGAAATAATGTACTGGTGAATTGTGATCACAACAATTGGGCAACATCCCATAGTAATAGTACCCAGGTGAGACAAAACCATGAGACTTCACCAGGACTACAAAGGCACAATCAGACAACTGATAACAGGCAGTAACCACTATTGATCTCAAGATTTTGTAAGCAGATGTTCAAAAAGCTGGATTTGTCTCTTAAGTACAGCTCAATGTGGATCAAGCAAATCAATAGTACCAAATGATAAGCAGGGGCTTATACTCCAATGGACAGTGACTCTCTAGTGTGACATTTCTCCAAAAGGCTTTCAAACTACAATTGATACAATTTATCAAGGAGTACTGCATCGCATACACAGAATGATGTGTTCATCATGACTAGGCCAGAGGAAGAGAATCTCAACTGGAGACTGAAATGGAGCCAGTGACAAGTAAGCCCCTACTGCAATCCAAAGTAGCACCTTGGTCTGGAAATCAATCAAAATTGGCCAAATAGATGGTTAAACACAAGATAGAGGCTATTGTCAATGTAGCAAAGCCAAAATACATGTCTAAGCTTTGATTTCTTTTTTAAACCAATCCTACTTGCAATTTCTGCTTAAGTTTTAATGTGGTGCTAGCTCCATTACATGAGTAATTGAAGAAACGTGTGAAAAGGGAATGGAATAATGTCTAACAGGTATTTATGACATATATAAGAGAGTTTGACCAGTGGTGCACTACACCTTCATTTGGACACATGTATTGGTGTTGGGCAGTGATCAGTCATATTGATGAGAGCCAAGAAGCCCATAGCATTCTCATTGTGTATTACTATCAGGAACAAACACAACGATATTACACAATGAAGTGCTATGTACTTCTCATATACAGTACAGACAAAAAAAGAATGATTACAGATAAAAAAGGAAGTAATAGGATCATTTTCAGAATCAAAAAGTTTCAAAAGTTTTTGTTGGGTAGAAATTTCACATTAGTAACAGATCATAAGCCAGTTTTAACTATTCAGGGGCAAATTTCTGAAATATCAACAATGGTAATGTCAAGGAGCAGCAATGGGCTGTACTTCTCTCTCCGTACAACTGGAATATTATACATCACAGATGAAAAAAAAACATTATTGCAAATGCATGGTTGTGTTTACTGCGTAAGGATCGAGAGATATAATTTCAGAGTAAAGAGTCAGCCAGTTCAGGCAGAGATGAGGAGGAAATTCATCTCACTGAGGGTAACGATACTGTGGCATTCTTCACCATAGACACCTGTCAAGCTTGGGTCATGGATCACACAAGGCTGAGATAGACAGGTTTCTAATCAGTAAGAGAATCAAGGGGTTATGGAATAAACAGGAAAGTGATTTGAGGATTATCATATCAGCCATAATCTCATTGAATGTCAGAGCAGATTTGCTGGGATAAATGGCCTATGTTTGCTCTTACATCTTATGGTCTTATATAAGTTTGTAAAGGTACAATCTTCACAACAGTAGTAGCAGATGATAATTTTCCAAACTGAAACTATGGCTAAATCCAAGAAAGCCTCAATATTGAAATGACATTGAATGGTTGAACAGAGTTTGACCATCCTACAGACAAGGAACTAGAATAATCTTAATGAGTGGTCATGTGAACATGGCTGCACAATGTGGGGTCACAAACGCTGGGAGTAGCTCTTTGCGAGATAGGACCTGGCAGAACATCATGCTGAACACTCATTCTGAACATCAATAGCCTGATCTTGTCAGTGATTTATAATCAGTCAGAAGCAAACGTAATGTTTGCCAAAACCGTGCAAGCAAGCCATCAAATATCCTCTGCAATTGTGGTCATGGTTGAGTCATTGAGAGGTCATGAGAGTGCCTGTGAAATGGAAAACACTAGTTCTTTGGTGCATATTGATAATCCAAGGAAGTGGATCAAAGTGTCTGACATCAAAACACCAACGGACAATGAACAAACTTTATTTTTAGTGGTTATGGCATACTCAAGAGACTTTCCCCAGTGAGGGGTGAAATAAATCATGAGTCTGATCCATTTGATCATGCATTCATGTCAGAGTCTGAAACAACTCAGATTTTAATGTCGGAAGTGCAAGTTTCCAAGAAGCTAACAATCTGTGCACACGACTGAAGTCAAATAGCCCAAATTGTGGCTCCATGTCAAAACCTAAAGGACAATCATAGGAATATAAAAACATAGAAAATAGGAGAGGCCATTTGACCCTTTGAGTGCTCCACCATCCAATATAATCCTGCCTAACCAATATGGTCCCCCGTTTCCACTTTCTCCCCATATCCTTTGATCCCTTCAGCCCTAAGAACTATATCTATCTCCTTGAAAACATTCAATATTTTTGTCTCAACCACTTTCTGTAGCTGAGAATTCCACTGGCTCAACATACTTTGGATAGAGAAATTTCTCCTCTTTCACAGTCCTAAATGGTCCGCCCATCAGGAAGGCTTTACAACTCAATTACTCAACTCAATTTGAAGGTGTATTTTCAAGGAAAAGAAAAATAATCATGACAAGCATGCATATTTATAGATTTGTGAATAATAGTTGAAGCAGGAAATAGAGTTGATAAAGTGTGGCGGTGGAAAAAGTACAGGAGGTCAGGCAGCATCGGAGGAGCAAAAGAGTCAACATTTCAAAAGGAAATAATTCATTAAAGAAACCATTTTCTTTAAAGAATCAGTGTGATGTATTGATATATTATGAGCCTGTGCAGTCCACAATGATATCTATCTTTCTCTGCAAGCCCTACGATGGAGCAACCAATATCTCCAGGAACCCGAAAGGCCAAAGTTACTAGACAATCTCTGACAACAGGTCCCAATTGGTCCCTAATCAAGGAAACCAGGTAAACATGACTTGTGGGGTCGACCTAGGAAATAGACATGCCAGCCAGCAGCACAAAATTCACATGAGATTACACTCCTCCATATCTTCTCCGCTTAGAGCCTAAAATTCTGCCCTCAATTTCCATTTTCTTGCTTCATCGAATCTTCCAACAGCCAGCTTAAGCAGCAAATGAAAGAAAACATGAACACGGGATCTCCTAATTTTGTATTCAGACACCAGCAATTCAACTGAAATTAAATTATTCCAGAGCTTCTTTCAAGCTGTTGCGGGGGCGGCGGGCTTGGTAAATCATAATGCTAACTATAAGTATCCAAATAGGACATGAACTTTACTAACCCCTAACACCAAAGGTTGGCAGAGGTAACGTTCCTGCACTTTTTTTAAAATAGTCTATTTGTAAAGGCAATGGAAAAGTTCAAGGAAGAACTGTATGATCGCTAAAGAGTGCCTTATCACATGTTCATTTCAAAATTATTCAACTAATTTTGGCTTTACCGCTGAAGGACAATTGAATGGAACTAAAGGTGAACTGAATGAACATGGATGGGGGGGGAAAAGTAATGCAACTCCTACTAAATGAGAAAATAGAAAAGCATCTAGAAATCAAAACACATCCGTGAATAGTCAGCAGGATTTCAAAAAAGGCATGTCTTGCTGACTCAACTCCATTTAATTCTGTGAAGAGGTTTGAGAGAGATCACATCAGGATTCATTTAAAAACAAAACCCTTGCATAAGGTGCCACATAACAAAACAATAAATAAATTCAGAGCATGCAATGTCAAGAGGGAACTACAGGATGGATGCATAGGTGCAAGACAGAAAGTAGGGACTCGGTAATAAGCATAGCCATTCAAAATATCAGAACATGGAATGAGGGAGTCCACATGGTTAGTGCTGGGACCACAATTTATGTCGATAGTCCCAAAAATTTTAGAATCAAAAACCGATTATATAAATTTGCAAATGATACATAATGTAACAAACAAGAAAACATTTCTCCATAGACCTGTGTTACTTCATCATTTGAAAACTGCCCTTTCCTAAAGGTTGTTCTTACATAGATGGCTCACATCTACATCTTGGTCTGATGTATCTTGAGCCAGCTTGCATAGTGGACAATCACGTTTTGTATCCATTTTGTACTGTGTAAGTCAGCAGTCATAGCATGTTGTAAGAGTCACCCGACAAGTAGTTTCAAATAATGGCTACATTTGACTGTTTCAAAGTATCAGTAGCATTCAATGCTGCCTTAGAACGGCAGAACGGTTCACGCGTTACTCTGTCAATAGGTGCCAAGAGACATCCAGGGAGTTAGATGTTGCATCAGTGTTAGTGTTAGGGCAGAAGGAAATCCTTGAGAACTGTGGGGGGTCTTTGATGAAACTATCTGCTGTTGATCGTAAAGGAAGCCCATAAGTAGTGTTTGCTTTGTGCAGCCGAGCAGGAACAGAGTTCTTAGAAATTCAGAGCAATTCTACTTCGACAAAATCAGGTCTCTGTAAAGACCTTGAGTGGTAGCTGTGAGTACGTGCTGGAGTGCTGCAGGATCCAGAGCAGCAGAGTCCTGACCAGGAGAGTGAACTACCAGAATGTGAGGCACCCTTGAGGCTGTCAATGATGATATGGGGGCTTTGAGGAAGCTTGAAAGCTAGGTCTTTGAAAGAGAAAAAAAAACAGAATTCTTTGTAAAGCTTTCAAGAGATTTGATGATACATGGGGCTCCCCAGTGACTGTGAAGTTGCTGAAGAATCAGTGGGACTTGCATTGATTGCATGCTCCTATTTGATGTGCTTTGTGGGGTGTTTGGCCACAGTTTGCCAGTAATCTAAATGTTTTTCAGATTATTCTGGATATTAGAAGATAGATTCTGTGTGTTAGAACATAAATCATGTATTCTAATTTTGAACAGTAAAATTTTTATTATTTGTTCAAATTCGTGGAATCTTGCAGCACCATCCTCTGAGCAAGTACCTAGCCCTTGCACTTTGGTAACTAAGCAAAAATTGCTGGTGTTGAGCTAGATTATAAACGAAGTGCTACCATCTGGTCTGTGTTCATACGATTGATTTCCACAATACTCCCACTATTGTGTTCCACAATATTTCCACCTCACAGCAACATTTAAAACAAAAGGGCTCATTTTCCCTTGCTTGTGAGTAACACAATTGCAGTTATTCTAGTCACGTGGAAATGAGGCAGCCACAAAGTGCCCTTCCTATGCTTGCTCTCTTTTCTCTGAGAGGAGGTATATTCAGAAAGATGCCTGAAAGAAATTGATATTTCAGGTGGCTTACTCAGAATGTAAAATGAAAACAGCAAACAACAAGGGGCCGAATAAAGGATTGCTTTCCTCTCTTGGCCACAAAGATTGCACCAAGACTAGACCTTTCGTATCCTCAGATTTTGGAAGGCAGACAGTGGGCCACATAACCTCAACAGAGATGTATGACACCATTTAGCCGCCTTCTTCTTCCAATTGCAACTGCGAACATTTGCCTTTGAAATGGAACTATACCTTGGGAATTTCGAGACCAGGGAAAACTTAGAAATGCTAGTTGGTCCAGGGCAAGCCAAGTGAAGCATTAGCCAAGGAAGGAGAAAAATCCTTGCTGTGTCAATAATTCTCCAGTTCAGGAATTTTTCACGATTATCAATTAAAATGGTCAAATCTCTTCAACAGATACAAGGAAACTTAGTATATTACAAGCTCATCTAAAACTTTGCACATCAGGAGATGCAACTTCTAACAACGGAGATCTTTTGCTGATGCATTTTTGACCAACTGTGAAAGCAATTGACTTTCACCTTGATGAATGCTATTATGTGAATCCAAATTCTCTATTAGCATATCAAACAGGTGCGCAGCATCTTCACAATTAATTTAGGATGAGATCCAGATGGAATTCTGTCAGAATCAATCCAATTTGAGTTGATCCTGACCCATCCTGAATTGATTTAATTTCTGTTCTGCTTTGGGATCAATTCCAACTGTTAACCTCGTCAATGCTGTTGCTATCTATTTTATTGCAGAGAGCTTTTATTTTTAATTCACTCCCTACTGAAATTTTATTAACACATGAGAATGGGCAGCTTCCTGTTAATCCAGGAAGGGGTCCTACCATGTTCAGAACACCCAAGAATATAAGAAAGATAGTCTTGCATATTATGGAACTTTCATGACATGAACTCACACCAAATTGCTTCCTAGCCAGCAGAGATTTATGTAATTACATTGTAGACAATGTCTAACAGCTATTTAGTACAGAGTAAGGCATGACACAACACAAATTAGCTAAGTGGCCACTTAGTCTGATGGGCAATAGTGCCCTCCAACTTTTCAAAGGAATAAAGAATAGGATTGAACCCACCAAATACAAAATCCCACATAGTCACAGTACCCAGAAAATAATAAAAACTGGTTTGTGTCAAAAAGCAGAGCTATTACAATATAAAACATCCTAACTAATTACCATCATATGGATGCCAGGCAATGCCATGGTACTGAGGGAATTCCAGCAAAATCATGGGGGGCAGTTTAAGGACAGATATCCACATGTAGGTTTTACAAAGCCATAGCTTAAATCCACAATGCTGGAATAGTTGGAGGTGATAGATGAACGACACTCATTCATTTGTACTTGCTGACACAAAGCGGAGACTTTCTACAGTGGAATAAGGATGCAATGAGTTAACATGGCTTATATCTCCAAATCTATTCCACCCTGACTTTCTGCCCCAGGGATTGACAAAATGCTTAACTTAGTAGATGTTTACATCTTGGGTTAATTGAGATCAGAGTGGGCTTTGGAGTCCACTGAAATTGGGTTCAAATCAGGAATAACTTTTATTAGTCACCCATTTATGTCACACTTTCAGCAAATGGCTACTTTGCTTAATAGAACATGAAAATATCGAAAGGAGGGAGCTTCATGGAATGAAGCAGAATGTTCTCATTTTTGTTTGGTTAAGTGATCTTCTTTTAATTCACTCATGGGGGTCACTGGCTGGCATTCTTGAACCGCTGAAGACCATATGCTGTTGGTTGACCCACAATTCCATTAGGGAAGGATTCCAGGATTTTAACCCAGTGACAGAAATGGAACAACGACATATTTCCAACTCGGGTTGGTTTGTGGCTTGCAGGGAGTGTGTGTGTGTGTGGGGGGGGGTGGTGGTGTTGGGGGGTGGACTTGTAGGTGGTGGTATTTCCATGAATCTGCTATACTTACTGTGCCAGGTGGAAATGGTTGTGGGATTGGAACATTGCTGTCTGAGGATCTTTGGTGATTTTTGTCAATGCATCTTACAGATAGTATACACACAGCTTTGCTGAGCATTGGTAGTGCAAGGAGTGGATGTGGCGCCAGTCAACTGGACTGCTTTGTCCTGGATGATGCCAAGCTTTGAGTATTGTTGGAGCTGCACCCATCTATGCAAGTTGGGAGAATTTCCTTGACTTGTGCCTTGTACATGGTGGCAGGCTTTGGGGAGTCTGGAGGTGAGCTACTCGCCTCAATATTCCTTGCCTCTGACTTGCTACTTCTGAGTCCAGTTGAGTTTCTGGTCAATGATAGCCCCTGGGAACTCAGTGATGGTGGTGGTTAAACAGTCTCTTATTGGAGATGATCATTAGATGGCCTTTTTTGCTGCAAATGTTACTTGTTACTTATCAGCACTGAGTCTGGATATTGTCCACACATTGTTGCTTTTGGACATAAAGAACATAGACATGGTCTGCTTCAGTATCTCAGGAGTTGCAAATGGTGCTGAACATTGTGCAATCATTGGCTAGCATCACCACTTCTGGTCTTATGATGGAGGGAAGGTTATTGATGAAGTAGCTGAAGATGGTTGGCCCTAGGGCACTACCCTGAGGAACTCCTGCAGAGATGCCCTGGTGCGGAGATGACTGACCAACAACCAACACCATCCTCTTATGGACCAGGTATGACTCCACCCAGTGGTGAGTTTGCCACCCACGCATGCTGATGCCACACTTGGCCGAATGTAGCCTTAATGTCAAGGGCTGTCACTCTTTTCTCTCCTCTGGAATTCAGCTCTTCTATCCAGGTTTGATCAAAGGTTATAATGAGCTCAGGAGCTGAAACCAAACTTAATGTTACTGAGCAGATACTAGTTGATGACACTGTTAATACTACTTGATAGCACTGATGATGACAAATTCTATCACCGATGATCAAGAGTAGTCTGATGCAGTGGTAATTGGCTGGATCGGATTTATAGAGTCAAAGAGAGATGTACAGCATGGAAACAGACCATTCGGTCCAACTCGTCCATGCTGACCAGATATCCCAACCCAATCTAGTCTTCCCTGCCAGCACCTGGCCCATATCCCTCCAAACCCTTCCTATTCATATACCCATCCAGATGCCTTCTAAATGTTGCAATTGTACCAGCCTCCACTACTTCCTCTGGCAGTTCATTCCATCCATGTACCACCCACTGTGTGAAAAAGTTGCCCCTGAGGTCTCCTTTATCTCTTTCCCCTCTCACCCTAAACCTATGCCCTCTAGTTCTGAACTCCCCCACTCCAGGGAAAAGACTTTGTCTATTTATCCTATTCATGCCCCTCATGATTTGTCCTGTTATATGTGTACAGGACATACCGGGCAGTCTTCACATTGTCAGGTACAGAGTTTCAATCCTTTGCAGAATCCAGCAGCTGTTTTAAATATCACGTGGAATTAACCTAATTGGCTGAAGACTGTCATCTGGCATTTTAAGAAATATTGGAGATAATTGCAGGTTTGCTATTTCAAACTTAATAGTTTGAAAATTAAGTTATAAGAGACCATTTGGGAGAGAAATCAAAAATTTCCATGAGCTTTCAAAGTCTAATGCACTTTTTGGACCTGGCTCCAGCCTTCAGGATGTCGCAGTCATCAGCAAATTGGGTTCTGAGACTGGTGACATCAGAGCTCGCCTAACCTTTTCCACCTCACTCAACAGCTATTCACCCGAGTTCACTTAACTGTTCACCCACTTCAAGAAGCAGCACGCATAATTATTTTTAATGACAGCTGCTAATACTGCAATTCTATCATCAACATTGAATCAATTACACAGAAAACAATGGATCCTTGGGAGACACTCAATTCATTAAAGCAGTGATTGCATTCTCTGCAAATTTGTCTGAGAGGCTAGAAGGACAACTTATATAGAAAATGAAAATACGTTGACTTAAGTTGATAGGATACAATTTATTAAAGTTGAGTTGAAGGTGAAAATGTAATAAGGAAAAAAACAACTTCAATTTTTTTCCCTTAAATCAGCCAGTAATACATTCATCTAAATATCTTGCAAATGCCTTTTGAATAAAAGGCTTATTAAACAGTTCGATAATCTCCTTAAGGCAGTGAACACAAGGACTATATATACACAATAAGCAAATTTGTTGGGGGAGAAAAGACTCCAAGAGGAAGGAATTGTCCTTATGTCACACCTTAACATTCCTGCAAACAGCTCACTGCCCCGATGGTCACCGAATTAACTTTGAACTTCTATTACTGTTTATAGACAGGGAAATATGGTCACTATTAGGTCCCATAAACAGCAAAAAGTTAAATCAAAGAATAGTTGCAGGAAGACAGAGCACAGAAGACATTAATTCGATCTGTCAAAGACATGCTAGTTCTCTGCAAGAACAAGTCAGTAGATCCCACTCCCTTTTCCTCAGAGCATTGCAAATGACTAGTTAGTCACTTCTGTTTTTAAGATTATTTTGTATGTTGTTGACAAGGGAATAAAAATGTTGCCTTTTTATCTGCCTGAGCTATTATATCAAATAGTGTAACTGCTATCTGTAGATCTAGCGATCAGCCTTCTTTCCATACTGTTCTCTCCACACTAAGGGCTCCTGTATGCACTCCCCATCCATTCCCTTGAGCTTTCAAATCAAAATATAAGAAGTAGTATTCTGATCTCTAACTTACTTCACATATAGAACATTCTTATTGCAGTTTAAGTTTTCTGAAAACGCTGCATAGACTCCTACAACAAGAAAGTGAACATTTGCTCCATCATGCCAAGACTGCTGCTTGGTACAGTTTCTATATTCCACATTCTCTACCCGAAGCCATCCCAATTAATCCAAAACTCATCAAGGTTCTTTAATGGGAAGAAGTATTATATGCTGTTCCATGTCTTATTTTCTTCCACACTCTTTTGTACTGCAAAATCAAAAATCTCATTGGCTTAGAAAATAATGTGGACCATTTATTCAAGCTGCAGTTGTAGATTCCCTTTCCATCAGAGCTAATTCAACATTCAGCAATTAGGTTGGGGGGTTAGATCTTCAAATTGACCCAAGAGCCAAACTTCACCCATCCAAATTGAGCAAACAAAATCTTCCCAGGTTCTGCTATGAGCCACACTGGTGCATTTTTATTATTAACAATGTATTTTATCTAAATCTACTTTTTTTTTTAAGAAGGACAGAGGAGCACTTTGGAGAAAATGTGCCTTCTTGTCTTTCCCACCTTGCTCAGTGTCTAATGGGTATATCCTCCACAGGTATCAGGACCAGCAAGGGAAAGAAACATCCGTACATTCGTAAATGAATATCCATGCAAATGACAGTGAGATCCCATGTCAAATAACCAAACAACTCATTTTACGATGCCACAGCGGAGCAATCACAGTGGTATTCTCTTTAATTAAACTGTGACTAGATTCATCACAGAATTAAACCAAACTTGTGGTGAAGTAGAAAAGCTCTCTCTCATGTTCTCTCTCAGGCAAAGCATTATATCAGGTACAAACGTCTCAGATTTGGTTCTTCAGCCATGCTGCTATCTGATCTCAACTGGCAGCTTTTGCACGGGGTAGGGTGTTGACACCAATCCTCTCTTCTACACTGGTTTTAAAGGTTGGTTCAGTTAACTGTGGCCTAGGATGAATCACTTGTGAGGCTTAACAAGAATTAGTGCTTGTCTCAACAGCAATACACAACAATAAATACAAGTTACACTAACTCTTAGACATAATTATTAAGACAATCCAGAGTCAGGGATGACATCCCCATTGGGATTGTGAATTCTCCATTCAATGCTACATGACTTCAGCTTTGCTGGAGCCTAATGCAACCACCAATATCAACCGCTTCAGAACCTTCTACAACGTCAGCAAGGTAATGTTAAAAGGCATTGCATTTTTGCTGTAGGCTCTGATAGCAAACAAAAAAGGCTACATTCTAGTTTTCTAGGGTGTAAAGCTTGTTGGAAGGTACACCCTGAGGTGAGGAATGAAACTAGCTCAGCTGTCCTGCTAGGTGAATGACCTCACCTCTGTGCCTAGCTGCAGCCATAGAAGAGTGATCCCACGTTCGAGATACCAAGAGGAACTATGGAACCAAATTCTGTTGCATTGCATCACATCCAACAAAAGGAGGGTAAAAAACTAGCCAAAATAGAATCCCATCAGCTTGAACTATGCTGCTTTCTGCGGTGAAGATCAAACCATCCTATCAATTTTCATGTTTAATACTTTGGTAAATCAAATTCAGAAAGAGTTCCTAATATCTAATCTTGTACGTCAAGTGACTACACTCAGTTGCAGAGTAATTCATTCATTTCCACAGCCAATTTATTACACATCAATAATAATGACGCATCTATTGTATTAAAAGTCAGAATGAAATCAATTTTCTGCTTTTGTGAGAATGTTAAACTTCAATATGCAGAATGTTTACATTATTAATAGTTGAAAGACAAAATGGAAGCTGTCACCACATAAAATATGAAAGAATAAAATCAGTCTGACTGTTACATTACACCACACTTTCCATTGTCTGCACAATTTGATCAAATTTCATTACTGATATTATGTCTAAGCTGCTGCTGTAGTGAGACCTACTTGGAAGAGTTAATGCTAACAAAGGACAAAAAGAAAGATAACCTGTGCATTTCTTTGCTGTGTCTTTTTTCGATCCTGTTCGAGTCACTTGGCAGTCAAAGTTCTCTTCCCAGAACTCTGCAAACCAGACATTTCTTCGATTGTTCTCCAAAGTCCGACTTGTGAAATAAGTGTCAAAACCTAGTGGGAAAGAGAACACAGATCATGTATAGATTCATTGAGTAATAGAGTCATACAGCACTGAAACAAATCCTTCTATCCAACTTGTTCATGCTGACCGAGTTTCCCAAGCTAAACTAGTCCCACTTGCCTGCATTTGAGCTATATCTCTCTAAGTCGAGAGTGTGCTGCTGGAAAAGCACAGCAGGTCAGGCAGCATCTGAGGAGCAGGAAAATCGACGTTTTGGGCAAAAGCCCTTCAACCACTTTCTCCTAAATCTCTCTAAACCTTTTCTATTGAGGTACCTGTCCAAATGTCTTTTGGATATTGTAAATGTAGCTGCATCCAACACTACCTCTGGCAGCTCAATTCACACATGAATCACACTCTGTGAAAGGTTTGCCCTTAGGTCCCTTTTAAACCTTTCTCCTCTCACCTGGAAAATATGCCCTTGCAAAGGAAAATACCTCTGCTATTCACCTTACCTGTGCCCCTCGTGATTTCATAAACCTCTGAGGCCATCCCTCAACCTCCTAGGATCCAGTGGAAAATATCCCAGCCTATCCTTAAACTCAAACCTTCCATTATTGGCAACATTCTGCAAAGTCTTTTCTGAACCCTCTCCAATTTAATAATATCCTTCCTGTAACAGGGTGACCAGAACTGGACACAGTACTTCAAAAGTGGCCTCGCCAATGTCCTGTACAATCTCAATATGACGTCCCAACTTCTATACTCAATTGTCTGAGCAATGAAGGTAAATGTGCTAAAATCTTCTTAACCACCAGATTTCCTTTCCAGATTTCATTTGTATTGGATTAGCTTTATTGCACCAGGTACTCACATGACTACAGTGAAAAGTTTACAAGTCACCACTTAGGGCTCCATTTTAGCAACCAAAGTACCTAGGTACAAATTCTTAAGTCCAAATTCTTAGGGTATGAAAAATTAGATAAATAATTAAATAAAAGATCCAGCAATAACTGAGTAAATATAGAGAAGTAAGATTTCAGAATAACAGACTGTGCCAGGCTTCACCTTGAGGCTGGGAATCAAGGTGATGAACCACTGCTGTTAGAAAGAAGGAAACCAGGCAGGAGTGGGTACTGCAGATGCTGGAGATTAGAGTCAAGATTAACGTGGTGCTGGCAAAGCACAGCAGGTCAGGCAGCATCTGAGGAGCAGGAAAATCGATATTTCAGGCAAAAGCCCTTTATCAGGAATAAGGAAACTCCCAGTGCTGTTCCAAAGTGAGTTCCAGCAGTAAAAAACAATAAGTGATATATTTCCGAGTCAGAATGATGCATGGCTCAGAGGTGAATTTGCAGACTGTGGTGGGGGTGGTGGATATTGTAAACGTAGCTCTAAGAGTTTGTCCAGGTTATGGTTATGGAGGGGGCTGTTGAAAGAGGCTTGGTGAGTTTCTGCATTGCATCTTACGGATGGTACTATCTGCCGACAATGTGCACTGGAAATGAAAGGAGTGAATATTGAATGTGCTGGATGGGATGCTAATTAACCAGGCTGCTTTGTCCTGTATGGCATATGAAGTTGCTTGAGGCCTGTTGGATTGGCACTTATCCAGGCAAATGGAGTGTATTCCATCGCACTCCTGATTTGTTTCTTGTTAACGGTGGCAATACCTTTGGGAGACAGGTGATGAGTTACTTGCTGCAAAAGTCAATGTTTAACCTGCGTTTGTAGCCAGTGTTTGTGTGGTTGGTTCACTTCAGTTTCTGGCCAATGATAATCCTGAGAATTTTGATCATGGTGAATTCAATGAATTCACTATAATAGACTGGGGCTTTTTTCGCTGTAGCGGAGGTGAAGGTGGGACCTTATAAAATCATAAAGGGGCATAGAAAGAGTTTTCCTAGGGTAGGGGAATCCAAAACTAGCGAGCATTTAAAGTGAAAGAAAAAAAGATATAAAAAGGACCTGAGGGATAAATTTTTCATGCCGAGGCTGGAATGTGTATGGCATGAGCTGCCAGAGGAAGTGGTTGAGACTGTACAATTACCATGTTTAAAAGGAATCTGATGGGTATATGAATAGGAAGTGTTTACAGGGATATGGGCCAAACAGGACTAGGTCAGTTTAGGATATCTGGTCAGCACAGATGAGTTGGACCAAGGGGTCTGCGTCCATGCAGTATAACTCCATGACTCTACAACAGTCTTTTGCTAAAGCAGAAAACTAAATTAAGCAGCAAACAAAGAAAATAGTTAACACAATCCCTTAGCCTTGTTGTCACATAATACCTTGTTCCAGCAAAGAAATTCCAGCCAATTGAATCACGGTCAGGAAGTTCTTGCATTTCTGGATAAGTGGTATTGAAGGTCATACCAGATGCTACGACTTAGAGACATGTTTGCTTTCATGTTCTCTATCATTTTCACATAAACAGTGACGGTTTGGGTAGATAATGCAACATCCTTACGGAGCTCAGTTTTTAACTAACCATGAGCACAGAGCACCGCGATATTCACTAAAACATAGAATTAGGACACACACAAACCAATCACCCAAATCAAAGAGTGTGTTTATCTTCAACACTGCTAAACCATTCTATTAAAGGAGGGTATAGAGGACATGAAAAATCTTTTTTCAAAGACTTTAAAAAAATTGAGCATGTGTTTTCTGTTTATTGTAGTCAATGTTTTCTGATGTACATTTTGAATAGATTCAATTTTGATGGAACTTACAGCACAGGAGAAACCTTTAGCACAAGGATAGGAGGAGAGAAATATCACATTGATATTGCACTATAATCAGGACATTGCAAAATGTGTTTCTACAACCAAAGACATACTCAAATCAAACTCATATCAGACCCAACTTGTTGATCCATACATTTACCAGGGATCTCATCTCTTTGTTTTGTATGGAACTCTTACCACATGTGGCATGTCACCAGTAAATGGCTGTTGTAATAAATAAAACTCTTTGTCATTCTTCACGTGTGTATTCCAACTGAAATGTGTGTGTTAGATAAAATGTCAAAGACTGTATTACAAATGAGCAATGATTAGCGCAATCTTAGTCATTCCCTCTAACAACATTGTATTTAGCAAAATCACCCACAGGAGAAGTGTACACACACAGACCAGTCATAGTTGGGTTTCCAGAAACAAAATTGACATTGACCTCTTGGCTGGAACCAGGGTCAGGATGTGGGAAGAGGGAGGTGGTGGCGAGATCAATTATTTCTTACATTCTAAGAGGTTATAAGGCAAGTGGTTATTATAACTCAATGCATTATATCATATCAGTCATAATCTCAGTGGACAATAACTGAAATGTTATACTATATGTTGCATTTGGAAATATTTCTGGTGCTCAAGAAATTTACTTGGGAAAACTTCATGTGTTCTTTTCTAGATTGGCAGACTATTTCTTTGCTGACATTCTAAATGTATTTAAGTTGAACACGATAGGAGAATCTAGAACTTTGGGGGTCACTGTTTAAAAATGAGAGGTTGCCCTTTTGTAAATGGAATGTTGTGACACTTTATTTTCACCAAAGGTTAACAGTCTTTGGCACCGTCTTCCTGAAAATGTGGTGGAAGCAGAGTATTTTAAGAAAGTGGTGGATAGATTATTGATAAGGCAAGGGGGGTTGAAAAGTTACAAGGATAGGGTGGGAAATGTGGATTTGAGATTACAATCAGATCAGCTGTAATTTTATTTAATGGCACAGCAAGCAAGCAGGCTTCAGAGGCTGAATGGCCTATACCTGTTTCTTGATCATATATGCATATGCCATCATCACATACAGAGGTCCGTGCTTACCCTGTATAGGTGCACACAATTAGCTGAGCAAATCATTATCCGCATATGTACTACTACACTCAAAGTTAAATTTTAAACTTGAATTAGCTCTGTGCAAGTGAACAGCCATGGAAGTACAAATGTCTTGTTATTTTCCCTTTCTAATATATCCTAAACCTTTCACATTTTGATCTGCTTGACGCTGATCTAATCTCCGACATTTTAGCTAAGGCCCTGGGGTGCAGTTCCCTGCCGAATGATAACTCACTGCGACCACACACCAAACCAAACAAGGCAGCATTTGAGAGTGAGCGTTTACATTTTCCTTCTTTTCCCCAGTTTCATGTAATCTCCTGACAATTTACACTCCTTGACCACTCTCTCTGGTATGTTGCATTCTCATGATTCAGCTGTGAACCTTACTGACCAATGAAAAGGAGGTTATTTGCCTCATTGCTCAGACTCGCACCAACAAGGGTTCGTGAAAAGCAAATAAGATTCAGACACTGATTTCAATCCCTACCATCTTACCAGGGAGGTTGAGGCCAATTGCAGTGTCCATACAGTCACCCGCTCTGGATCAGCTCACTCAGCACAGACCAAGAATTGAAGCTGAACTGCTTTCCATCCTTTTTCTGCCACTTACGGCATATACTCAGTCATTCAGGGAAATTGCTGCCGTGAGTTGTCAATCTTGTAAAAACCCTAAACAACTTTTTAAAGCAGTTCGCAAACAGCCAATGTTATTAACTGGACCACCTGAGAATTACTTGGGCAGCAGAAGCAAATCTTTTCCACTATTTTATTCTGTTGCTTTTAAAGCTATTTTCACAGTCCCTGCTCATGATTCTTCATGCCAAAGAGAAATAAATTGTACTTTGCCTGTCTTAACATATCTGCTGCTGCATGCACTACTGCAGTGATGTAGAGAGAATGACAAACAAGAAATGGAAACTGAGTCCTATCATTTCATAATCTATGAGAGATATTGACAGAGGCTTCAATTTACTGAGGAAAATCAAAGCCATTTCAACAGTGATATACAATAACTAAACAACTCAAGCTGTGATGATTTGATATCCAACCTGTGTTATAAATGTGATTTTATAAGAAAAGAAATTGATGTTATTGATTGTTCTCAATTGATAAGCATTGCCAGGCTGCCATTTTGGCAATGGACTCCATTATAAAAACATTATGATGCTCGGGTAAATTTTATTTTCTTAAAAAGCTTACGATTATTTTGATGGAAACTGTTTATCTCAGCGATAACTTCAGATCTAAAGGTTCAAACATTTATGGCACTTTTCAAATTATCTTTATTGGTATTTCATTTCATGAATATCAATATTCACAATGCACACTGTAAGAATGAATTGCATTTATATAGCTCGCTTCAATGTAATAAAATACCAGTAGTGCCTTACAGGGACATTACAAAGCATTGGCTGCTATTGAACTGCAGATGATTAAGCGACCACAAATATCTAAAACTAGGTCAATGTGAAATATTTTAAGGAGCATCTTAAAAGATTTAAAAAAGATAACAAAGGAATGAGGATTGGGGGGGAAACTGGACATTTGGGTGCAGACAAGCAAAAGCATGACCACTAATTGGGCAGAATTTAAATCTGCAAACTCGAAGATGCCAGAATTAGAAGAATGCAGATATGAGAATAAGAGGGAAGAAAGAAGCCATTTGACTCATTATGTCCATGCTGGGTCTTTGAAACAATTACCTCATTCATCCAACCCAATCACAGATTCCACCCAGTTCAAACCCCATAGGCTTCCAAAAGCTCTCTTTACAAATATTCACCATTCCTTAGTATTAGTGCTCCGAATTCCTACAATCCCTACATGCAATGCATTCAAGATCATAACAACTTACTGTACTAAGAAAAAAGAAGCCTACACTCAATGCTGAATAGCCTGCCAGCATTCCTGCCTTGCGTTCTCTGGTTAATGATCGCCCTACCACTGGAAACAGTTTCTGTCCATTCAGTCTTATCAAAAGACTTCAATAAATTGAATACCTCAATTAAATTTCCCATGAACCTTCAAATAAAAGCAAACTACAGCATATGATGGAAATCTGAATTAAAAAGAAAAAAAAAGTGTTGAAGAAACGTAACTAGTCTGGCAATTTCTGTGAAGAGAGAAACAGAATTAACGTTCCAAGTACAGTATGACTCTCTTTCTGAACAAAATGGAGTTGGAAAGTGGTGGTTTTTATGCAGTTGACAGAGGGGCAGGAGGAGCAAGTAGATCAGATTGTGAGTGCACCCAAAGCAAAAGACAAAGGTGATGTTATGAGATAGCTGTGTACAAGAGGGGGTAATGCACTGGCATCGATCGAGGATTGATTAAAGCCTCTGAACAAATATAAATGGGTTATTCTCAGATTAGTAAATGTGACTAGTCAGGTCCCCAGAGATGCTATACTTGGGAGTCAGATATTCATAATCTAAATCAATGATTTCAATGTAAAATATGTAACATTACAAATGGGTACCAAAGTTAATGTCATTACATTTGCAGTTGACACAAAACTGAGTGGGAATGTGTGCCCTTTAGAATAATGCAAAGAGGCTTTAAAGGCATTTGGACAGTCTGAGTGATCAGTCAATAATATGATGCTGGAACATAACATAGGTAAGTGGGAGATTATCAACTTTGGTAGTAGCAAAGGAGGTGCAGAGTATTTTGTAACTGGTGAGAGATTGGCTTTATGTCTAATGGAACTTCGATATTCTTATTCATAAATTACGGAGAAAGAATATTCAGGAGCAACAAAGAATTAGGAGAGTAAACAGTATGACTGCCTTTCTTAAAAAGAGTTAAGATGCTCTGCTTCATTCCATAGTGCCTTGGTTGAAGCAGACAAGTTTGTTCTCCTTTCTCTAGGAAGAATACACTGGCCATTGATGAAGTGCAGTGGACTAGTTCCTGGGATGGTCAGACTATGTTGTGAGCAGTGATTGAGGAGACTGGTCTGTAGTCTGTAGAGCTCAGAAAAACAATCTTCACAAAATTCTTAAAGGAGTAAATAAGAGAGATGCAGAAGGGTTGTTTTCTCTGGCTGGGAGGTCTAGAACCAGGGGAAAAAAAGTCTTGGAATAAAGGGTAAGCTATTTAGGAATCTCCTCATTCAGAATGTTATAATTCTTTGGAATTCTATAACCCAGAGGTGAGTGGTCAAGACAGAAATGAGTAGATTCTTAGATGCTTATGACATCAACAGGTATGGGGATAATGGAGGGAGGTGGGGGGGGGTTGGTGCATTGAGGTACCTGGTCAATGGTAATTGAAAATGGCAGAGCAGATTCAAGTGGCTGAATGGCCTTGCTCTATTCCAATATCCCTAAAGCACATTATCACTCAGTAACCTATGGACAAGGACTGCCAGCTCCCTTTAGATATCAACACTTCCCAATCACTCATCATTCAATGATGATGCATCTATTCTTCCTAGGAATAATATCGACATCTGAAGATAGTGTGCTATATTCTGAATTTGAATTGTATTGGCCTGAATTTTGTGGTCAGTAACAAAGGAATGATATTTATTGTTTACGACACCAAAACATTCTTATGCAAATGTTTTAATGCTACCTGGTTGTCATGGGCAGCTGTTTCATTGTCTTGACCTCTGCTGATGTAAGATATGTGAAATCAGGATAAACATAGATGCACTTTATCCAATCAGATTAAAGAGGTCTCACAATGAGACATGCAAAGTCTAAACCAGGAACTGTACACTTGATTTAATACGTAGATTGCAAAATAAACATTGGGAATAAAAGCTGGGATCAAAAACAGGAAAAATAAACAAAAAAAATTATTTCAATTGTTACTACTAGTTATAATCTAACAGACTAAGACTCCACATTTGAAAAAAATGTGGGGGATCTTCTGGCAATAATTATTGTTGGAAACCCATTTATATACATATATAATATATGAGAACTATGACAAAACAAATATGGAACTGCTTGGACATTCTGGGTTGAAAGTGTTTTGAGTGGATGAGAAGTTTCTGGAAGTTGTGTTCAGTAGTAATTACTGAATTTAGAAGTTGCAATGCAATCAAACTACTTTGTGAAAAGCTTCAGAGATGAGATGGGTTTTATTCCTTTAAAAGTTTGATAAACTTAGTTCGGAATAGATGAGACCTTGAACTTGGTATCAAAAAGAAAGTTTTCTCTCTCTCTTTCTCATGAGAGAAGAAATCATAAATCAGGATGAGCTGCACAAATTTCCTTCAGTAAAGTATCTTCAGGGAATCTTGGCAAGTTCCAGAAGTCAATCTTTCTCATTAAACTCTGAACTGTTACCTCCATTCAAAGACCCAACTTTGACTGACTTAGAATTTGAACTGAAGTCTGATTTCAAGATCAAATTGATTCTACAACAGTGAGCGCTGTGAGCTTGCTGACAAAAAAAAATGACGAGACTGTGAGAAGTCTTCCTTTTTTAAAAAACATCCTTTGAGTTTAGATCTTTGACCTAAGAGGGGTTTTCCATTTGCCTTTTTTCTTAAACACATATCATCCCCACAGACTTTGTCTGTCAATCTGATTGCATGCTTCAGATTAAGAGGACAGTTACAAATTGACTATTCTATGATTAAGTGAATTATTTATGCATTTGGTAAGGTACACTGAGTAGGGAGTTTGATGCCAGTAATGAGGAAGGTAATAGGATCCATTTTCAAAACTTTTAAAGCAGAGCACTTAAAAAACAGTGATAGAATCAGACAGTCACAATGGATTTACAAAAGGATAAACATACTTGACACATCTGCTGGAATTCTTCAAGAATGTAACTTGCAGAAGTGATCAGGGGAGCCAGTTTATTTGAACTTTCAGAAGGCTTGTGACAAAGTCCACATTAGAGATTAATGTGTAAAAGTAAAGCACATGAGATTAGGGGCAATGAATTGAGATGGATGGAAAGAAAATGGTGAGCAGACAGGAAATAAAGTTTAGGAATAAATGGGTCTTTTTTTGAATGGCAGGCAGTGACTAGTGAGGTACCACAACACTCGGGGATGAGGACTCAGCTATTCACAATATCTGTTAATGATTTAGATGAGGAAACTAAATGTAATATTGGATGAGCTGTGAGGAGGATGCACAGATATTACAGTGTGATTCAGACAGGCTAAATGAGTGAGCAAATGTATGGCAGGTGCAGTATAATGTGGATAAGTGTCATTTTATCCACTTTGGTAGCAAAAATGGACAGTCAGTTTATTATTTGAATGACTGAACATTCTCCTCGCTGAATTCAATGAGACCTGGGTGTTCTCCTGCACCAGTCGCTAACAGTCAGCATGCAAGTGCAGCAGGCAGAGAAAAAGGTAAACTGTATGTTGGCCTCCATAATGACAGGATTCGAGTGCAGGAACAAGGATGTCTTGTTGCTATTATAAAGGACTTTGATGAAGCCAATTACTTGGAATACTGCGTGCAGTTTGGTCTCCTATTCAGAGGAAGGATGGTCTTACTATAGAGGGGGTGCAGCAAAGGTTGATTCGTGGGATTGATGTATGAGGAGAGATTGAGTTGGTTAGGCTTGCATTCATTGGAGTTTAGAGGAATGAGGGGGATCTCATAGAAACCTATAAAATTTTAACAGGACTAGACAGGTGCAAGAAGGATGATCCATTGGTGGGCGAGTCCAGAACAGTGGCCATAATTTAAGGATAACGGTAAACATATTAGGATTGAGATAGTGAAAAATTTCTTCACTCAGAGAATGGACAGTCAGTGGAGTTGACTACCACAGAAAGCAAGTTAGGTCAAAATAGTGCATTTTCAAGAAAATGATAGGTATAGTTTTTGTGGCTAAAGAAATCAAGGGATATTTGGGTGGTTGTGGTGGGGGGAGTGCAGAATTAGGATACTCAGCCACACTCACATTGAAGACCACACGATATAGGAGCAGAATTATGCCATTCAGCCCATTGATTCTTCTCCACCGTTCAATCACGGCTATGTTTCTCAACCCTATTCTATTGCCTTATCCTCATAACCCTTGATCCCCACACCAATCAAGAACTTATCTCAAAGACCTGGCCTCCACAACCTTCTGCAGAATTCATTTCCATAGATTCACCACTCTCTGACTTAAGAAATTCTTCCTCATTTCAATTCTGAAGATTCATCCCTTTGTTCAAAGTTGTCTCTGCTGCTAGGAAACATTTTCTCCATGTCAACACCATCCAGGCATCTCAGTATTCTGTAAATTTTAATTAGATCCCCCCATCCTTCTAACCTCCTATTTAGTACAAACGCAGAGTCGTCAACCACTGACGAGGAGCCCGTCTTTCCCAGGATCATTCTGGTGAACTCCTCTGGACCCCCTCCAAAGCCAGCACATTCTTCCTTGTATATGTGGCTCAAAACCGGTCACAATATTCTAATGCAGTCTGACCAGAGTCTTATACTGCCTCAGCCGTACATCCCTGCTTTTATATTCTAGCCCACTCAAAATAAATGTTAATATCACAATTCCTTTTCTAACTGCCAACTGAATCTGCATGTTATTCTTAAGAGAATCCTAATATGAACTCCTAAGTCCCTTTGTGCTTCAGATTACTGAAACTGTCTCTTTTTTTTTATAAAAAGGCTGTGCCTCTAGTCTAAGAGCAAGTGAGGACTGCAGATGCTGAAGAGTCAAGAGTCAAAAGATCTTCCCACCAAAGTGTATAAACTCTCGCTTTTTTTTATTCACTTGTGGGACATGGCATCACTGGCTGACCAGCATTTATTATCCACCTCTAGTAGACCTAGAGAAGATGGTGGTGAGCTGCCTTCTTGAACCATGCAGTCCATGTGCTGTGGTTTGACCCACAATGTTATTAGGGAAGCAAATCCAGGAATTTGACCCAGCAACAGTGAAGGAACGGCAATATATTTCCAAGTGAATATGGCGACTGACTCGGAGGGGAGCTTGCAGGTGGTGGTGTTCCCATGTATCTGCTGCCCTTGTCTTTCTCAACGTAAGTGACTGTGGGTTTGGAAGATGCTGTCTAAGGATCTTTGGTGAATTTCTGTACTGCTTCTTTTAGATAGTACACACTGCTGCTATTGGCCAGAGATGGAAGAAATGGATGCTTGTGGATGTGCTGTCAATCAAATGGGCTGTTTTGTCCCGAATGGTGTCAAACTTCTTGAGTATTATTGGAGCTGCACTTATTCTGATTTGTGTCTTGCAAATGGTGGACAGGCTTTGGAGAGTCAGGAGGTGAGTTACTCACTATAGTATTCCTAGCCTCTGACTTGTTGTTGTAGTCACTGTGTTTTGTAGTCACTGTGTTTTTGTGGTGAGTCCAGCTTAATTTCTGGACAATGGTAACCCTAAGGATGTTGATAGTGGGGGATTCAGTGATGGTAACACCATTGAACGTCAAGGGGCAACGGTCAGATTGTCTTTTATTGGAGATGGTCAATGTCTGGTATTTGTATAACACGAATGTTACTTAACACTTGTTAGCCCAAGTCTGGATATTGTCCAGGTCTTGTTGCATTTGAACACGGACTGCTTCAGTATCTGTGGAGTCATAATGGTGCTGAACATTGTGTAATCATTAACAAACATCCCTACTTCTCTCCACACTGTACGCCATCTGCCACGCCTTTGCCCACTCTCCTAGCTCAAAGATGTCGATTGACCTACTCCTGCCACTATCTTCTATGATCTTATGTTTAGTGGGGGCTTGACTATCAGCACACTCCTCCTGTCAGAATCATAATCCACTTCATCAATTAACTCCTTCACTCAGGTAATGATTTCACAGTTAACCACAGGAATAGTGTTTACAGATTCCCCTTGATAACTGATATACTCGGGCCACAGTTTCCTGTTAATAAAATACTTGTATTTCTTCCAAAGCTACGTTGCAATGTATATTATCAATCAGTGCCTTGGTCCAATGCTCAGAAGTGAAAACAAGTTTGACTTCACATTCCATACTTTCAGTACAGAATGGTCTCGAAGCTGAATACACCAGATTTGGTTTACAAAAAAAAGTTGTGGTGGGTCATCAGAGAGAACCATTCTTGAATTCTCATCATCATGGTTTTCAAGATGAAAAGACACACAGATATTTCTTGGAATCAATGCCTGAGGCAGCTTGGACTGATATACGACAAAGGATTTAAGCCCAAAATCACCAAGCAGAAAATTCAGAGAAATTTTGGCAGCTTTAAATGTAGAAGCTGCATAACAATGTATACATTCTCTGTGACACATGCTTCACACAAGCAGTGACTCATTATCAAAAACTGATCTTGCTGAGTAAGATTCTACCTTCACTGAGACTCTTCAATTGGGCAGACCATTCATCAGCTAATTCTGTCTCAGCACTAGTTGCTTCACCGGGAAATTTAATTTTATGCAGACAGCAATGCTCATTGAAACACTAACTATCCAGAACTTGCAATGAAACCTTCTGTCAGAGAGCCCTCATGTTGCTTATTGTGTACGTTTTCAGACTGACTTCTGTTCTTTTCTTGGATGTCTATCAAAATAAGAGGTAACTGATACCAGTCCTGGTGTTTGATTTGGAAAATAAAGTTTGCTCATTTTCTCTATTACGCTGTTTCTACCTCACCCTGGAAACACTCAATGGTGTCAGACTGTGCGATGTTGAAATTGGTCAGTGCTATAGAGTCTTCTTACTGTTGTAGGGCGCAGACCATATACTTAACCAACATCAACTGATCATTCTCCATCCTCAAGAGATTTTAATGCATCCAATATCACGGTTAGGCTAGTAGTTTTTCTTATTTCCTTGGCAGCAGGCTCTCTTCTACCATTCAATGAATTTATGGTTTATTTTAATTACACTTTCTCCTTTTTAGTGCTCTCTCTCCTTTCTTATTCTATCACCACCTCCTCTTTGTCACTCCTCCTGGCTCTATCACCACCTCTTCTTTGTCATTCTTTCTCTCCTTCTCCTTTTCAGCGCTCTCTCACCCTTTGACTTCCTCCTTCTTGGTGATGTGACTGTTTCCTTCCCTTTCTCCATTCCAGCTCTGCCTCTCTCCTTCCTCATGCCCATCATGAATGAACCTGTTGGGATGATGCAATGACGTGACATCAGAAAACATTACATGTTGCTTTGTATGCTAGATCTGGATGGAGCGGTCTTCCTCTTCAGTTCTTCGTCTGGAGACAGGTCTGATCCATTGTGCAGCACAGGGAGCAGGTTCCAAATTCAACCCAGACAGAACAGAATCAAACCTGATGCTGTTGGCATTAATCTGACCTGAGCCAGTCATTTTTAAAAATTCATTCGGGATGTGGGCATCACTGGCTAGTCCACCATTTATTGACTATCCCTAATTACCTAGAGGGCAGTTAAGAGTCAACCACTTTGTGGTAGGTCTGGAGTCACATGTACAGCAGACCAGATAAGGATGGTAGTTTCCTTCTCCAAAGGACATGAGTGGACCAGATGGGTTTTTCCAACAATTAACAATGTGCCATGGGCATCATTCGAACCTCAATTCCAGATTTTCATTGAATTCAAATTCAACTGTCTGCCAGGGGATTTGAAGCTGGGTTCTGAGAACATTGCCTCGGTCTCTGGATTAACAGTCCAGCGATAATACTAGGTCAGCACCTCCCCTGAATCCACTCAACTCAGCCAAAATTTGCCCCCCACCCCTTTTCAATCAGAACTGCTGTGACAATATATAATTTTGTCTGGACTTTGTGAATGTTGATGGCACAATCACCAATTTCCTTCAATCACATGACTGAGCAGGAGTATCTCTTCCTTTTTCAGCCTTCCAGTAACATCTGTTGGAAGGAATTACAGGTTGAAACTGAACCTGTCTGACAGTGCAATACTGAGGAGTCAACTTCGTGGCTATGTTTGGTCAGTGACAGTTTCTTCAAAGAGGATGCAGACATTTGTTTTCCCCCAAATGAATATTTCCTGACAGGAAGACACAACAACTGCATTCCAAACTAAAATCCCTCTGTAGAAATGTGGAGCTGGGAAAGGAAGAAAATAAATTCAGCCCCAATCATCCTGGAAACCACTCAAATCAACTGAAATTAAACAGCCAGTAGGTAGATCCCAGAGGAACTCCTAGGCTGGTATCAATGCAACAGATTCTTTACTGAAACAGTACTTCATATGAACAGCAAAAAAAAAAGTGTAATATTGAAAGCACTTGCTCTCATTAAAAGTGCTTATGTTCAAAAAGCAAAACAGGTTTGATGCTAGACTAGAAGTGAATTTCTTTAATTATCAGTCAAGGCAGCAAACTGCCAGTAAACCTGTCTTCACATTGTGATAAAAAAAAATTTTACTTAATTTTCCCCTTGATTTGTATATCTTCAGAGGTTCGGTGATCTTTTCCATTTCCATTTCTTCCCCAACATGCATTGACGACTCTAATTTGGTAGGGAGTATGGAAGATTATGCTTTTGATATTCAAAACCATGTTAACAATTAAATGAATTACGAAATCAAAACTCCCAAAGGATGGAGGATACCTTGGATAAACAACAGACAAAAAAAAATGGTCAAATGAACAGGAATGAATTCATACATTTGAAATATTTATCAATTATATCTTTGTTTTAAATAAAAAAGCCATATGCATTTCTACAAATTAGCACAAAGGTTCAACTTGAGGGATAATACAGTGAGGAAAGAGCATGTCAGCCCTATTAGAGCAACATGTTTGTTACATTTACAGTGCACTGTCCATTTTAAATAATGCAATTTTAAAAAAAGAACAGACATTCAAAGTCGGATCATGATTAATTCATTATTAAGACTTTTTAATGTATTAAAATCCTTTCATGGTCCATCCTTTTTCTATCTATATCCTTCAGTGCAGCAGCACCATCCCCTTAAACTGACACAAACATTCCAGCCTTTTTGCTCTGTGTATCATTTTATCTTCACCCTACTATTACTAAACTATTAATACTAGACACAAGTTGTGCAATTCCTTCCATAAAGCATATTGCTTCTCCAGTTCCTTCTCATCTTTCAATACCTTTCACAAAGTCAACTTCATTGTTCAATAATTTGATGATCTTTCCACTGTCTTCTTATTTGGATCAGCGTTTATTTGGTTTCTGATTATAACGGTGTGGCAACTTGGAACATCTTTGCACTAACCAACAATATTTGGTATTTGTAAATGTTAAATGAGAGTACTAGGAGCTATTGATCTTTTATGACTCTGCTTTCCCACTGTTAGACCTAACTGCCTCCAGAACAGCCTGGAGTCCTCCACCTTTGATTTTTAGGTCTGCAGCTGAAATCAAACGAATGGCTTGCACCTTTCAAAGCACCAGGACACATACATCCAATAGCTAAGTCAGTACTTCTGAATTGTAGACACCATTGTAACTCGGAAAATACGCAGGTCAATTCTCTCTTACAACATGCCAAAAACAGCAATGTAAAACTGACCAGGTAAGGTAATCAATTTTCATGATTTCAGTTAGTGGATTTGTGGTGACCATGATACTGGAAATAACTCCGCTCATTTTCCTCTTCAACAACGTTATGGGAGCTTTTACGTCAATCCAAGAGGACAGCCCAGGTTTTGCTTCAATGTCTCAGCCAAAATATAGCATTCCCATAACAACTTTCTGAAGCATTGGACTCAGGCTCAAACATCTAGCAAGGATTAACCTCTTCTAACTCAGAAGTCAGGATACGAATGTTACTGAATTCCTTTTGAACATGGATGTTTTTCAGAAAGCATTTCACATGGTCCAGTTGTCTACCTGACAACTACTGCAATTTCTGAAAACCAAATCCAGTGAATTCAATTGCTTGACAATTCTCTACTTAAAAGCTGTAGTGTGTAAAGCAAATCTTATTTTCACTTTTGAGCATCAAACCGAGGCACCCATTGATAATATATGTAGAAAAATATCTTTGGAAAATATTCAAGAATTTCAATAATGGGATTTTTCGGCAATTCATTTTGTGAAGAAATCTGGAAACATAATAATATAAACAACAGCTGATCAGCCAAGTGGTAACTTTAGACTATTTTTTCCAAGGCTGGAAAATGTTTTCTCACTGATAAAATCATGGCAATCGTGCATTATTTTTAGTGGCTTCATCAACTCTTAACCAAAGAATAGGACAGACATATAGAGACTGATATTCTCAAAGTATGACTTATCTTTGCCAAATCAGAGAAGAAAAAACACTTGAAACATGGATGAATGCATGAGTTGTCTATTTTGGAAATACAACTGATACAACCCAGCGTTATACAAGCCTCTCCCCAGCCTTTATGAATATATCCTCCTATTTCCCACAATGCACCACCATGCCATCCCGTTTATGTGCCTTTCTAGGTTTCCCTTCAACTCTCGTACCTATTCACTACAGCTACTCCTTGGGGTAAGCAGTTCCACATTCCAGCCATTCCTTGACTAAAGAGGGTTCTTCTTAATTTTCTCTTGGATTTATTAGTGACCATCTTACATTGATGACCCTTAATTGTGGTTTCAACCTCACTTCACTGTTATTCGCTGATATATTAAAATCTTTCATAACCTTGAGGGCACCCCTCAGTCTCGAGTTACCTTATTTTGAATAGCTCCAACCCCTTCTATCTTTCTCAATTGGTGCAACCTCTGTTCTGGTTTCACTACAGATCATATCTTTTTTAGCCTGTTCCCCAGAGCTATGTACTCTTTATATATGGAGATGAGAAATGTGTGGCCTAGCCAAGATTCAGTCCACATTTTTAGCAATTTTTGCATGCTTTCATTTCTATCCCTTGAGAAATTAAGCTGTGGTACTTGATTTATATTCTGCTGGCCTGAAAGTCTCAATTAATTGTGTATCTGCACACCCAATCCCATCTGTTTTCTAGCCTGTGCTTTTTCTCAAGAGTATATTGCTTCCTTATTCAATCTAACATAGTATCACTTCATGCTTATCTATAGTGAAGTTACTGTGTCAATTCATGCATGTCCTATTAATGTATTAATGTCATTTTTTATTCTGTAATGATCCTATCAACTGCAGTCCTCACTTTGTTTCCATTAGAGAATTTTCAAGTTAACTCAATTTCAATTCCATTTATAAAGTGCAAGCAACAAGGGTCTCATGGAAAATCATTTCCTACCTTTTATGATTTAAGTAACTACATTTGATCTCTGCTTCCTGTTTTCTATTCAATAGTCAGGCTATTATCTATTCTGCTCTTTGTGCTTGATTCACATGTTCTGATGTAAGTTACAGATTATAGTAAGGTAATTTATAGTCACTTTTCATTCTGGAAATCCAAATATATTACATCCAGCAGACCATCCATATCTACCCTTCCTGTTACATCAGCAGATTCAATTAGGTTGACCAAGCACAACTTTCATTTTTATATTTATGCTGATTATCTTTTATCATGTGGTTAGTTTCCAGACTGTGATAAGGCAGTCGTAGGGTATCACTAATTAAACTCCCTGTGGAGCTTGTTGAGTGCAAGTTCCTTTGGTAACAGACAATGACCTGCCCAGCTGGAACTCATTTGAGTCCTGGCTCTGACAGTGCTGAGATAGTGCCCCTAGTGCCCACTGCTGATGCTGCGATGGACCCGGTTTTATTTCCCATCTCTGGAGCTTTTCGATTGAGGTGGCAAGAAAGGCCAAAGGGCTCGGGGTGGCTGCAGCAAGAGGTGAGGAGAGGCTTCCTCAATGTATGTGTGCACTCCAGAAAGCTTTGTCGGCCCAATGCTTTCAACATAAGCCGGAAATATATATGTTGCAAGATGGTGGCAGAGTAGCCAGAGCTCATCTCCTCCGCCCGCTCTTATTTTCCTTTATTTTTGTCCTCCTTGTATTTTTCTTCTTCATCTCCTCCTCCATTTCGTTCCTTCAACTCCTGACCTCCGGTGACAACTCCAAGCTTCCTGCAGTGGCCCCCCACCGTGGTGTTTTGCCGGCGGAGTGTGGGGCTGGAGTTCTTTGCTGACTGGAAGCTAGGTGCCAGTGTGGTCTGCTGTACTGAACTCTCTTTTGGAATGCTGGACATGTTATTTCTGTATTGTCTTAAAATCTTGTAACTAAAGAAACCATGCCTAGGTACTTTTGTACCTGAGTTGGTGCTGTAATTTGTGACACAAACTTTTCACTAGTCGCATTCAGTATGTGACAATAAATCACATTATATTCTATTCTAGATCAGGAAACCAGAGTTAAAGACTTGCCTACTTCAGAGGTGTGTCACAACATCCCTGAACAGGTTGATTAGAAAATTAAAAACAAGCAAAACTAGAGAATTCTTGTGTAACAGTGTTCATGTTGCTACCTCTGGGCTGAGTGTCCTGGGTTCACATCCCACCTGCTCTAATATCTCTGAACAGGTTGATAAGAAAATAGGAGATCTTTCTTAAAAAAAAAAGTAGACCCAGTTGGGCTCTTGTGGTGTGCTGGTAGTGTCCCCACCTCTGAGCCAGGAGGTCTGAATTCAAATCGCACCTGTCCCAGAAGCATCTAACGATATCAAGCAGGGCAATTAAATTATGTATAAAGTGGACCCAGGGATGGGTCTGAACATCTGTTTGTCCTGGGCCGGGACGAGCTGATGTACGTAGTGACCAGGGGCGCCATTTTGCTGTTGAACAATAAGCAATGTTCCTTTCCAGTCAAGCTTCCAGAGTTATTCCACAGATATTTCTGTATTATAAGTTTAATTAAGGACTTAATATCTACCTAGCCAGGGACATTGAGCTGATTGGCATATAGTTCCCTTGATTTGCTTTATTGTGCTTCTCATACACAGGATTATTTTAGCTGGCTGCTGGTATTCTCACACAATTCCTTTTCAAATTAACATTGATCAACATGAAATAGTGCCTCTGGAGTCACTTCTAGAACTTCTCGTCACATATTCTTGAAAAATTACTAACACAGCAGCCATTGCGCTTTTCCTCAAGCCTTGATACGTCTATTTTTCCAGCTTTTTCATCTGTACTATGAATTGTAACACTCATGCTAGTGCTTAGATAAAATTAAAATCAATGACTTGTGCCTTCAACTGCAACACTGACCCTCCTACTTATGTCATGTTCTATTAGAAAACATGATTAATAGTCATTATACTTCCTGCTGCTTTCCGAAACAGTTAACATCTACTGATGTTATACATAATTAAAGAGGCTCTCTCCATCTCTGTTTTGAAAGGAAACACAATACAGATCTGCAGGCATTGATCACCTCCTTGTTTTCTTCATTCACACTGATTTGTATTCTTCTTGTATGCATGTAATACAAGGGCAGTAAAGGTAGTCCTTTTATAGAGCATTTAGTTTTATCTCTCACAAGAGAAGCACAAAGCCAGCTGACTGTATACGGTTGGAGCATGCTGACCATTTCCATCCAACCACCCAGTTCTGTTGTTACCTGGCAACATTCGAGGGAGATAAAATGTCTGTAAATTCTACCCATCCAATTGTCTATTGGAGGTTTAAGACAAGAAATCAAAAGTATGTATTTCTTCAGAACAAAAACTATTGTTCCTACTCTGTGCTTCACGACCTTACTAAGATTTTCAATGAATTGTGGAAGAACCTTTTAAGATTGTGTTCGAAGTGCTCCTACCCTGTCAGACCATGAAAATCTCACAGGAAACTAATGGGTGCCTGGCTAAATTTTCATTGGTGGAAAAAATGCAGTGTTAAAACAAAACGTCATTGGGTCAAAACGTCCCAGCACCAATAGGAGAAAAGAAATCTAAACTGAGTTACTCTAATACATAGCTAAAACTCACACCACAAAATAGAATGTAGCTGCAAATACAAATTCGTGAGAGTGTGAGAGAGCGTGAGAGCGTGTGAGAGCGAGCGTGTGAGAGAGCGTGTGAGAGTGTGTGAGAGAGAGACAGACAGACAGACAGACAGACAGAGTGTGCAAGAGAGAGCATGTGTGTGCAAGAGAGAGATTGTGTGTGCGGCGG
>NC_057727.1:55572382-55593126 GCF_004010195.1 Chiloscyllium plagiosum | reverse complement strand
ACTTTCTCTCCTACACACACACACACACACACACACATCTATGGGGCAAATCTAAATTTGCAGATACATTCTAATTTGTTCAAAAAGCGCACAATCTGTAGGCAGTGACATTTTATAAATTCCTACTTTAGAAATAAAACCAGTCTGACTCCAGGTTGGGATACAGACAGACTCTAACCACACACCTTCTCTGAGCTGAGATGTCTCTCTTTTTTAATATACTGATAAAACCTTAACTTGGGGCTGCAACTTGAAAGAAATTCTGGGATTTACATATTAATCAATCAAAACCAAAGTGATTAAAGACTTAACAGTAATCTAGGATTGTCTAATACATTGCATCAGTTGTCGGACCCTCTGATCTTTTAATATAAATTCTCTGTGTGTCCTATGATCCTGCCCCACTAGCTACCTGATTAAGGAGCAGCACTCCAAAAGCTTGGGCTTTCAAATAAACCTGTTGGACTACAACCTGGTGTTCTCTGATTCTTAACTTTGTCCACCCCAGTCCAACACCGACACCTCCACATCATGACTGCAATACATGACATTCCTGACCATAGTTTTATTTTCAAATTACATTTCTTTTATTTTACACTTCATCATTTGATTAGTGTTTTATGATTAGTGAAGCGAATATAGCATACTTTGTTCAGTGAAATTTTGCTTGATATAGCTACAGTCCTGTGGACTCCTGTACCAGCATTTTTATTGATTGATTAGTCATTCAACAAGTATCTGGAACAGGAGAGATTATTGTTTGAATGTGACAGCTCTTGAAGCAAGTCAAGATGCAATTATAATGGCATGGAAGTTCATTCTGCTGTTTAAAAAGGGTAGGAGAAATAAGCCTATTAGTCTAACATCTGCTGTGAAGTTACTAGAATCATACATTAGGGACAAAGTGATTGAGCACTTGGACACACACAGACCAGATAGAGCCAATTTGAATTTGTAAAGAGCAAGTCATGCCTAACAAACCTTCACTGAAAGCGAGGGAAGTGTGTGTCATTTGTTAATAGGATGTGGGCACCACTGATAGGGATTGAAACAAATGCTATCCAAACTGCCCTCAAGGTAGTGATGGCAAGCCAATGTCTTGAACAATGGAGGAGGGGGGGGGGGGGGGGGAAGAGAGGGGGGGGGGGGGTGGGCAGGAAATATACCCCACAGTGCTGTTCGGCAGGGAGCTCCAGAATTTTGACCAGCGGCTGTAAAGGAACAGTGATATATATGTTGCTGTGGTTCTGTTCGCCGAGCTGGGAGTTTTTATTGCATGAGAACATGAGAAACGTTTCATCCCCTGTCTAGGTGACATCCTCAGTGCTTGGGAGCCTCCTGTGAAGTGCTTCTGTGGTGTTTCCTCTGGCATTTATAGTGGCCTGTCCCTGCCGCTTCCGGTTGTCAGTTTCAGCTGTCCGCTGTAGTGGCCGGTATATTGGGTCCAGGTCGATGTGTTTGTTGATGGAGTTTGTGGATGAGTGCCATGCTTCTAGGAATTCCCTGGCTGTTCCCTGTGGAAACACCACAGAAGCGCTTCACAGGAGGATCCCAAGCACTGAGGATGTCACCTAGACAAGGGACGAAACGTTTGCAACAAAAACATCCAGCTCGGCGAACAGAACCACAGCAACAAGCACCCGAGCTACAAATCTTCACCCAAACCTTAAAAATATATTCAACGTCTTGGCCTCTGCAGTCTTCTGTCATAGAAAATTCCAAAGGTTCACCAGCCTCTGAGTGTGGTGTGGTGGTGCTAACATTTCTCACACTCTCTTGGCGATTCCAGAATGTGGTGGAGAAGCTCGCAGGTGGATTTTATTTCAATTAATGCCCTTTTCTGGAATTTAAATATTCTTAGAATGAATCCACTTTTTGTACATATAGAAAAGTGGAACAAAATAAAGCACCAGAATTATTCCATTTAATTGGGTTCCCTGTGGTGGCATTTATTTAAATAGTTTAATTAACTCTGATAGCTTGAGGACCTGATGAACGGATGGGAAAAATATAATTCCCTACCACCGATGATTAACAACAACACTGGAAGGAATCGGACTGTGAAATGTATCACACTGTGGGATAATCAAAGTAACACGGCCTGAAAATTAGACTGCGATAGTATTACTTCACATTTTCATAAGAAATTGCTGATTTTAATAGAGGTGATAAGTCATTTGCAGAGGGATTTGATAGCTTTGTGTTCAGCATCTGTACAACAATATTGAACAGTACGATTTCTCATCGAGCAACAAAAAGGAATTAGCCATCACTGGGCAGAATGTTTTGTGGGATTAGATTTTTCATAAGGGTTTGAAATGTTTACAAAGCTTTTTTAAAACTCTACTCTCATTCACCCACTGCATCATTCTCACTGCTTTAGCTGGGAACTAAATATACTAGCATTTAATGTTTCAAGGTCAGGTGGGGAAAATAGCAGAAGGGGTGAAGTAGCCTTACAGACTAGAAACAAAATCACGTCAATGATGAGAGAGAATATAATGAGGGAAAGCATTCAATAGACACCTAATGGGTGGAACTGAGAAGCAGTGAGAGAGAGCATGAGAAAGACAGTGAGAGAGCGTGTGAGAGCGCGACTGTGTGAGAAAGAGAGAGCGAGTGTTTGAGAGAGCGCGAGCTAGTGTGTTTGAGAGAGAGAGAGAGAGAGAGAGAGAGAGGAAAACACGTCAGAATGGTATGGGACGTGAAGAAATAATCATGGCTGGTTCTGGCTTCTGTACATCTACTGTCCTGCTTCTTCTAGGTGCTTGAGGTTGCAAGTTCGGAAGGTATGTCTGTCGGAGCTTTGTAAAGTTGCATAAAGATGGTCGACACCGCTCCCACCGTTGAGTGGTGGAGACAAAGGGAGTGAATGTTTGGGGTGGTGGATGGGGAGGCAATCAAACAGTTTGCTTTATCTTGCATGGTGTTGAGCATACTTAGCATCACTGGAATTGCATCCATCCAAACAAGTGAAGAGTATTCCATCACACTCCTGAATTTTGCCTTATGGACAATGGGCAGGTTTTGGGAAATCAGGACTTGCATTATTTACCAGCTCTTCTTGCCATCAGAAGGTGGGCCTAGATCACTTTCTGGTCAATGGTAAGTCCCTCCAGAGGGTTGAAAGTGAGCAATTCAGCAATGGCAATTGAATGTAACGTGGAGCTTGTTAGATTCTCTCTTGTTGGATATAGCGATTTCCTGGCACTTTCGAAGAACAAATATGACTTGCCACCCATCAGCCCAAGCTTAGATATTTTCTAGGGCTTAGTACATTTGGGCACAGACTATTTCAGTGTGTGAGGAATCACAAATAATACTGAGAATTGTGGAAGCATCAGCAAACATCCTCAAATGAACTTTTGATGAGGAAAGGTCATTGATGAAGCAGCAGATGATGGTTGGGCTAGTGACACTACCCTGAGGAACTCCTGCAGTGATATCCTGTGTTTAAGGTCAATAAATTAGTAGACAAAAATATTTATATGCATATCCAGAAGAGGATTCATAAGTTTCTACAAAAAAAACTCTCGTAACAAAAATAGAATCTCAAATTAGAAACAATATAATAACATGAGTAAGGAATTTGTTGAGGATTTACTTGCCAGAAACTGACCGCGGTGTCTTTCACAGAATAGAGTGATGCCTTATCTTTCCACGATATTCATAAATTATTTCAGTGAAGGAACAGGGCCACGTATCCAAGTTTGTTGAATGAACTAAGTGGCACAGTTAATAGTGTAGATAGGAACAGAGAAAGTTGTAAATGAATATTGATAGATTAAATGGGCAAAACTAAAAGCCAGTGTGGTCAAGTTAAAAGCAGATCATGTCTGCCTAACTTGATTGAATTCTTTGCTGAGGTTGTTTCGGGTAACGTCATTAGTTTTATTTACATTGACTTTCATGGATGCCTTTACCAAGTGTCACACAGAACACCACCAATGGAAATTAAGTAGAAAGTGATTGCATGGTATTGAAAATAGGTACAACAAACACTAAAAATTCTGATGAAGTATTCATCTTTATCTTCGGGAAGTTTGAATACAAAGGGATAGAAGCTATATTGGAGTTATAAATAACAGAGGATTTATCATCGTGGTCTCAAACTGTCTTTACACTTTCAATGACTTATGCAAGTACATACACCCAGGTCATCTGCTCCTGCACCCATTTATAATTGTGCTCTTTATTTTGTACACAGTCACTTCAAGGTTCTTCCTGTCAAAATGAATAACTTCACATCTTCCACATTGAACTTCATCTTTCACTCTTCTGCCATTCCACCAACTTATTTCCGCCATTCTTTATGTCATCTGTACCAGTGAAACTGTGGCCTGTATACCAAGATCTGGGTCATTAACATACCAAGAGAAATAAGTGCGAGAACACTAATACACAGGAACTCCACCAAAG
The DNA here is from genome assembly GCF_004010195.1 of Chiloscyllium plagiosum. NCBI lineage: Eukaryota > Metazoa > Chordata > Chondrichthyes > Orectolobiformes > Hemiscylliidae > Chiloscyllium > Chiloscyllium plagiosum. Next base: position 55,588,707 of record NC_057727.1, on the reverse strand, counting down.
ACCTTCCTCGAGCCCCAACAACATTCACTGACCATAGCCTCCACCAAAATTGGTCACTCAGCCAATTTTGTATTTATGTTGGTTTTATTCCATGAGCACTAACTTTGTCCACATATCTGTTGTATGACACAGTATGAAACACCTTTTGGATCTCAGTGTACACCACATAAACATGATCAATCTCATTAAGCCCTTCTGTTCAATAAGTTCCAGCAATTTAGTTAAACATGATTTCATAAATACCAGAGTTTCGTAGAACTGCAGCATAACCTCTGTGTCTTTATACTCCCGTCTTCTAAATATAGCGGCTTGCATTCCATTAGCCTTATTGATTATTTACTATGCCTGTTTGGGGCATTTTGAAGATCTGTGCAGTAGAACCTCTAAATCTCTTTGGAAATCCATGGTATTTAACTTCATAACATCGAAAAAGTAGCCTGATCTCTCTTCATCAATCCAAAACATGCAGCCTCTCACTTGCTTACATTGATGACCATTTACCACAATTTTGAGCATTCACCTAGTCTAGCTATATTCTTGGTAATTTCATGTTATCATCTACACTATTGACAATGCCGCCTAACTTTGTGTCATCAGCAATGAGGCAATTATAATTCTGGACAGTCACGTTTGAGTTACAATTTACAAACACCAACCAGAATCTTAGGAAACAGCAGCACTGGGATTGAAGTTCCCAAATCTGATAAGTATATTCAGAAATGTTATGATTGTTCAACATTCTGCACTCATTCTTCAAGCATGGTTCCATGTTTCGCCCTTTCACGATTATCGATACTTAAGAGACGTAGATGCCAGGGTGAATGGACTCAGCCAAAGGAAAATGTGGCCATTCACCCTGTAAATGATGCAAAATTGGACACGACATATGAACAATTTCCCCGGAAAGGTTTCATTGCCAGAGTTGACAAGTATACAATTTGCCCTAACACCTACACTCGAGTAAATGCCACAACTAAGGAATACAACATTGCATGCTGTCGCCATGCTCTGTTGATCGAAAATATATTCTTTAAAAAGAGGCGGCAAGTGCTTATCATGAAAGAATGAGAATGCATGAGCTCAGATTTTGTGATCAGCTATGAAGGAACCACATTAGCCCACAGACTCCTGACAGCAATCTGCTGCTTATAATTCTGAAGCAATTGGCTATCTGATCCAATGGGGCATTGTCTGGAGTGGATCTGAAATAATGTTTTCACTGATATTGTGGGCCAGATTTTCAGAGTCATAGAGACTCCAGGAATGCTACCCAGATCTGGAAGTATCATTCCTATTTCTGACCTCTTTATAACTTTTGGGGGAAAAGGGCCAGGCCATGAAGCATACATGATAACAAATTGGCTTGACCATTTAAATTCAGCACACAGGATAAGCAAACCAGAGTTTTGCTCCGGGGTTGGCTTCACAACGTCATGGTGGCAACATAAATACTCTTGAAGGACTGATGAGTTTGGTAGACAAGTTAAACTGTCAGGTTATTTAAATTCCCTGCACTAAAAAGGATTTTTTAAAAAGTGAACTGCATCTGTGAAAGTAAACAAAATCTGTTCCAGCAGTCTCAATAGCGGTTTGCTGATCTAACTCCAAGTGCAATCAGAATAACATTATTTGTACTTAATTGCTTTCCACGACACAATTACAACAGAGTGAGGCTACAAAGTCACAATTTTATGATAATTAAAGACATTATTAAATAATTAGCTGTAGTGGGATTGTGAATACAAAAGTTTGTCTTTATAATGGATTAAGTACTTTGAGGATTTAAATACACCGAATAGGAGTTGTTTGTCAATAAAGAAAACTCAACAAATATTTAGAACTTTATTTTACTCTATTTCATCATGATTCCTGAGTCATGAGTTGGCTGGATATTTATGACTAGATTAGATTCCCTATATTGTGGAAACAGGCCCTTCGGCCCAACAAGTCCACACCGACCCTCCGAAGAGTAACCCACCCAGACTCATTTCCCTCTAACTAATTCACCTAACACTGTGGGCTATTTATCATGGCTAATTCACCTAACCTTCACATCTTTGGACTGTAGGAAGAAACTGGAGCACCCAGAGGAAACCCATGCAGACACCGGGAGAATGTGCAAACTGGAATCGAACCTGGGACTCTGGTGCTGCGACGCAGCAGTGCTAACCACTGAGCCACCGTGCCGCCCTATGATATTGAAGCAGCTATGTAAACGTTAGTTGTTGCTGAGTCCACAATCCTCCCAAGGCTTCGGGAAAGCTCAAGACTAAAGTAATATGAACATATGAACAAGGAACAATGATCGGCCACTGAGCCCTTCAAGCTTGCTCCATCATTCAATAAGATCTGATTTAAACTCAACTCCACTTTGCTGAATACCCCCAATAATCTTTCATCCCCTTGGTCATCGAGGTTCTAACGACATCTGCCTTTAAAACGTTTAAAGATTCCATACCCACTGCCGTTTGGGAAAGGGAATTCCAAAGATTCACAAAGAAAAAAAAATCAAAACCCTCATCTCTGTTTTAAACTATGGCCCCAGTTCTAGATTCTCCCACAAGGTTTGATGTGTTATCAGGCAAGATGTAAAGAGAAAGCATGATAAATGGGTACCACTGGTTGATATGAATTGGCACTAAATTTGGACAGAGGTTACAAAGGGTAATGGGAATGAGTCAGTGTTGGCACTAACTTGAATTAACTTGGCAATAGATACTTTTAAGGATGATGGAATTTGGCTGGGTATACAATGGCATGCATGCAGCACAGGAAACATAAAAGGATGAGGGGATTGAGCTCAATTTTCAATACATCATGGAAGACTGAGAACGATAGATGTTTAATCCGTGGGAACCAAGTTGGCTCTTTCAAATTGTGCCCTCAGCACTTCAGTCTTTTTAGTTCCCTCCAGCCTCTGTATGGGGGTACTGGGATCAATCTTGCACCAATTAAGGGCATTCAAAAAAACCAAAAAGGACCATTTCAGTGAACCAAATGAACAAGGACCACTGAACAGCCTTCCCAGTCTTTCTTTCCATCTATCACACCCATGTTCTTTTGCCTGTCTTTATGTAGAAGGAAGCATTTATAAGGTAGAGTTTTAACGAGTGTAGATATATGGTGACAGTTCATAATTGATTTTTTTTTTGTAGCTCGAGGCTATTACTTTGTAATAAGTAGTAATTGTTAAGTACCAAAACCTGGTCTGTGCTTTCTGTCAACAGTGGTATAAAAGGCAGGTAAAGTGGGGAATGTTGAGTACGTTTCGAAGTATTTAACTTTTGTGATGACTCCAGGAACAATGGGGCTTCATTTTCAGCACGGTACCTCAGCAACGTTTGAATTGTGCTTTGATTAACTAATATTAACATGACCATCTGGGTTACTTATTCTCACATGAAAATATGCATAAACAATTGAAAGCTATTTAATGCTACAAACAGCTATCATTGAAAATCCTGTGCTAATTCATGTTGAACATCATTCAGTGAATGTTTTCTCAGATGTTGTGTTCATTCCTTAAAGTAAATAGATAGCTTTGCTGACATTTGTTTTCCTTGTTCTACAATGAAATTGTAAAAAATGATCCGAATAATCTGCAATACGGATGGACCACATGCCTACATTAGTTATGCTATATGAAAAACTGAATGATGATCTTTGTGCAACATTTTAAACACAGTATGACTTAGGTAAATAAAGCTTAATGTTCAAAGAGCTAACAAACTTACAAATGAGCAATTTTTCAAGGCTTCACTTCCACTTTACTGTTTCACAGAAAGCAGAAACTTGGCGCCTTTACAGTATTGTTCATATCCTCCGAGCATTACACAGCCAATTAAAGTATTTTTTAAAGTTTAGTCACTCGTTGAGTATAATGTGTGGAGGAAGGAGGTGATTTACTTTCGTGCTTAAGAACAGAAACGCAGAATGATTTTTAAAAACTTTATGTTCAGAGAGACTCGAGAGCATTCATACAAAGCTCAAAAAGCTCGTTTGCAAGTTTTGAAGGCAATAAGGGAAAGAAGCAGCATATTGGCAGTTGTGCAAGGAAATTGGACGATAATAATAACTAAACCTTGCATTGGTGAGACTGCACCTGGAGCACTACTTGCAGTTGGGGCCTTCATATTTCATTACTTACATTAGTGGTAGGACTGCAAAGGCTCCTGGGATGAATATGGAGACAGCTAAATATATTTGATCTATACTCTCTGGAATTTAGGAGAACAAGTGGTAACTGAAAAGTACAAGATTCGCGTAAGCAATTGCAGTATAAACAGAGAGAACGTCTCCCCAAGGAGACTGAAACACAGGGTCAGGATAACAAGACAATAATATAGGAATGAGGCAACAGAAAACTACTTTAGTCAGAGTCTAAACTATTTTAGTGAGTGTCTTTGGAATTCTCTAACCCAGAAGACTGTTGATGCAGATTTGAATTCATTTAAAACTGAGACTTTTTTTCTCTCGGGGAATCAAGAAATAAGAGGAACTGGCTGGAAACCGGGGCAGATGTAAAAGATTAGCCATAATCATACTGAATGGCAGAGTTAACGCAATGGGCTCAATTACTGACTCCTCTCTTTATTTCTTGTTTAACGGAGGAAATATGACAACCAATTTATACCCATGAAGGTCCAGTGAACAACAAGATATATGAAGAGGAATAAAGATAAATAATCCTTAAAAGTAGGAATATAGGCTAATAAGGCCATTTTAAAACACAACCAAATCACTGGAATTAACTTCTTGCAGGACAGAATTGAAAAGCAAATATGTTAATCTGATGCAGAATCATGGTCAGATCTTTGTAATACAATGTATAGTTCTGATATATATTTTTGTACACACACAAATATATGGTGAAAGAAACAGTTAAAGAAGCATTGAAGAAAGTACAGAAAAGACATGTTAAATGGTAGCTAAACAGAGATGCTATAATTATCAGAAAAGAGTGATTGGACTGGGACCTTGAAAATGGAACACCAAAGATGATCTTTTAGAGGTCTTCAACTAATGATTGGGTTGATAGGATCTATTTGTGATTAGATCAAAACTAGAAATCATAAATGTAAGAAAGACATTAATGAAACAATTCTGGAAATGAATGTCTTATCCAAAGAACGTTAACAACATTCAACTCAGCATCTGGTGGAGTTTTTGAGGCAAAGCATATATAGATACAATGGTGAAGACAGATGTTGCAAAAAGATCAAATGGAGTTATAGATTGGGACCATGGGGAAATCCTGATGCAGTTGATACCATGGATTTGTCCAACTAGAACCCTCCAAAACAGTCACCAACTTACAGCAAGAGTCAGATGGTTCCAACTTCTTTAAGCTCAATAATTATCTAAGAAACTTTAGAGGATTCAAACTAGCTCTAATTCCTGGATTACTGTCAAATCAAACCTCCTATAAGGTAGCCTGACACTTCCTCATATACCCAACCCCCACCAACTCCTCTGTTACCTCTTCCCAACCTCAGATACAACTCCTGTTGCCTCTTCTCTGAGCCACTAATGTCAGACCCAAACTCTATCTCCAATCCTGACACCCTGGACATGGGACAGCCAATCCCTATAGATCCAATCCCATCCCCTCCTCTTGATCCTTTGGATTACACTAACCACTTACTATCTCACTAACTGGGCACTCATATATGGCACGCAACTGCCACCCTACACCCTCATCTACCTGGCACAAGTACCCCTCACCTGATACCTGTCTGCTGCTCTATGCTCTGTACATCTGTCGCTTCACCCCACTAACCCTCATCCAACTTGCACTAAATCTCTCCACCTCAATGCAACCCCTCAACCTCCCAACTATGCACCCTTTTCTTAACCCACAACATCCTACTTCCTATCACCTTATACCTCTACTCCCCAATTCACCTGTTATCCTACAATCACCATCCCCATTTCTCGCTCTCTCACCCATACCCCACCAATTTTATCTTCCTTACCTGGTAGTCCCTTCTCTTACCCCTCTCACTCACTCACTTGCTACTGTACACATCTGCATGCCTCATTTACCCACATTTGCACATTTACCTTCTTTTAGTGACTACACAGCCATTAAAATCAACAGATACAGCAGTTACTGCTATAAGAGAGGGCATTGGTTTCCAAGCCATCCAACCTGCTCCTGCTTTTACGGATTTCAGGACTCATCCATGCTGCTTCAGCTGGGTGGGGCATTGGCCTGAAAGTTCACACAAGAAACTAAGCCAATGGTAAGTGGGTAATTGATCAGATCTGGATCAGAAATTGAGATCTCTATCCAGCCACAGAGACTTGGACCTTTGATAATTGTGATGATGCTGCTCTTTTAACAAGGTTATGGTGTCCTTGATTTTTTTTTTCCAGAGAGGTTGTAAAAGACACAGCCTCCTAAAAGTCTAAGTTGAAGGGTTTTAGGGCCAGTTTGATTATAGCTAACAGATTCTGACTCAGGCAGGAGGCTTTTAAACTTTGGAAAAACACTTTTACAATGAAAAGGGAGTGGCCTGTTCTCCCAGCTCAGCTTTTCTCTGGTTTGAATTGGTTTTAGCTCAGTAGTGTTCTGAAGCTGCTAGACCCAATGAAGCAGGTCCAGGTTGGTACTCTCTCTCTGACGTCTCACCTGTAAGATCCTGTGTGGTTAATCTTACCTTTTGTGCCAAGGGGTGGTTATGGGGATTGTTCCACGTAATGGGAACAAAATCATTAAGCTGAGATGATCTGTTAAGTTTTTGGATAGGTTAAGTTATTCTGTTCTCTTTTGTTTATTTTTCATTCGATGATCTTGTAAATAAATTCTGTTTTGTTTAAAACGAAGTGGCTTGACGAGCTGCGTCACTCCTGGAATTTCCACTTTCCACCTGCTTAAAAAAACTAGCAAGGTTACGGACTGGGTTACTTTCTTGAAATGTTTTGTAGGGATTTGGTCCATAACATAATAATGTAAGTAAACTCAAGAGAGAAAGGAAAAGACATGTACGCTGATAAAGTGACTTGAAGAATTAGTTAGAGGCCTGTGAGGAGCATGAACCCTGGCATGGATCTGTTGGACCAAATGGACCACTTCATTTCATTGACTTGATATAAATGATTAATATAACCAGTGATGATCACCAAGAGAGAATTATTGACCTGGAACAAGAGCCACTACATCAATCTTCTTCAAACAGTACCAGTTCCTGAGAAAGCATACAAAACTTTGATTTACTTATTTCATCTGTAAACTGCACATCAGACAATGCAGCACTCCCTCTGTACTATAAGGTCATAAGATAGAGAAACAGAATTAGGCCATTTGGCCCCTTAATCATTCGATCATGGCTGATATATTTCTTAACCCCATTCTCCGATCTTCTCGCAACAACCTTTGATCCCTTTACTAATCAAAAACCTATTAATCTCTCACTTAAACACACTCAGTCACTTGGCCTCCATCGCCTTCTGTGGCAATGAGTTCCGCAGATTTGCTATCCTCTGGCTGAGGAAGTTCGTCCACATCCCAATCTGTATCGGAACTACAGGTTAGATTGTGTGCTGCAGATTCCGCAGTAATTCCTACTCTCCAAACCACAAACATGAGTCAATACTGGGCCTCAATGGTCTATGGTGACTAAAATCTCAACACAGTGTAAACCTCTATGAAACAAAATGGCAACAATGCCAAAGGGACAAATGAAATTTTTTTTGAAATGCACATGCTCCTGAAAATGTCATTTCATATTCATAATATCATAGAATCCCTATAGTGTGGATGGAGGTCATATGGCCCATTGAGTCCACAGTGACCATCTGAAGAGCATCCTACCCAGACCTATCTCCCTACCCTATCCCTGCATTTTCCCAAGGCTATTCCACCAAGCCAGCACATCCCTAGACAATATGGATAATTTAGCATGGCCAATCCACTGAACCCGGACTTCTTTGGACTGTGGGAGGAATCTGGAACACCTGAAGGAAACCCGCACAGACACTGGGGGAATGTACAAACTCCACACAGATAGTTGCCAGAGGGTGGAATTACACCTGGGTTCTTGGCACGGTGAGGCAGCAATGATAAAACACTGAGCCACCATGCTGCTCATTCACCTTTTCTGAAGAAGAACTCATATTCTATAGGAGGAGCATGTACAGATTGGATTTCAGTCTGAGGGGTAATAAACTGAAATAACTGCATTTCCAAAATCCACCCTTTATTTATTAGTACGCAAGCTAGCATGGAGTCAGTCCACAATTGAGGAGATTCTAATCTTCTGGTGACACATTGGCCCAGGTTAACAATCCCAATCAAGAAGCTTGTTAACGAGGTCACCTTCATCCCAATTACTACATCAACAAGCGTTAAATTGCTTTTCACAGCTGGATAAATACCCAATCCCCAGCATGGAGGATTTATTCCCGAAGCTGGAGGGGGGATTGTCCTTCACAAAGTTTGACATGAGCCACGTATACCTGCAATTGCAATTAGATGAGGATTCTTAGAAGTATGCTGGGTAATTAATGCCCAGAGGAGTGTGCACCAATACATGATTCTGTCATTCAGGGTATTATCAGCCTGTGCTATTTTACAGCAGATGATGGAGAACATTTTACAAGGTATATCACAGATGGACATTTATCAGGATGATGTGCTAATAACTGGGAAGACCAAAAAAAGGAGTAGGAAGGGTTTAGTGGGATATGGGCCAAGTGCTGGCAAATGGGATTGGATCAGTTTGCAATATCTCATTTGCATGGACGAGTTGGATCAACAGGTCTGTTTTTGTGCTGTATATTTCCATGACACTGCACGTTAGCATCATCCCAGAAGACAATGTGCACATACTTTTTTGATGCCTGGCCTGGCAATGATGTGCAGATGGGGTGTCAGTTGATGGCTAGCCTTGACTATGAAATAGATTAAGAACTAGGAAATGACAAGTGGTCCTCTACAGTTTGAATGCTGAAAATTGTCAGGAAGCAATCGTCTCAGAAGTGATTGGAAAGAGTTAACCGCAACAAATATAGGCTTTAATTAAAAACACCACCACTAATGCCTTGATTAATGAAGTTATTGTCACTAGTTCTTTGACCCGCAAACAAAAAAAAGAACAAATTCAAACCCTAGGCTTACTTCCAACCAATATTTAATTACTGCAGTTGAGTGTGTTTCAGGACTTTACAGAGCTCAGTATCGCACCATGGAGACAAAGGCAAAAATTCATTTAAGATGTACTTGCTGTCAGTATTACTCTCACTGAGGGTCTACAGATTTTTTTGTAAAAAGCAGGTAGAAAATGTTTTCTTTCAGGGACTGACAATAACTTACCCTCACATATTTCTATGAAAATGGTAGGTGCCTGGAGTACAGTTAATGGTGCACATCATTTCCACTCGCTCATAATGAGAAGTCATTCTCATGAGGCAAAGCTTCTTCTCCTTTCTCCAAATGGGCTTTCCTTCAGTTATCACATATTGGACACATTGTTCAAAGTTAAATCTCTGGCCCCTTTCCACTCTTTACATGCCTTGTATATTAATTAATTCAGATCCTCAAAAAGCTGCACAAAGCCCACATTTGGTTTTTTTTTGAAAACGCATTTCAATTTTCAAACACTTACCTGCTTTGCTTTTAACAGCTATTGTGGATTTGGCTTCCTGCTGCAATTCTGGAGACCACCTCGCAGTCAAATAATTTTTGTGAAAAAGAGATTCTCTAAAAGTCTCCAATCTTTTGAAACAAGAACAGACATTACTGGAAAAACTCAGCAGGTCTGGCACGATCAGTGGAGAGAAATTAGAGTTAATATTTTGGGTCCAGTGACCCTTCCTCAGAACCCTCCTATTCTTTTGATGATTTTAAACTTGACTCTAAGCATTTATTCATTGACCAATTTTGTGCAACTATTTATCTCACCAAAACTGGTCATCATTGGGAAACCCTTGTCAAATCTATTTAATTATCATGAATGCAATGAATGGCACACATGATCTAATCTGAAGTTTGAAAGTGGATGGGTTTTTAGTTAAAATTTTGTATGCAGCTTCTCTCATTTTTCCTCATAACCAATACCTCTGGATGTAGACTTTAATGTCTATCTTTTTGCTTTATTTTTTAATTTCTAACTTATATTATGTATATCAGTAATGCAGTGTAATGTTTTCTTTATTTTCTCTATCTTATGTACCTAAGATTTGTACCAAGGTGCTTTGTACCTAAGATGGCACCATGCGTTAGCAACATTATATACTTTTCACCATTCTTCTGTTCTTTTGTAACTTGAGTACAAGTGACAATAAACCTAATTCTCTCGCCCTAGGTATTAAATTTGAGATTCTCTGCAGTATCTTCATCATTTTCTTAATATCTACCCTACCTGTAAGGATTCAGAAAAGATTTACAGGGAGAGGCTGAACAGGCTGGGGCTGTTTTCCCTGGAGCGCAGAGGCTGAGGGGTGACCTTATTGAGGTTTCTAAAATCATGAGGGGAATAGATAGGATGAATAGACAAGTTTTGTTTTGCCTTGGGGAGAACTGGGGGTGCACAAGAGAATCCTGAACTTGATAGGTTTAGGTTGAGAGGGGAAAAAATTTAAAATGAACCTAAGGGGCAATGTTTCCACGCAGCTGGTGGTGCCAGAGGAAGTGGTGTAGGCTGCTACAATTACACCATTTTTTAAAAATAGAATCCCTGCAGTATGGGAGAAGGTCCTGCAGCCCAACAAGTCTACACCGACCCTCTGAAGTGTAACCCACCCAGACCCATTCCCCTCTCCATTATCCTATACTTAGCCCGACTAATGCACCTAACACTATGGGCAATTTAGCTCGGCCAATTCACCTAGCCTGCACATCTTTGTGATTGTGGGAGGAAACCAGAGTACCCGCAGGAAACCCACAAGTTATAGGGAGAATGTGCAAACTCCACACAGTCAGTCACCCAAGGCTGGAATGGAACCCAGATCCCTGGCGCTGTGAGGCAGTCGCGCTAACCACTGAGCCACTGTGGTGCCCATTTAAAAGGCATCTGGTTGGGTATATGAATAGGAAGAGTTTAGAGGGATATGGGCCATGTGCTGGCAACTGGGACCAGATTAGGTTAGGATATCTGGTCAGTATGGAGAAGTTGGACCGAAGGGTCTGTTTCCATGTGGTACATCTCTATGATTCTAATATGGTGCCTAAAGCCGAAGACAAGATCCTCGTGAAAAATACCCAATGGACTATTAAAACAAATACTTAATACTAACAGTAAGGAAGGCTGATAGAGATAGACACTGGGGAACAATCCATCTTCCCTACATGCTAGAACACCATGTATAATGGTAAGAGAACAAAACGTCATGAAGCGACAAGTCTCCAACCATGTACAAAATGATAGATCACACTGTCACCATTACTTAAATTGTTGAGTTGACTTTTTCTTAACTTCTTTTCCCCAAATCAAAAAAAACTATCCAAGTTGCCTTATTTACTGACTTACTTGAGTCTATATTCTCTGGAGTTTAAAAGAATGAGAGACAACCTCATCAAAACCTATCTGATACTGAAAGAGCTTGATTGGGTAGACATGGAAACTGGGGATTCTAGCATAGGGGCCAACTGTTTAGGACTGAGATGAGGAGGAATGACTTCACCTGAATGGTGTGAAGCTCTGGAATTCTCTACCCCAGAATGTTATGGATGTGTCATCATTGACTATGTTTAAGCCTATCGTAACTTTTTTTTTTAAGTCTCTCAGAAAATCAAGGAAAATGGGAAGCAGGTGGGTAAGCAGAGTTTAGGCCCACAATCAGCCATGGTCACATTAAATGGCAGAGCAGACACAATAAGTTGCACAAGTCAAGAAGTGTGGCGCTGGTAAAGTACAGCTGGTCAGGCAGCATCCGAGGAGCAGGAGAGATCATCATGAAAAGCTTATGCTCAAAACGTCGACTCTTTTGCTCCTCGGATGCTGCCTGACCGGTTGTGCATTTCCAGTGCCACACGTTTTGACTCTGATCTCCAGCATCTGCAGTCCTCACTTTCTCCTGGACAATAAGTTGCATGGTCTACTTCTGTGTTTATTTCCTGTGTTCTAATTTACATATGGGTTTAACTGTACAATCTGTGCCAAACAGCATGAGAACTCTTTTACAAGTGGCTGGCTTGCACTTGAGAAACTCTGAACAACAAATAATATATTCAGGAGCCAATCATAAGACATCAGCCCACACTATGTGGGAAGTTTATATCCCATGCTCATTTTTGTCAGCCATGCTGATAATTAGAATTAGCTCAATGTCACATGTACTCAAAATGAGTACAGTGAAAAGTGTATAAGTCACCACTTACTTGCACCATCTTAGGTACAAAGATCCCAGATGCAGCATCTTTAGTTACAGTTCATTGAAAAATAGAGAAGTAAAAAGTCCAGATAATGTATGGAGTTTGCACATTCTTCCCGTGTCTGCGTGGGTTTCCCCCAGGTGTTATGGTTTCCTCCCACAATTCAAAGATGTGCAGATTAGGTGAATTGGCCATGCTAAATTGCCCGTAGTGTTCAGGGATGTGTAGGCTTGGTGCATTAGTTAGGGGTAAATGTCGAGTAACAGGGTAGGGACATGGGTCTGGTTGGGAGACTCTTCAGAGGTAGGGTGTGGATTTGTTGGGCCGAATGGCCTGTTCCACACAGTAGGAATTCTATGAAAGAGGAATGGGATGAGAAATGCAGACCACATGTATTGTCATGACCGCAAATCATGTAGCTAAGAAATGAGAGCTCTTAACTTTGCAGTGATAATCGTTTTAATTGTTAGGTTTCCCTTCTGGAGATTACTGGCTGCTTGCTACATTCCACTGTACTCCAGTACCTCTCCCGAGGAACTGTCAACTTACACATTAACCTTGGCTGGGAGTTAAAGTCATCTATTTACCTGCAGAAATATCACAGCAACATAAATCCTGTTTGCACTGAGTGCCCCAGACATGAGCTGCTAGTTAGGAGGTGAACATTTTGCTGTCATGTTCAACATGTATGGGTTTAACTGTACAATCTGTGCCAAACAGCATGAGAACTCTTTTACAAGTGGCTGGCTTGCACTTGAGAAACTCTGAACAACAAATAATATTTAACGAGTCCTCTACAAGGTCAGGAGCCAATCATAAGACATCTGACAGCAAATACGCACCAGCTGACCCTGTAAATGGACTGTTTTTTTCAGCTCGCTGCTCTTGTGCATGTCTGTCAAGTTGTGACTTCACACTCATTTCATTGATTTAATAATCTCTGTTTTATTAGCTTTAGACGCCGATAGTCAGACCGAGCAGATTTAATATTGCAGATCTGTACCTGTGGCAGCCTCAGACAGTGCTTGACCTTGCAAGTGACTGTAATGGATGTCAGAACAGAATACACAGCGCTCCCAGACACAGATGCCAACGTCTTCAAATTGGAAAGAAAGAATTCTCCCTTGAGATCCACATTGTGATATTCTTAGCATTACAAATCATGTTTTTGATTTGTGTTGCCTGCTTCCTGACATGTTTCACCATTTAGTAGCCATTCTTATAGCCATTGTTTTCACTTACTGTGCTCTGTCTGGAGTCACAAGAGACGCATGTCAGTAACTCTCAGCGGCAGTAAATGTGCTCCATTTACATTGGAAAGGCCTCTGATTACATTACAATCAGAATGCCCCAATGTTTTGAGCAGGATTCTTCTACTACCAGTGTCTGTTACCCTAGGGATCAGAAAATGTTTGTTCACTTCGTTCTTAATCTAGAGTCTGGGGAACAATAATGTCTGAACATCCGCTCAATAGAGCTGCATCACAGACTGTTCCCCGTGGTTCCAAAACTTTATCATTCTTTCCCTGATTGATCACTCCATTTAGTTCTCAAGATCCCATCCATTTAATGGGAATCTTTGAAGTGAATTAAAATTGCAATATGTACACTATTTGACCCATGCATGTTTCCTTATGTGCCGGTCAGATCGGAGTTGCCCATGTGGTTTGGGATGAGGATGGCCATGGAAAGGAATGCTGCACATGGTGCGGCATGTTCTTAACACAGGCTAGGTTTGCCCCAGTCCCCTTAATATTGAATAAAAACCGAAAGAACTGCAGATGCTGTAAATCAGGAACAACAGAAATTGCTGGATAAATTCCGCAGTCATTGAGGCATAGAGATGTACAGCACGGAAACAGACCCTTCGGTCCAACTTGTCCATGCTGCCCAGATCTAATTTAGTCCCATTTGCCAGCACTTGGCCCATATCCCTCTAAACCCTTCCTATTCATATACCCATCCAGATACATTTAAATGCAGTAATTGTACCAGCCTCCACCACATCCTCTGGCAGCTCATTCCATACACACACCACCCTTTGCGAGAAAAAGTTGCCCCATCGGTCCCTTTTAAATGTTTCCCATCGAACCTTAAACCTATGCCCTCGAGTCTGGACTCCCCTACCCGAGGGAAAACACCAGGTCTTTTTATCCTTTCCATGCCCCTCATGATTTTATAAACCTCTACAAGGTCACCCATCAGCCTCCAACACTCCAGGGAAAACAACCCCAGAATATTTAGCCTCTCCCTATAGATCACACAAAGAAATCAAGTCTTCACAAGCCTTGTGAAGTGAAAGCTATTAGCTCATACCCAATTGATCCAGTCTGTGTTTGTCTTATAGTGGTGGGCTGTCGAGAGGGAAATGTAAGGCCATGCTGTGGAACTGTCCAACTGATCGGTGCTTTCCCTGATAGCAGTGATGGCGACAGGCAGTTAACCTGCTGACACGAAGGAGTTGGAAATGTGTTGCTGGAAAAGCGCAGCAGGTCAGGCAGCATCCAGGGAACAGGAGAATCGATGTTTCGGGCATAAGCCTTTCTTCAGGAATCAGGACACGAAGGAGTTGTTTGACAAGTTGTGGAGGGAAATCAGAGAGTTAACATTTCGGGTGGAATGACCCTAACATATGGCAGCCTCTGCAAGCCAGGTTCAGTCTCACACTCTATTCTTTCAGCCTCACTGGATTGGGAAGCAACAAGGTGTGATAGCTTTGTAGTACTTGAGGTATAACCCACAGATCAAATCCCACCATTGCAACATGCCATAATGCTGTGGGTTGTGAATCTTATCAGATCGAATGGATCAGTTGGAGAGACAGTTAGAAGCAATGAGGAATTTACAACTGCAACGGTATGTGATGGTTGGTAGTTATAGGAAGGTGGGGGGGAAGTCTCAGATATAGTCACAAAGATGGGTTAACTCTAGGAAAGGTAAGAGAGGTAAGCAGCTAATGCAAGAGTCTTTTGTGGATACACCCATTTCAAACAGGTGTGCTGTTTTGGAAAATGTGGGGGGGGGATGGATTCTCAGGGGAACATAGCACGAACAGCCAAGTTTCTGGTATTAAGACTGGCTCTAATGCAACGAGGGTACGTCGGGTTCCAAGAGATCAATTGTGTTCCGGGATTCTGTAGTCTGAGGTACAGACAGACGTTTCTGTGGCCAGCAGAGAAAAAGCAGAATGGTGTGTTGCTTCCCTGGTGCCAGGATCAAGGATGAGGGTGCAGAATGTTCTCACGGGGGAGAGGGGCCAGCAGGAGGTCATTGTCCACATTGGAACCAATGACATAGGAAGGGAAAAGGTTAAGATTCTGAAAGGAGATTAGAGAGAGTTAGGCAGGAATTTAAAAGGAGGTCCTCAAGGGTAGTTATATCTGGATTATTCCCAGTGCTACGAGCTAGTGAGGGCAGGAATAGAAGGATAGAGCAGATGAATGCATGGCTGAGGAGCTGGTGTATGGGAGAAGGATTCATATTTTTGGATCATTGCAATTTCTTTTGGGTAGAAGTGACTTGTACAAGAAGGATGGATTGTTCCTAAATTGGAAGGGGACTAATATACTGACCGGGAGAATTGCTAGAGCTGCTCGGGAGGATTTAAACTAGTAAGGTTGGTGGGGGGGGGTAAGGTGGGGGGGGTGAGACCGAGGGAGATCGTGGGGAAAGAGATCAATCTGAGACTGGTACAGTTGCGAACAGAAGAGAAGCAAACAGTCAGGGCAGGCAGGGACAAGGTAGGACTAATAAATTAAAATGCATTTATTTCAATGCAAGGGGCCTAGCAGGGAAGGCAGATGAACTCAGGGTATGGTTAGGAACATGGGACTGGGATATCATAGCAATTACAGAAACATGGCTCAGAACTGGCAGCTTAATGTTCCAGGATACAAATGCTACAAGGAGGATAGAAAGGGAGGCAAGAGAAGAGGGGGAGTGGCTCTTTTGATAAGGGATAGCATTACAGCTGTGCTGAGGGAGGATATTCCTGGAAATACATCCAGGG
>NC_057727.1:55568208-55572152 GCF_004010195.1 Chiloscyllium plagiosum | reverse complement strand
TGTTCGCAGGTAAAGGGACGGCTGGAAAATGGGAAGCCTTCAGAAATGAGATAATGAGAATTCAGAGAAAGTATATTCCTGTCAGGGTGAAAGGAAAGGTATAGGGAATGCTGGATGACTAAAGAAATTGAGTTTTTGGTTAAGAAAAAGAAGGAAGCATGTGTCAGGTATGGACAGGATGGATCGAGTGAATCCTTAGAAGAGTATAAAGGCAGTAGGAATATAATTAAGAGGGAAATCAGGAGGACAAAAAGGGGACATGAGATAGCTTTGGCAAATAGAATTAAGGAGAATCCAAAGGGTTTTTACAAATACATTAAGGACAAAAGGGTAACAAGGGAGAGAATAGGTCCCCACAAAGACCAGCAAGGCGGCCTTTGTGTGGAGCTGCAGAAAATGGGGGAGATATTAATCAAGTACTTTGCATCAGTATTTACTGTGGAAAAGGATATGGAAGATAAAGACTGTAGGGAAATAAATGGTGACATCTTGCAAAATGTCCATGTTACAGAGGAGGAAGTGCCGAATGTCTTGAAATGCATAAATGTGGATAAATCCCCAGGACCCGATCAGTTGTACCTTAGAACTCTGTGGGGAGCTAGGGAAGTGATTTCTGGGCTGTTTGCTGCGATATTTGTACCATCGATAGTCACAGGTAAGGTGCCGGAAGACTGGAGGTTGTCTAACATGGTGCCACTATTTCAGAAGGGTGGTAAGGCCGAGTCAGGGAACTATAGACCAATGAGCCTAACCTCAGTGGTGGGCAAGTTGTTGGAGGGAATCCTGAGGGACAGGATATACATGTATTTGGAAAGGCAAGGACTGATTCCGGATGGTCAACATGGTTTTGTGCGTGGGAAATCATGTCTCACAAACATGATTGAGTTTTTTGAAGAAGTAACAAAGATGATTGACAAAGGCAGAGCAGTAGATGTGATCTATATGGACTTCAGTATGGCGTTCGACAAGGTTCCCCATGGGAGACTGATTAGTAAGGTTAGATCTCACGGAATACAGGGAGAACTAGCCATTTGGATACAGAACTGGCTCAAAGGTAGAAGACAGAAGGTGGTGTTGGAGGGTTGTTTTGCAGACTGGAGGCCTGTGACCAGTGGAGTGCCACAAGGGTAGGTGCTGGGCCCTCTACTTTTTGTCATTTACATAAATGATTTGGATGCGAGCATAAGAGGTACAGTTAGTAAGTTTGCAGATGACACCAAAATTGGAGGTGTAGTGGACAGCGAAGAGGGTTACCTCATATTACAACAGGATCTAGACCAGATGGAGTTTAATTCAGATAAATGCGAGGTGCTGCATTTTGGGAAAGCAAATCTTAGCAGGACTTATACACTTAATGGTAAGGTCCTAGGGAGTGTTGCTGAATAAAAAGACCTTGGAGTGCAGGTTCATAGCTCCTTGAAAGTGGAATCGCAGGTGGATAGGATAGTGAAGAAGGCGTTTGGTATGCTTTCCTTTATTGGTCAGAGTATTGAGTGCAGGAGTTGGGAGGTCATGTTGTGCCTGTAAAGTACATTGGTTAGGCCACTGTTGGAATATTGCATGCATTCTGGTCTCCTTCCTATCGGAAAGATGTTGTGAAACTTGAAAGGGTTCAGAAACGATTTACAAGGATGTTGCCAGGGTTGGAGGATTTGAGATATAGGGAGAGGCTGAGCAAGCTGGGCCTGTTTTCCCAGGAGCAGAGGCTGAGGGGTGACCTTATAGAGGTTTACAAAATTATGAGGGGCATGGATNTCGTGGAGGCTGGTACAATTGCAACATTTAAGAGGCATGTGGATGGGTATATGAATAGGAAGGGTTTGGTGGAATATGGGCTGCGTGCTAGCAGGTGGGACTAGATTGGATTGGGATATCTGGTCAGCATGGACAGGTTGGACCGAAGTTTCTTGCGTGCTAGCAGGTGGGACTAGATTGGGTTGGGATATCTGGTCGGCATGGATGGGTTGGACCGAAAGATCTGTTTCTATGCTGCACATCTCTATGACTCTATTTCACTTGCTTATTCATATTGATCTGCCAGAACACTACAAGAATCCAACTGATTAACTAATAGCTTTCAGGACAGGAAATTCACTGCCTTGATTCTAGCTTACCTATGTCTCCAATCTGAAAAAGCTAAAGGTTGGCACATTATGGGCCACAAACCAGTGCCACACACATCAACAAACCCAGCAAAAACATCAATAATCTACTGCCTGTACTATTTATCTGCTTTGGCATCAATATTCAGCGCAGTGTCATGCATGAAGACGCCAACAGAGAAAACTGTCTGTCTACATACAATAGGTTTTAAATAGAATAATATTTTCTGACAGCACATAAGACAAAGAGGAATATCACCAATGGGAACAGAGCATTTGGAGTTAACATTTCGCATGATAGTTACAGAGCAGCCATCTAAACAACAGATTATAAATCTTTATAAGGCTCATGTTAGAACAATTTGCATTAGTCCAGTGCCTTCAACAACAACTTACACTATGCAAGTTGTGTAACATCATCAAACCTCCTTAAGCACTTCACAAGAACATTAGATACCACCGCTGGAGATATGAGATCAGATGACCCACAGCTTGGTCAAAGAGATAAGCTTCATGAAGTGTCTCAAAGGAGGAAAGTAAAACAGAGAGGTGCACAGGTGTCGGGAGGGAAACTACAGAGCTTAGAGTCTAGTCAATTGTAGCATGGGCAGCAACGATGGAGTTATAATTGGGAATGCACAAAGCATAATTAAAGTAGTAAAATATCACAAGGTAGATACCGCATTATCAAACAACAAACTTATAAGAGGTACCAAACAGATGATCAACTGCTGGTCAAAGAGGAAGGTCTTTAATGTTCATTATCAATGAGGAGGAAGGGCTCAAAGGATTTGTGGAGGGAATCACAAAAACATAGAGGCTAGGCAGGTGCAAAACCAGCCAATGGTGGAGCAGTAAAAACTAGGGACGTGCAAGATGCCAGAATTGGAGGAATCCACAAATCCTACAATGTTCTACAGCATTAGATGCAATGGAGACAGGAAAGATTACACCCAGGAGGGATAAAACAAGTTTTGGATTTTTTGAGTTTTAAAAACTGAAGCATCAGTTTAGACCAGCAAGCACAGAGATTGCAGATGAATAAGACTTGCTGAGGGTTTGGATAAGGACAATAGAGATTTGATTGAGTTTAAGATTGTGTGGTGAAAGTTGGGAATCTGGCCCAGAAACTATTAGATTGATCAAGTCCAGTACTTTACAGAGACACTTCAACTCCTTACCTAATTATTTTCACTCACATCTCGAGATGAACTATTTTATACAGATACAGCTTATTCCCCCTCCCCCACAACTTGTAAAACAACCACTTAGTGTCAGCAGGTTAACTGCCTATCGCCATCACCGATGCTATCAGGGAGTGCACCGATCAGACGGACAGATCTGCAGCATGGCCTTACATTCCCCTCTCGACAGCCCACATCTATAAGACAAACACAGACTGGATCAATCGGATGTAAAATAATAGCTGTCACTTCACAAGACTTCAGAAGACTTGATTTCTTTGTTTGACTCTGATCTCCAGGGATATCTGTATAGTTCTTGCCTAAGTGCTCAAGTCAACTGATAAAGAAAGTCAACTGATACCGCTCACTTCAATCAGACACACGTCCACTCCATCAAAGTCAAAACTTAGCTTGAGTACAGGCCAAACCAGACAGGAACAAGCATTAGACAGTCGATTGACACATAAGATTGCGGAGAAAGAGAGGTCTGCAGATGCTGGAGATCAGAGCTGAAAATGTGTTGCTGGAAAAGCGCAGCAGGTCAGACAGCATCCAGGGAACAGGACAATCGACGTTTCAGGCATAAGCCCTTCTTCAGGAATGAGGAAAGTTTGTCCAGCAGGCTAAGATAAAAGGTAGGGAGGAGGGACGTCGGAAA
>NC_057727.1:55548862-55565444 GCF_004010195.1 Chiloscyllium plagiosum | reverse complement strand
ATCCCTTGGGGTTGGAGGGTTCCTGGGCGGAAGATGCCTCAGTCAAATCCATCGAATTCAGCACCGCCTTCCTAACCTGCAATCTTCTTCCCGACCTCTCCGCCCCCACCCCAGTCTGACCTATCACCCTCACCTTGACCTCTTTCCACCTATCACATTTCCGACGCCCCTCCCCCAAGTCCCTCCTCCCTACCTTTTATCTTAGCCTGCTGAACAAACTTTCCCCATTCCTGAAGAAGGGCTTATGCCTGAAACGTCGATTCTCCTGTTCCCTGGATGCTGCCTGACCTGCTGCGCTTTTCCAGCAACACATTTTCAGCACATCTAAGATTGCACAGAGATAAACAGCGAAGCAAATCCTAGATTTAATTCAGAGCAGAATTTGGGAACATTATGTATGACATATTCTTTGGAGGATTCTGCAGGGATAACTTAATCAGAATATAAAGTACAGAACAGATAAATTTCTCCGATAGTCTGGATAACCAAGACTCCAGCAATTCTCTACTCTTGAAATCTAGTATTGGAAATCATTTCGACGAAGCCAAAAATACATTCAGCCTTACTCATCACCACTGCTAAAACATCAAGTCACTTTACAAAGGCTTTCTCCTGTTAATTATATATTAATCACTTTCTGGAACTGTTCTTTTTTTTACGTTTGTTGCAATGTATTTCAGTATTTCTATTTTTAATACCATTTTAAAATCCCAGTTAACTTTCATCTTCTGGTTGGAGATTCCCAGTAGTCTAATATTATAAGCCCACGTCTCAGGTTTCATGATAAGTAAACGGTGAAGGATTCTTTGTGTTGTGTATGTGAAACGACTGATAGCTAAGATTCCCCCACAATGGATTGTTCACGTTTTTACCTCAGATAATTAAATATCTTTGCCCCTAGAAGCTCCTTAAATCCAATCAAAGGGAGGCATACAGCAGGTAGTTGGAAAATCTGAAACTGAAACAGGAAATTCTGGGAAAAATGTAGAAGATGTGACAGCTTGTGTGTGTTGGGTGGGGGGGGGAAGAGGAGGTGGAGCGAGCATGCAAAAGAGCGAGAGAGAATGCGAGGGAGAGTGAGAAAACATCTAACATTTCAGGTTTGTGACCTTGCATCAGGACTGAGAAGTAACCGATGCAATAGGGTTTCAGCAAGGGCTGGCTGGACAAAGGGATAGCGGAAGGCAGGAGAGACCGTGGGGGCAGCTGACAACTCAGTCTTCCAGAACCAAAGGAACTCTCAGTGGGACGAGAAAATAATTAAAAACACACTCCTGTAGATTGCTGCTGTGGGCAAGCGAAAGCGAATGACACAAAGCAAGCAAAGAAACAGAAACAAAGTGCAATCAACTGTTTACGGTCTGAAAATGCTAAAAATGTAACGTCAAGTCGAGAGGCCACAAAGTCCCCAACTTGAAGATGAGATGCTGTTCCTGAAGTTTATGTTGCGCCACCCGGCAACAGTCAAAAGCATTGAGGTCAGTATGGGCACAGACAGGAGAATTAAAATGTCAGGCTATCAGAGGTGCTTCAGGAAATGGCCATTCAATCTGCATTTGATCTCATCTATGTAGAGAAGGCTGCACGAGGAGCAGTGGAAATGTGGACTACCATTGAACAGAGCACAAGTAATACTTGGAAGGGCCTCAGACTAAGAGGAGAGAAGAGGTAAATGAGGTGGGTGTTGTACGTCCTTTTACTCTGACACTTTTCCCTCCATCCCAGAGGCACAACAACGCTCCCCTTCACCTCATCTTCAGATACGGTGGAACATTTCGCACCATTTTTGCCACTTACAGCCACCACCACATAGGTGTCTCCTTCCCCTTTCCTGCTTTCCCTCGGGTCAGCTCCTTCCATTCATCCTCAGTCATCCCCAAAGTCCTACTCTCCTCCCACAGATTCTTTTCAGGAAAATATAGGAAATGCAGCACTCAGTATTTAAAGCTTCTCTCATGTCTGCCCAAGGCCCCAATCACTCCTTCGAGGCGACACACCAATTTGCCTGTATTCTCATCAGTCTGCACTCACTACTGACAACGCTATCTCCTCTATACTGGTGAGGCCAAACACAGATTGGAAGGCTGCTCTGCAGGGCAACTCCGTTACTATCACCCTGAGCGTCCGGAGGCCTGTCATTTGAATTCCCGGTTTGATCTCACACCGAAATCTCTGTCCTCCGCCTACTGCAGTGTTCCATGGATGCTCAACAAGTTGCAAAAACAGACCCCCCCCCATCTGCTTTTCTCGACTCAACATGAAATAAATGGCCTGAAACAGCTGAACTTCACCTTCCCATTGTATTCCCTATTCTTCCCTGGTGTTTTGTTCCCAGTCAGCAGCACACTTCCTTCCAAGCAATGTTATCCAAGGTATTGGCTCTGAAAATAATTACATTGTGAATTAGGTTTACTGTGACGTGTACTCAAGTTTCAAACAAACAGGAGCAGAGTGAAAAGTGTACAATGTTGCCAAAACGTGGCACCATCTTAGGTACAAACTACCTCGGTGCAAATCTTTAGCTCCAAAGAAATTGAGAAAATAGAGAAAACATTACACTACATTATAAACAAACATAGTATAAGTTAGGAAAATAAGAAATAAGAAAGATAAAAAGATAGTCAAGGGCTGCTTTAAGCTTCATGGGCAGCACGGTGACTCAGTGGTTAGCACTGCTGCCTCACAGCACCAGGGACCTGGGTTCGATTCCAACCTCGGGTGACTGCCGGTGTGGAGTTTGCACATTTTCCCTGTTTCTGTGTGGGTTTCCTCCAGGTGCTCCGGTTTCCTCCCACAGTCCAAAGATGTGCAGTTCAGGTGAATTGGCCATGTTAACTTACCCGTTAGTGTTAGGTGCATTAGTCAGAGCGAAATGGGTCTGGGTGGGTTACTCTTCGGAGGGTCGGTGTGGAGTTGTTGGGCCGAAGGGCCTGTTTCCACACTGTAGGGAATCTCATCTAATCTAATCCCATTTTATGATATTTTATACAGAGAAATTGACAAATTCACTCCGGATCTTGAACGGGCTGGATCTATGTTTCACAACAATCTTAGCAACAATTCTTAACTAGCGAATTATAACCTGTACCAAACTGCTATCAGCAAACAAACAGGGCCTCTACCTGCCAAGACTCACCAATGGTTATTCCTCTACCATTGTGAATCAATATGTACTTAAGATCCAGTCAAGCAAAGAGCATTGCTCTTTGATCCAGCTTTGATCTAAGATCCAGTCAAGCAAAGGCAACATTCTTCTATTTACCAAAAAAAAATGCAGATCTTTTGTTTCCACATCTTTTCTTAGCCCAACTCCATTCCCTTTGGGTTCCGGAGGACTAACTTTTATTTCATTCTATCTCATCTGTCTTCCATCCCATCATAGAATTTCCTTTTGACTTTGTCCAAACCAGCCCGTGCTCAAATCTCGAACTTTTTTCAGTTCTTAGAAAAGGTTACTTCAACTCTCTCTCTCTCTTTCTCTCTCCATTGATCTGATCGGAGAAGGTCCCCAACCCACCCTTTCACTGATGTGTTCTCATGGAGAATTTCTCACAGTTAATGCTCATTGAGTACAAGATGCATCAGAAATCCCAAACCCAGCCAGAGGTAAACCCCTGGGGAACCATGTTGACTTCACCATACAACCTCACACATCTCAGAAGCACACATGTTTCAAAGCAGGGGCTTTGTTGATGCCTCCAATTGGACTGACCTCAATAAATACACAAACGTGGCTCCATTTACAAACCCAGATCATCCCAGTTGTGGACTTTCAGAATTCACTTGTCCTCACAAACATCCATTCAGTCCCACTCAGAAATTCACACAGCAGTAACTACATACGCAATTCCTCCAATGTAATAAAACAGTGAAGTTGTCACACACGCATTTTATATTAAAAGTAACACTGGGCCATGCAAAAGGGTGCTTGGTCAGATTACCAAAAGCTCAGCCACAGAAGCAGGCAGAAGTGCTACGAAGGAGAAAAGTGAGGTAGAATGGTGGAGGGGTGCAAGCTGGGTGTTCCAGATCTTAGTGAACTGAAGGTGTTAAAATCTATAAGGTCCAAGAAGCCAGAATTAGAGAAGGTCTGACCTCTCAGAGGGGCAAAGCCTTGAAGGATTGTGGGAGAAAACAAACATGTTTAAATAAAATTGAATGCAAGAGCCCAACAGACCAATGAAGGTTACTTTAAAATGATGCGCAATTTGTCACTGTGTCAATGAATCTGTTGCAAATTCCATTCAAGGTACAGAAGACTTTTCTACAGAGAGAGAAAGCAGGATAATGGACAAGGTAGAAACCACTATACGCTCCTCTCCATATCTCCGTAACCACTGTTCAGGCTTCACGTCAGAGTTTCAGAAGAGTAGATGCTGTTTTTTTTAAAAACACAAAAGCATAATTTCACATCTCTTCAAATTCATTAACACATTGACTTCAAACTGAAACATCCCAGTACTCTCAGCTAGGAGTTATCAGAAATTCTCACCATTAATGGTAAACCATTACACCTGAGGGACTATAACATGGTGTGTGATTTTTAACTTTGCACACCCCACTCCAACACCGACATCTCCAAATCAATGGTATACCAGGTTTCATCAGATCTCTCAGTGAGCAAGGGAGGGGGCTGATAAATGACAAAGCATGAACTGAAATGTCCAAATATTGTGCATGTGGAGGTAAGACTGAATAAATAAAGAAGGTAGTCCCTGATAAAATGACTGGGTCACTGTAGTCACACTTTCTGCAATCATTATCCCAATGCTGATGGTGAATGTTTCAAGTGAGAGTTCAGTTCATGACTGGTGCCAACTAGAGTTCTGGACTCCCTCTGCTGGTTACTTAGGCAATTGCAGCATATTTTCCAAACACAAGAGAGAATTCCATCAGCAATGAGGATCAGAGTATAAAAATTGTTGAGAAAGTCAAAAGTATCACACCTTCAAGCTGTGGGTGTTTTACACTCCCTGTGCCCAATGCACATATTTGTGAAAGATTACCCTTCAACCCTCTATTTCTCAATTACATGCTGTCGCTTGACAGTATCCTTTGTATGTTTATAACTAAGATTACAGAAGCCAAATTTCACTCAAAGTGACCAATTTCACTACGCCCACCTTCCTGCCTGCTTGAGTCACTGCAACTGGTGTGGAAAACTATTTGGGAATGAAATAACATATCTAGCCTTCCCAATTCAACAGAAAAGACTATTAACTTTAAGCAGTGTTGAAACATTGGGAATGACTGGGAAGCTGACTGAATGCTGACAATGGGTTTGAAGAGCAATTCAGCTGCAGAGCAGTCTCAAGTGGGGCCTTCAGAGGTCAGTGCTGGAACTGCTAGACTCTATAAAAGGATGAGATCATAAAACAAGGATGCGAAGTGGAGAAAGTTCCAAACTGACCAACTGAACAGCTTATAAAGAAGAGGGCAAGTCGTCTGGACAATGGGCAATCCATTTTGGATAAAACTTGACTAGTGTGGGACCATACTAGAGTTACAAGAGTTGAAAATGCATTGCTATTCTTAAATGAGGATTAAGAGGCCAGACCATCCCAGACACCAAAATGTCACAGTCATTTCAAGAAATATCGTGTCACAATCTTGTTAAATGGTGAAACAAGTCAGCTGAATGGACTACTGTTGCCATGACTTAATCAATCATAGAACAGAAACTGTAGAATTTCACTATATAAGTGAATCTCTTACCCAAAGTTTTATCTGCAAAAAAAAAACACAACACAGGAAATTGCAGAACAATGAGAAACAAAAGGGTTTGAATCCTTTATGTACTAGATGCTTACAGATGTAAAGGCAGCGTATGAGATAAAGCTGATGTTATTCTAACACCATTCAATAAAAGCATTTGAATGGTTCCCTTGAAAAGAACTGTGCTCCAGACTCAAACACTCAAATCAATCACTGATACTAAGGCAGACAATTCTGCAGAGATAGAATAAGTCAACTGCTAAATAAAGTGGGACCAATGTTTGAGCAATAGCACTTCTAAATGAGGATGCTGGAAAAAATATTACTCTATTATAAAACATGTCAGCTTTACCATCTATAGCGTGATATTCATGAGTAAGATGGTGCCTCTTGAACGCTCATCACTGCTGATACATCATGTCAGTTAAGCAATGGAGTGATTCAACTGCCCAAGTTCTTACCATCCACGGAGGCTCTTTTGGGTAGAATGGTGACTGCCCCCTCAGCCATTTCCCCTTGTTGTTTTACTGGAGAGTGTTTCGAGCCCCAGCTGTCAGAGCCGATCCAGATAAAATGGCCTGCTTTATTTGCTCTTTTGGCAGCTGCGAGGACCTGCCTGTGTGAAATAACCAAGAGGTCCTCAGTCAAGAGAGCCTGGATTGAACACATTAAAAAGGAATATTTAAACAGGTACAAAAGTAATGATTTACAAATACAGCACGTTAATTTAAAAAAGACCTGCCTTTCTTACTCACCGGCGACACTAAATGTTTACTGGCTACTGAACCGTAGCATCCTGTTGAGTGATGGTGAACAGTGACTTGCTAAAAGGGGGAAGGCTACTGGCACCTCTGTGGAGGAGCTGAAAAACATATCCCAACCACCAGTGTTGCTACGTTGCTGGCACAATCATGACCAAGGATCAATTTGCCCCAGGGATAAGATGGGGATTCAATATTAAGCGGGTTAAATGATCATTTCAGACCTCTTGGCGAGGGCCCACTGGAATTTCCAGTCAGCCCCCTCCATGCCCTCTGAGGTGTTTGGGAGGGGCAACCAAATGAGCTGCCTCAAGGAATCCCCCAGTGGAGGATGGCATCACTCCAAGCAGACTTCTACGCTCTCTGTCCCTGCATGCCCACCACTGCTGCTCAACATCTACTGGTGGTCAGACTGTTGAGGGCATCTCAAAATTTAGAGGTTTGGGAAAGTAGAGAGAGGACACATCCATGAGAAGACATTCCTCTTTCTCACTTGAACTGCAGGCTTCACCTCCTACCCAGTTTTGAAAGCCTGATATACCTCACAATATAAGGAGCCCACCGAACTTGGAGACGATAGGTTTGGAGGGACAACTGGCTGTAAGTCCTAACTTTTGCTGCAGCACCACTAATTATTTGCTTCAAAGAAAATCACAAATAGTGACTGGTCCCCACCCAGTAGAGTTGGTGGGGGAACGTTTGAGAGAGCTCCATTTTATCCCAATGTAGAGAACCCAAATTATAACTCTGCTTAGGAATGAATGATTAATTCATGTTTTTCCTTAGTTTGACTCGATTCAAACCAGCCACCAAACACAATAATTATTGAAGGTTTTTGTCATCAGGCAATTCACAAGAATCATCAAACCAGAGGGAAAACGACATTTATATAGTATCAAAGGACAGCACTGATTCGTTGGCAAGGAACCCCTCAATAGTAGAGGCATTTCAATGGAAAATGCACTTGTTAGTGATGTCAGACAGTTAACTGACAAGTGGCTAGTCATTAAGAATGTGCAGAAGTACCGTCCTCTATAATTGACTAACAATGTGTCCTTATTTATTTCCTCCCTCCTACTTCAATTCTGTGGCAGACAGCCATCTCTGGTCTTAAGCTACGTTAACTTGGGTCTTTTTAAATTCATAATTTTAATATACGGGGGGGGGGGGTGCTTTCAATGTAATTGTGTCAATGATGGAGGGTAACACATAGTCAATTCCTGGATAGTCTTATGCTAAAATGTTTAATTCTTTTGTGGTCCTGTGGAAATTATCCTTCTCTTTAGTTATCTCATGTTCTCTTCCTTCAAGGACAGAGAAATCAAGATCTAGTTCTTGTTCAAGTGGAGACTACTACTCTGACTATGTATATGGTGAGAGGTCAACCAGTGCTGAGGTGGGAAGTTATTTATGCCCTTCACTATGATAATGTTTTGATGTTTCAATTGATGAAAAGGAACTCTCCAGGCCTAACTAAAACTGAGAGTAAAATTGGAATATAGTACACAACAAAGTCATGATCAGGCTTAGAATGAACCAAAACATTTTCAGCAAGTCAGACTCTCCAACTGATAGTCATTACAATTTCACAGAATTAAAACCTTCCAAACCTTAGCTCCATCCATCATGTTATGCTGTGTCAACTCATATCAATGTACAAATAGGTCCTCTTCTATAAATACCTTTCATTCTTAACGCATGTACAAACAAATAATTGTTCCCACTTAGACTGGAACTGAGTTGGTATTTGTGCTTCTCTCCATGACTGACACTAAGTTGACTTTCTTAATACAAGGATACCGAAATTAACTAGAATTAAACTGCAGGGAGTTGTTAGATGTAGCCGACTGACAGGTATGCTATCTTTGGATGACAAAAAGTATTCCGAATCAGCATGACAAACTAACATCTGTTTTAGCTTACCCAGACATGACCTGCTGAGATGTTAGTCGTTTGTGAAA
This sequence comes from Chiloscyllium plagiosum, assembly GCF_004010195.1. NCBI lineage: Eukaryota > Metazoa > Chordata > Chondrichthyes > Orectolobiformes > Hemiscylliidae > Chiloscyllium > Chiloscyllium plagiosum. Next base: position 55,557,007 of record NC_057727.1, on the reverse strand, counting down.
TATTTAAGTGGAGATAATCGAAAGATGGATCTCGAGGAGCTAAGTGATGGGGCTGTAACTATCTCCTTTCACAGCTTGGTCCATTCTGCAATTCTCCTTGAAAAGATAGATTGTTGACACATTATCTTAGAGACGAATAGTTTCTATAGTGTGTCGATGGCTACCACACACTTTGTCATTGCTGGAGGGCATGCAGAGACTTGTTCTGTCAGTTCCCACCAATGTGTTCCATATACGACAGAACACAGCCAGGTATGATACTGGTACATCCTTATTGATTCCTGCTGAATTATGCAGCTCACTGCCTTGATATACCTCACTATGTAAGGATGCTGCAAAACTCGTAGACTGCAGGTTTAGAGGCACAATTGGTTGTAGGTTAGAACTCAGATTTCTCCTCAGAAATCTGAGAGCCTTGGAATCCTTATTGAAGGTCATTTTAAAGAAGAAGTCCCATGTATGGTTGTGAATTTACCTGTTGCAGAACTTGATTACAGAACTTAAAGTCATCTGTTTCTGGAGTTAACATGTCGATGCTGAAGACGTCATGAAAATTGTTTTGATACTGAATGCTATCTGGCATTGGTCATGCCATATTTGCAATTCCAGAACACCACATTATGGTGAATTGATATGACGTATACAGGACTGAGAGAGGAGAACCTTTCTAGCATAAGCAGGTTGAATGCAAACCGTTCAAGTTGGGACAAAGGAACGACTGAAGCTATATTCATGCAGCTAACTGGAGCATTCTGGATCACACCGTGCCCTTTGCCTGAGACATAGCGACCCTAAGGTTAAGCTCATCAGCAAGTCACCTTTCTCTCATGAGAGCAGCCTCTGGGACTACGGTGACATTGACTTCTCTGACTGGTGTCTTACAGATGCTAGATAGGTTTTGAGAATGGAGTGATTCACCACATGCAATCACAGTTAGGGCTGTGATGCACACTTTGTTGGTGTCAACTTGTACTGACAAACTTAGTGGTGAAACAAATATTCCCAGAGAGTTAAGTGGGAACAACTTGCCTTTAAACTAGCAAGTGTCACAAGAGTAACATCAAAATTTCATCCTCTGACCTGCACTTGTTGCCATTGGTTTCCAGAACTGGCTGGAGCTGTCAGAAATGGATTAAGCTTTTTCTTCAATGACAATTAACTGTCAAGTTACAGCTTGTGTAATACTTGAAATATTTATCATTGGTTGCCTTACTAGAAATAACTCAAGATGCCAACGTTCGGAGCTGACAAGTCGTATTTTGACCTGCTTACCTGATATCATCTTCATTGGCAAAAATGATTACACCACGAACCCTCGGTGTGTCTAAAAGACTCTTGATGATTTTGTCAAAGTCTGCTCGCTTGGGGTCCGCTGGGATTTTCAAAGATTGAGCAATGCAAATCCCACCTATGAAATATGAGAAGTACAAAGATGTAAAGAATAAAAGGTACAAGAAAAAAAAAAGACATTAAATTTTCACCAGGAATTCAGTTTTACATTATTATTCCATACATCAGCAGTGGACGTTTTTGTTCTGACTGCTGAATACCTTTCACTTCTACCGTGTTCTTTTGATTTAAGATTAAATGACAGCACACGACTCGATTTCACTAAGAATTTAGTTGTTAGGCCTTCTCACATGCAGGGACCCTGAATGGTAGCACAGACGCTTTCAAGCACAGCGTTTTGCTGCATCTCATCCCCTTCAATGATAGGCAATCTCAAAACTGACCCCCTTGAAAGAGAATTTTACAATCTAACTGCTTTACAAGAGGACAACACAGAATCTGGAGGGATGATTTAGTATGAAACTGATAGTAACCGTCACAATGAAAAATAGCACTCAACTACTTTGATGACTCAAGTGTCTGTTTTGACAGACAAAAGAGATTCTGTGACACTACTGTGTTCCTCAGTTTAAAGTGAAGGTGGTCTCCGCTGGCAGTGGCAACAACACCAAGACGAGCAGAACATGGCTCCATCCCAGCCTGGAGTCTCCCGGCGAGTGAGAAGCAGGTAAATTTCCAGGCCGAGCCTGTCCACTCCAGCCTGGGGCATTCTCTCCTCTCTCTCTCCTTTCTATCCTTTTTCGTTCTTTCCTGTTTCTTCACCTGGGTCAGCATGGTGGCTCAGTGGTTAGTACTGCTGCCTCACAGCACCAGGGACCCAGGTTCGATTCCTGCCTTGGGTAACTGTCTGTGTGGAGTTTGCACATTCCTCTGGATGCTCTGGTTTCCTGCCACAGTCCAAAGATGTGCAGGTTAGGCGATTTGGCCATGCTAAATTGCCCGTAGTGTTAGGTGCATTAGTCAGAGCAAAATGGTTCTGTGTGGGTAACTCTTCGGAGGGTCGGTGTGGATTTGTTGGGCCAAAGGGCCTGTTTCCACACTGTAGGAAATCTAATCCAATCTAACCTTCATCTTCCTGAGGAAGAAGTGGTGTCAGCAGGGATTCCTGACTTTGTAAGCCCCATGGGCAGACTCCTGGGACGGTAGCTGGGCATCAGTTGCAGCGATGCTGGAGCATGGTCTCCTGGCTGTGGTAGACCTAGCACAGGGACTGTATATGGGTCCCTGACTGATGAAGACTAATTCTATTTAAGTAATTCCTTTTATTCTTCTTGGATTGTGAAACCAAACACTTTTCACTGTATTCTTCCCAGATACATGTGACAATGAACAAATCATTCATTCATTCGAATGTTCCCTTCACATTCGTTCCAACACCAGGAACAAAAGTGTACATATGTTTGATAATGATGAGCACGACACTGTAGAGACAGGTTTGAGGTAGTTCTACATTCCGTGGATGCAGATTGAGATAATTCATCTCTCTGCATCCCTACAGCTTTTTTGCAAGATCCTAATAAATCCCACTCCAATACACTTTGCCCATAAGATTTCCTTCACAACTTCAGGATAGAACACTACCATCAGTCACAAATGACGGCACTAAATCAAAACTTGCACATTGATTGCATTGCTCATGGCCTCTCTATATCCCAACATGATTTACATTCAATGGAGTACAGCCACACCCCCAAACTCTATATTTTCCAATCGTGTACCTAGCACTTTACCTCTGAGGATCCATCCAAAGCATTGTGTGCAATTAAATACAACCCTGATAGTTGCAGTCCATTCTTGACAGTGATAATTTGCCATCACTAACTTATCCTCTACTGCACGCAAGAACAGAGCAGTTAGGGCTGTCTCTGCTACACACTTTGTTGGTATAAATCCAGACAGGTGCAACAAATACTCCCAGAGAGCAAAATGGTAACAACTTGCCTTTAAACTACCAAGTGTCACAATAGTAATATCAAACTTTCATGAAGTCAAAGGAGAAGATAACAGACGTGATCAAAAGCTTTCTCAAAGGCGTGATTTCTGTCTACTGTTGGTGAGTTTCCCCTTGACCTCAGATACACTGAATGGTGACATCTCAGGGGAAGCCGTTCAGGCCACTAAGTCAGTGAGGGCTTTCCAGAGCAGCAATACACCTACTACCACATCACACTCTTCTCCCTGTAACTCTGCACATACTTCCTTTACAGAAAGTAATCCAATTCCCATTAACATGCGTCGATTGACCCAGACCCATCACAATCTCAGGCAGTGCACTCCAGATCCCAACCACTCACTGCGTGAAAAGGATTTCTTAGTGTAGCCATTGTTTTGCCGATTGCCTTAAATCTGTGCCCTCTTTTTCTCCATCCTTTCATCAATTGGAACAATTTTTCCCCATCTATCTTGTCCAGACCCCTCATGATTTTGAATATCTACTAAATGCTCTCTCGAACCTTTCTTTTCCAAAAAGAATTGTTCCAACTTCACCAATCCACCCACATGACTGGCATGCCTCATCCCTGAAACCACTTTCATGGCTCTCTCTCATGCCTTTGTATCCCTGACGCACACTTCAATCTAACACACCTTTCCCTCCCTCGGCCCCCAAGGTTCATGTGGACACTGTGTTCCTTCTCACAGGTATCCTCCCAGGCCAAAGATGTGCAGGTTAAGTGGATTATCCATGCTAAATTGTCCATATAGCATCCAGGGATGTGCAAGCTAGGAGTGCAAAGTTAAAAATCACACACCAGGTTATAGTCCAACAGGTTGAATTGAAAGCACTAGCTTTCTGAGCGCCACTCCTTCACAAGGTGGTTGTGAAGAATACCATGATATTCAAACAGATGAGAGACTCAACAAACAATCAAGGCATTTTTCAATGTATAATTTCAGTTACATCACACTGTAAACTTTTGCTATAAATTCTGTGTCTTACAATTGTGTCATCCTTACATTATCTTTTGGCTACATGACCCTCCACTTTTTTATTTTAAGTAGTTCACAATATCACAGCTCCTTGTTCAGGTCACCAGCAGATATGCAATTGCCTTCCCAAGCCAGCTCTGTATGCTTCTCTCTGCCACACTATACTGAGGACCATTATAAATTTCTTACATCAGCCTCAGGAAAAGCAAATTCCTCAGCTGCATTGTTTTCCAAAATGCAAGCTAAAATAAAGCTCAACCTACATTTCAACCATTAAAGGGCGCATTTTCTCTGCTTGAAATACTCATCCAACAGTCTCCTCCTTCTTGAGCTCACTCAATCAAAAATCCTCTCTGTTCCAAAGTTGAACTGTGTATTGCTCTGTCAGCAAATAAATCAAGCAAAGTGCCTTTTTACTTTCAAAAAGAACACTTGGATTCTGTAATCAAGATAATTAATGTTCATTACTAAAAGAGACACAAGTATTTCTCCAGACTTCTTGGCTTCACTGTGAGCTTAGAGATCTACACTGAATTTTAGAACAAAAACCAGGCTGCATTTAAATGTAATAAAGCCAGGCTTGATTGTTTCCTATTTATATCAGATCTGTTAATGCCAGTTGCACCCCCTTATGCCTAAATTTAAAAGTTATAATCCAAAATGTATGAATTATGACACAGATATTTGTAGCTACACAGATATGCAGCACAGTTTAAATGATATACAAGAAATGCTGTTTGGAAATGAACATGGTTGTAGATTGACTGCTGGATTATAATTGGTAGAGGTTCATCTATGTCAGAAGTAATTTGGAAGGATGAACATAAGAGACAATGGTAATAAATAGCCCTGGCAAAAGCCAAAGCAGAACTAGTATTATTTCTTATAGCTGAGAATTGGATATCCACTTGGATCTACTGGTGTTATTGTTGCTATGGGAACTAGTTGCTTTTCTAACATTAACAATTGTAAGGTGAAATAATGCTTATGTATCTAATTTGAGCACAAGGAGCAACTATAGTTATCATATTGTCTGAGGTGGCCTCAGACAGTCAGAGTCTGTGCTGCCCTATGCTTCTTAAAAATTGTCCATTACTTAAGGAATTACACATGATAAAAAGTCAACTGAACTAACTGCTATTGGGTTAAGATGCTCCAACAAAAAGGTTGAAGCTGAATTTTCATGGAAGACTTGGAGATGGCAAACATCCTGACTTGCAGATCCATATCATTTCACATGCAGGATATTTTGGTTCAGAGTGTCATGGAGTACAGGAAATCTACTGCCCCCAGAAGCAGATCTAAGATGGTAATGGATATTGAAACATACGGACATTGGCAGACCTGAAAGCCCACCTCAATTTACGGGGGCATCAACCCGATTATAATGCTGAATGTCAGGTCCTCAAACATTCATCCTTCACCAAGCAACCACAGGTCAATTCCCCCTCATGCATGTGACCTCCATGCCCACTTGTAACTTCACACTTGCTTCCATGCACACCTGATGTCTCCAGCATGTCTTTGAAATGAATATTTTTAAAAAGCAACAATCTAATAGAACTGTCATTCAAAAGAAAACTCTCATTGATAAATACTTGATTGAAATTTACTCAATGTTGAGACTAAGTGCTTTATCCTTAACATTCATGCCCAGAAAGACATTGGTTCGGCCACATTTAGAAAACTATTTACAGTTCTGGTCGCCACATTACCAAAAGGATGTGGATGTTTTGGAGGGTGCAGAGAAGGTTTACAAGATGTTACCTGGTATGAAAGGTGCTAGCTCTGAAGAGAGGCTGAGTAGGTTAGGTTCATTTTCATTAGAAAAAAGGAGATGGGGGTGGGGGGCCTGATTGAGGTTTATAAAATCATGAAGGGTTTACACAGGGTGGATAGAGAAGAGCTATTTTTCCCAGGGTGAAGGATTCATTAACGAGAGGTCATGCTTTCAAGGTGAGAGGTGGAAAGTTTAAGGGGGATACACATGGCAAGTACTTCACGCAGAGGGTAGTGGGCGTTTGGAACACGTTGCCAGCAGAGGTGGTAGAGGCAGGCATGGAAGATTCATTTAAGATGCATCTGGACAGATGCATGAGTAGGTGGGGAGCAGAGGGATACAAATGCTTAGGAATTGACCGACAGGTTTAGACAGTACATTTGGATCGGCTCAGGCTTGGAGGGCCAAAGGGCCTGTTCCTGGGCTGTAAATTTTCTTTGTTCTTCTTCTTTGAAACGGAGCCTATTTACAGAAGTGGCTCAATTCCAGTAAAACTTGCATGGGATTTGAACTGACCAACCCTGAACTGGAGCCAACAAGGATGGTATGCTTACATACAGGTTAAATGTTTGGACCCTTACTTTGGGAGTGAAAATTGCCAGAAATAGAAATAAGGGTGGAAATCAGGAATTAGGGTGTTGGCCTTTTAAGTACCATAAATTTATCTAAATCAACAAAAGTAAAAGATTGCAGTTAACTCTCTTTCTCAGTCTACTGATGCTGCCCTCCTTGCTAATTGATTGCAACTCTTTTTTTTTTCCCCTAAATTCAGATTTCCACCATCATTAGCATTTAGTTTTATCTCACTGCATTGAGGGCCATGTATTTCCGAAAGGGCAAAGGGCAGATATCTTGTGTTTGTTCCTCTGGTCTCTCTGCATTGCATAGTGTAACCGAGCAAGACAACATGGATGGAACCACAGAAAAGGACAAATAGTTGGAACAAAGGAGGCAGCGACAATGGAGATCGAGTGAGTTCAATTCTAATTCTAACTAAAATAATGAATAAATTTGGGCTTTGAATTTCTATTAGCAAATTGGCCACTGAATAAAAGAAAATTTGCTTTGCCCCAAATCCTGGATTTGCTGCATTACAATGGGAAAGATGTTTTATAATTGGACAGAAATAATCTATTTCCAATGACAAGTCTTATAAGAAAACTAAACTGATGTTGACTCGTTTCACATAAAAACAAAAAGCACAAATTGATAACCGGCAGTCAAAAAGATTAAAAGATGCTTTTATAAAGGAAGAAAAAGTCTATTATTATATCCTCTTCATGCTCCAAGCCCACTATATGGCTTGAGTGTAACAGAATTGTGTGATATTTGCACCTTAAAGTCCATCTTTTCTCTCCCTGCATCTGCATTGTTATTTTCTGTGTACACAGTGAGACAGCTATTTTTAAGCAATTAATTATTATTTACTTAGATTGCCCATATCAATAAAACATCATACCTTCCGAAAGTTTAGATTCTGAGCACAGTATATTCTGAATTCTATGTCAGATGCATTCATTCACTCATAATATTCACCTGACTGCCATCAAGATAACATTGAATGATTTCACTGATCATATATCAACACAGAATTACCCTCCACTCAATTATTACCAATGACTGCCATTGATGTACAGGAAGTATTCCAACCTCAAATGGCTTAGTTTTCATGGTTTATAACACAACCAATTGAATTATTGTCTTTACATGTCAATGGACTCCAGTAACTATCCATCTTTTTGCTTTTAAGGTCACTTGGTTCTGTAATCCAAGGTGTCGAATGGGAGTTTTCTGTCATAGTGGCTGATACTTCAAACTACATCAACTCATGTATCTTACAGGAATGAGGACCTGTATGGTTTTTCAGATATCTATCCAATATTATAGAAAATCATATCAAATTGGTTCTTGTCCACAAAGGGCCTAAACAACTAAGTGTGTAGGATTGTGTTCATGTGAATCGGGGGGAGTACTTGTGGACCATCATCAACCCTGGAGAGTGAGAGAGTGTGAGAGTGTGAGAGTGTGAGAGTGTGAGAGTGTGAGAGTGTGAGAGTGTGAGAGTGTGAGAGTGTGAGAGTGCGAGA
>NC_057727.1:55544278-55548039 GCF_004010195.1 Chiloscyllium plagiosum | reverse complement strand
AGACAGGGAGATGGAGAGAGTGAGAGAGAGTGAGAGAGAGAGTCAGTGAGAGAGTCAGTGAGAGAGAGTGAGAGAGAGTGTGTGCAGGGCATGCCCTCAGTCCTTCAAAGGAACCTTGGCATTTAATTCAAACCTGTTGTCACCTTTGCAGTCTAAGACAAGGGGACTTACTCACTGTATAAAAGTACCTCAAAGTTGCTTTGAATTCCAGATCATGTTTTTGCATGTCATCTCGTTTCTGAAAGTAGTTCATTGTTGGTGCCCATTCAGACCTGATGGAATAAAGCTTCTGTGTACACCAGGAAATATGAAAAAAGCAGTTGCAATGCTAAAGGATTTACCTTTGACTAAAACAACAGCATCTTCCACTAACAAACTGTAGATCTCAGTTCTACATGACGGGCAATGGATAGAGTCGGTCTCGTAGATAGCCTTGCAGCTATTAGGAGGACATTTAGATTCACATATCATTGCAAAGATTCCTATACATATTTATTGAATAATGTTTTTTTTTAGATTCCTTACAGCGTGTAAACAGCGCCCCCTTCCCCGGGCCCAACAAGTCCATACCGACCCTCCGAAGAGCAATTCATTTCCCTCTGACCAATGCAGCTCACACTATGGGCAATTTAGCATGGCACATCTCCCTGACCTGCACATCTTTGGATTGTGGGAGGAAACCAGAGCACCCAGAGGAAACCCACACAGACACGGGGAGAACGTGCAAACCCCACACAAGCAATCACCCAAGGCAGGAATCAAACCCAGGTCCCTGGCGCTGTGATGCAGCAGTGCTAACCACTGAGCCACCGTGCCACCCATATGTCGTCGTGCACTTTTACATTACTATGAACTGGCTATGGTCTACTGGGACTCATATCAAAATGCAATCAGTCCTGTGAAATATACTTCCAAAATGAAGATAATTTGCTTTTATAAAGAAAGCGTCAAAGTTAACCAGAAAATTTCCAATTTAGCTCTAAATGATTTTCCCCATTCCCTCTTCGACTCACGTGCACTTTATTTCCCTAATACTGATAATTAAGGAATTTCTGTTGATAACTCTTCAAATACCACAAATTGCTCAAAGAGGATCAATATTTTATTTACATCCATTATACAACAAGGTAACAAAGATTTGTCAGGATTGCAAGTGCCTTTTGCTTATCAGATCTATCACACAGAGAAAACCAGTGGAAACACAAAGGATTCATCATCTGACAATTCTCGTGATGATTATTCAAACTCTATGTACTTACAGCTAGCTTGTAACTCTCAACACATTGCTCCTCTCAAAAAAAATACTATACATCTATTTCAGAGTTCAAAAAAATAAGACACAGAGACAGGAATACAAATTTACCCAAACAAAACATTCAATCACAAGCAGACATTGTGAAAACAACCAGTCCTTCAATTCAGATACACACTGTTGTTGTTTTCCAGATCTGCAATCAGTGTTTGGAATTTGACTATTTTGGAGATTGAGGCTGCTGTTTTCTGGAGGCAATAGACAATTCTCATTTTCATAATACTATAGAATCACAGTAGTTTGACTTACAGTTGTCATAATCCTGCACTTAGGATAATGGATCAGAAAATCTAGGCCTTTCAGGTCAGAAATCCTGAGCAAGCAAAACAAAGTGCTCAATTACCTTTAGAGGGATTTCCTGACCTAAGAGCTTCCCCAGCTGAAACAGACTAGCCCAGCCAAGAATCCAGGCTACCTGCAGCAGAATGGATCAACACTGAGACCACAGACTTTTTTTTTAAAAGCAGGAGCTGCCATGCGCCAAGATTAATGGGTCATAAAGCCACATTGACAAACTACTGAGAGAAGCCTGTGGCTAGGTCTTGTTCCAAGGTTGATGCTCAAGTTTGCCACAATCTGATTTGTTGTGTGTAATTAATCCAGGTGTTTAATCAAAGCAGCAGCCTCACTTCAGTCCCTAAGTGAGGGAGTAGGGAGTCAGGATGGTGGGAGGAGGGGAGTGATGGCATAGTGTCGAGTGGTAGAGGAATGTGAGAGTTGGGTGCCAGGCATGATAGCAGGCACCTGGCGAGTGATTACAGTCAGTTGGATCAGAGAAGTTGGAGAAACATGTCTAGAGTAGACATCTTCACCCCAAGAATGATAAGCTTGTGGAATTCTCTGCCACAGAAAGCGGTTGAGGCCAATACATTGAATATTTTCAACAAGGAGTTACATATAGATCTGAGGGCTAAAGGGATCAAAGGTTATGGAGAAAAAAATGGGAACAAGGTCCTAATTCAGAGATTCAGCCATGACCACACTAAATGGCGGAGCAGCTCTGAAGGGCCAAATGAACTATTCCTGTTCCTATTATCTATGTTTCCATGGAAGCATAGTTCAGTCAGAGGGTTGAAGTTGACTTCAATGGGTGGGAAGTTTTGGAATTGGGTCCAGGGTTGGGTTTGATGGGGGGAGTGACGGGGAGGTTGGGATAGGATGAGTTGATGCGGTTTTGTTCGCTGAGCTGGGAATTTGTGTTGCAGATGTTTCGTCCCCTGTCTAGGTGACATCCTCAGTGCTTGGGAGCCTCCTGTGAAGCGCTTCTGTGATGTTTCCTCCGGCATTTATAGTAGTTTGTCTCTGCTGCTTCTGGTTGTCAGTTCCAGCTGTCTGCTGCAGTGGCCGGTATATCGGGTCCAGGTCGATGTACTTATTGATTGAACCTGTGGATGAGTGCCATGCCTCTAGGAATTCCCTGGCTGTTCTCTGTTTCGCCTCTTCTATAATAGTAGTGTTGTCCCAGTCAAACTCATGTTGCTTGTCATGTGTGGCTACTAAGGATAGCTGGTCATGTCGTTTCATGGCTAGTTGGTGTTCATGGATATGGATCGTTAGCCGTCTTCCTGTTTGTTCTATGTAGTGTTTTGTGCATGGGATTCTGTACACAACATTGATTTTGCTCATGCTGGGTGTCGGGTCCTTTGTCCTGGTGAGTTGATGTCGGAGAGTGACTGTTGGTTTGTGTGCTGTTAGGAGTCCTGGTGGTTGTAGTAGTCTGGCTGTCAGTTCAGAAATGTTCTTGATGTATGGTAACGTGGCTAGTCCTTTAGGTTGTGGCATGTCCTCATTCCATTGTCTTTCCCTTAGGCATTTGTTGATGAAATTGTGGGGGTATCCGTTTTTGGCGAATACATTGTAGAGGTGTTCTTCCTCTTTTTGCAGTTCTGGTGTGCTGCAGTGTGTTGTGGCCCTTTTGAACAGTGTCTTGATGCAACTTCTTGTGTGTGTGTTGGGGTGTTGCTTTCATAGTTCAGGACTTGGTCTGTGTGTGTGGCTTTCCTGTATACCTTTGTGGTGAATTCTCCATTCGGTGTTCTCTGTACCATCACACCTAGGAATGAGAGTTGATTGTCCTTTTCTTCCTTTTTAGCGAATCTGATTCCTGTGAGTGTGGCGTTGATGATCTGGTGTGTATTTTCTATTTCTGTGTTTTTAGTGATTACAAAGGTGTCATCTACATATCTGACCCAGAGCTTGGGTTGAATTTGCAGTAAGACTGTTTGTTCTAATCTTTGCAGTACAGCTTCTGCTACGGATCCAGAGATGGGTGAGCCCATGGGTGTGCCATTGATTTGTTCATATATTTGGTTGTTGAATGTGCAGTGTGTTGAGAGGCACAGGTCCAGTAGTTTGAGTATGCCGTTTTTGTTGATAGGTTCCCCGTCTTGTTGTCTGTTCTGTATGTCCAGCAGGTTGGCTATTGTTTCTCTGGCTAGGGTTTTGTCGA
>NC_057727.1:55523322-55543097 GCF_004010195.1 Chiloscyllium plagiosum | reverse complement strand
GGAAGCGGCAGAGACAAACCACTATAAATGCCGGAGGAAAGATCACAGAAGCGCTTCACAGGAGGTTCCCAAGCACTGAGGATGTCACCTAGACAGGGGATGAAACGTCTGCAACACAAATTCCCAGCTCGGCGAACAGAACCACAACAACGAGCACCCGAGCTACAAATCTTCTCCCAAACTTTGAATAGGATGAGTTGAGTCTGGACTGGACAGGGTGGTGATGGGTCACCACGAGTTGGAGGAGTGTCTCGAGGGTGGAATTAGGTTGGTCAGGAACAGTGAAGTTGGGGGGGTGGGGGGAGTTTGTCATGTTGGATCTGTTCCAGAGTGTGGGTGTCAGTTTTCAGGGGTAGGATTCAGGGGTGGGGAAGAGATAGTTTTATAGAAGTTAAAGCTAGTTTGAATCATGTAACTTTTTTCTGCTGATCTGTATGGGTAGTCAGGCCAAACCCCTGACTTCCAATTTTAACCCACAGGTGAAGTTCCAGCTACTGCGGGTCCTTGATAATCTGAATTTCCATACACCATGAAATCATTCAATGGAAGTTCCAACAACTATTAGGTGTCAGCTCCTCAGGACTTCTGAATTATCCCAACCTTTACATCCTTTAGGGTATGTTCTGTTTCCAACTTACTATATGTCAGATGGTCTGGGTCTAGTTATGACATTCCATGCTTCAAAATATCTGAAAGCCACTTTCACAACTGTGACAAGGCAAGTTCGAGACGGGTAGGTGGTTTGGGTGGCTGGTGGATGAGGGGGTTACGGTGACAGAGTGAGTGAGGCAGTACAGGCTCCAGGAGAGTGAGAGTAGGCTGGCAGCTCCAGGTAGATCGAAGTTTTGATGGGTTGGAAAGATCAGTATGGGCCCACAAGGTTAGGTCCACAGGAAGTTGTGAGGGTGTTGAATCGAGTCCAAACCAGATGGAAAATATTTGGAGAGCATGAGATCTGGGCTGGCTTAGTGACTGAAGTGAGGCTGCTACTTTGATTAGACACTTGTATTAATGATACACAACAAATCAGATTATGGCAAATGTCAGCATCAACCTTGAGAGGATAGGATAGCAAAAATGATCATTGATAGGAGCGAGAGTGATAGAGTAGTTGTTATGGGGGAACTTCGACTTTTCAAATATTGACTCGGAATACTATAGTTCAAGCACTTTCGATTGGTCAGTTTTTGTCCACTGTGTTGCAGCAGGGTTTCCTGACACAGTATATAGACAGGTCAACAAGGGGTGAGGCCACATTAGATTTGGTACTGGGGAATGACTCCTGACCAGGTGTTTGGAGGTAGGTGAGCACTTTGGCGATAGTGACCAAAATTCAGTTATGTTCACTTTAGTGATGGAAAGGTATATATTGCAGGGCAAGAGTTATAACTGGGGAAAGGCAATTACCATATGATTAGGCAAGATTTAGAATGCATAGGATGGGAAAGGAAACCGCAGGGGATGGGCACAGTTGAAATGTGGAGCTTATGCAAGGACCAGCTACTGCGGGTCCTTGATAAATATGTACCGGTTAGGCAGGGAAGAAGTTGTCGAGCGCGGGAGCCGTGGTTTAAAAAGGAAGATGAACCTCTTGTCAAGACAAAGAAGAATGCTTATGTTAGGATGAGATGTAATGGCTCAGTTAGGATGCTTGAGTGTTACAAGTTAGCCAGGAAAGACCTAAAGAGAGAGCTAAGAAGAGCCAGGAGGGGACATGAGAAGTCATTGGCGGATAGGATCAAGGAAAACCCTAAGGCTTTCTTTAGGAATATATCAGGAATAGAAGAATGACTAGAGTTAGGTTAGGGCCAATCCAGCACAGTAGTGGGAAGTTGTGTGTGGAGTCAGAGGAGATAGGGGAAATGCTAAATGAACATTTTTTTTGTCAGTATTCACACTAGAAAAAGACAATGTTGTCAAGGAGAATTCTGAGATTCAGGCTACTACACTAGATGGGATTGAAGTGCATAAGGAGGAACTGTCAGCAATTCTGGAAAGTGTGAAAATAGATAAATTCCTTGGGCTGGATGGGATTTATCCTAGGAAGACAGGGAGGAGATTGCAGAGTCTTTGGCTTTGATCTTTATGCCATCATTGTCTACAGGAATAGTGCCAGAAGATTGGAGGATAGCAAACATTGTTTCCTTGTTCAAGAAGGGGAGTAGAGACAACCCTGGGAATTATAGACCTGAGAGCCTTAATTCAGTTGTGGGTAAAGTGTTGGAAAGGGTTAGAAGAGATAGGATTTATAATTATCCAGAAAGGAATAAGTTGATTAGGGATAGTCAACTCGGTTTTGTGAAGGATAGGTCATGCCTCACAAACTTTATTGACTTCTTTAAGAAGGTGATCAAATGGGTGAATGAGGATAAAGCAGTTGATGTGGTGTATCTGGGTTTCAGTAAGGCATTTGATAAGGTTCCCTATGGTAGGCTATTGCAGAAAATATGGAGGCATGGGATTGAGGGTGATTTAGCAATTTGGATTAGAAATTGGCTAGCTGAAAGAAGACAGAGGGTGGAGGTTGATGGGAAGTATTCATCCTGGAGTTCAATTACTAGTGGGGTACCACAAGGGTCTGTTTTGGGTCCACTGCTGTTTGTCGTTTTTATAAATGATCTGGATGAGGACATAGAAGGATGGGTTAGTAAATTTACGGATGACACTAAGGTCGGTAGAGTTGTAGATAGTGATGAAGGATGTTGTAGGTTACAGAGAGACATAGATAAGCTGCAGAGTTGGGCCGAGAGGTGGCAAATTGAGTTTAACGTGTACTGAGCTAATGGTAAGATTCTTGGTAGTGCAGATGTGCAGAGAGATTTCGGGGTCCAGGTCCATAAATCCTTGGAAGTTGCCACCCAGGTTGATAGGGTTTTCAAGAAGGCATACGCTGTGTTAGCTTTTATTAGTAGAGGGATTGAGTTTTGGAACCATGAGATCATGCTGCAGCTGTACAAAACTCTGGTGCAGCCACATTTGGAGTGTTGCAAACAGTTCTGATCACTGCATTATAGGAAGGATGTGGAAGCTTTGGAAAGGGTTCAGAGGAGATTTACTAGTATGTTGCCTGGTATGGAGGGAAGGTCTTATGAGGAAACACTGAGGGACTTGAGGCTGTTTTTGTTAGAGAGAAGGTTGAAAGATGACTTAGTAGAGATGTCTAAGATAATCAGAGGGTTAGATAGGGTAGACAGCGAGAGCCTTTTTCCTCGGATGGCAATGGCTAGCGTGAGAGGATGTAGCTTTAAATTGAGGGGTGATAGATATAGGACAGATGTCAGAGGTCGTTTCTTTACTCAGAGTAGCAAGGGGCGTGGAATGCACTACCTGTGACAATAGTAGACTTGCCAACTTTAATGGCATTTTAATGGTCATTGGAGAGACATATGGACGAGAATGGAAGAGTGTAGGTAAGATGGGCTTCAGATTGGTTCCACAGGTCGGCACAACGTTGAGGACTGAAGGGCCTGTACTGTGCCGTAATGTTGTATGCTCTAAGTTTTAGGACAAAGATGAAGAGGAACCTCTTCACCCAGAGACCAGTGAGCCTGTGGAAGTCTATGCCACAGGAAACTGTTGAGACCAGAGAAATTAAGTCTTTCAAGAAAGATGTAGATAATAGTTTTTAGGACTAAAGGGATCAAAGGGTAGGAAACTGGGTACTGTATTGGTTCATCAGTCATGATCACACATTGAATGGTGTCGCAGGCTCGAAAAGCCAAACAGACAACTCCTTTTTCATATATTCTATATATCCATGTTACTTGGTGACATTGTTTGAGGAATAAATATTGACCAGGAGATCAGGGAATAAGGTGCCTGCTTTTTAAAAAGAAATTACTATCATACGTCTACGACTGAGCTGATAGGACCTCAGTTTAATATCTTACCTCAAACTCTGGCAGCATAGCATTCCCTCAGTACATACTGAAGTGCAAACCTATGTTCAAGCCCTTATCTGGGACTTGAACCTTGAGTATTGTTTCTAGAGAGGGCTATCCTGAGCCATAGTTGAATCCATTAAAAGAAACTCTTGCCCACAAAGTTTCATTTAATGGGTATTTAACACTCTGCTGTGATCAATACACTGATGTGCGAAAGTTCACTATTTTTAATCATGCTCTTAAATCTAAAATTAAAACATTTTGCAAACTAAGTGCCAGAAAATCAGCCTGAGTGACTTTCACCTCCTGCAGTTCTACCAGGAAAGCCTCTCATTCTGAATTAAACCTGAAAAGCATATGCTTCCTGAGGAACCACTCAATGGAGTGCACACTGCGCCAAGGTTTGACAATCATTCATGGAGACCCATGTGCCAAAACCCATTCCAGGTGTTGCAAGTGATTTAAAAAAAAACCTTTGTCATTTAGCTAAATTTTCAGTCATTAGTAGATAATGCTCTACCTTAACAGTCTTTGATACCCAAGTCGATGCAGAATGCACCATGTTTTCATAACTATAATTATCGCCAAACTGAACCATGTCATTGACATTCTTATAGGAGTGATGATGTCCACTGACTACAGACATTTCAGAGTCTACAAACTACAAAACAAGAGGAAAAATGGATCATTCAGTCCCTGGCTCCATCACCACCATTTAATATGATCAGGGCTGATCTGTTTGCATTTCCAATTCCACATTCCCAGCAACTCCAAAAAACCCTGTTTACTTTCCCATTAAGAATTCATCCATCTCTTTCTTAAAAGAGATCCAATAGACCTGCTCCTACCCCATTACCTACCAATGCTCACAAAGTTCCAACGTTTCTTTCATCTTGATCTGGACCAGATGGGCCAATGGGCTGAGAAGTGGCAGATGGAGTTTAATTCAGATAAATGCGAGGTGCTGCATTTTGGGAAAGCAAACCTTAGCAAGACTTAGACACTTAATGGTAAGGTCCTAGGGAGTGTTGCTGAACAAAGAGATCTTGGAGAGCAGATTCATAGCTCCTTGAAAGTGGAGTCGCAGGTAGACTGGATAGTGAAGAAGGCGTTTGGTATGCTTTCCTTTATTGGGGAGAGTATTGAGGACAGGAGTTGGGAGGTCATGTTGCGGCTATACAGGACACTGGTTAGGCCACAGTTGGAATATTGCTTGCAGTTCTGGTCTCCTTCCTATCGGAAACATGTTGTGAAACTTAAAAAGGTTCAGAAAAGATTTGCAAGGATTTTGCCAGGGTTGGAGGATTTGAGCTATAGCGAGAGGCTGAACAAGCTGGCGCATCAGAGGCTGAGGGGTGACCTTATAGAGGTTTACAAAACCATGAAGGTATGGATAGATAGGATGGATAGACAGACAAAGTCTTTTCCCTGGGTTGGGGGGAGTCCAGAACTAGAGGGCATAGGTTTAGGATGAGAGGGGAAAGATATAAAATAGACCTAAGGGGTAACGTTTCCACGCAGAGGGTGGTAAATGTATGAAATGAGCTGCCAGAAAAAGTGGTAGAAGGTGAGAACAACTGCAGCATTTAAAAATCATTTGGATGGATATATGAATAGGAAGGGTTTGGAGGGATTTGGGCCGGGTGCTGGCAGGTGGGACTAGTTTGGGTTGGGATATCTGGTCGACATGGATGGGTTGGACCGAAGGATCTGTTTCCATGCTGTACATCTCTATGACTCAATGACTCTATCTGAAGTAAGATGGAGCCATGGGACATGCTGAATTGGATCTAATGCCTTGTTGCATCTGACTCGATACTATTATGCAACTTGTTGACCCCCTGTCCTGCAACACTGCTTAATACAGAAACGCCGATGACTATTAAAAGTTAGTTTTGTTGCTAATTACATATATTATTCCTTCAGTAGATAGCATTCTATTAATTAATATCGATGAACTTCATAGTATTTATTGGCATTCCTTAACAAAGATTGAATAGTTGTGTAATAGTGAGCTTACATCATGCTCTTTTGTCTTGGGGTTCTCAGCCCCATCCATGCGTTTCAAACAAATTGGTCAAGGGGAAGGCGGAATTACAATGAATCTTCGATCTGAGGCTTCTTTATGATACTGCTTAATACAGATTAAGATTAATTATTACAAAACATGGCAATCAGATCGACCAGGTTCTTTTTCTTTTATTCACTAATAGCATGTTAAGCTTCGCTGGTTAAGCTAACATTTATTGTCCATCCCTAATTGTCCTCAAGAAGATTGTGGAGTTGGGATTATGGAGCAAGTTTCAGGATTTTGACCCAGTGACATTGAAGAAACAATGATATATTTCCAAGGCAAGATGATGTGCAGTTTGGAGATAAAATTGCAGGTGATGGCGTTCCCATGCAGTTGCTCCCCTTCACCTTTCAGATGGTAAAGGTTCCAGGTGAGGAGCATTCTTACATTCTTGAAAGTTTCTATAACTTTCTATAAATTCTACTGTCTAACGCTATTTTGTCTATTCCACATGCTTCTATGCATGCACTTCTCTCTCTCTAACATCTCCTTTCTCTCAATCCTGCTCCCACTGTGTTATTCTCTGTGCCTAGAGAAAAGCAATCCCGTAACTTCATTGCAAGGATGCTCCAGGTTTCAGCTAACCGAAAGACAACACATAATAGACCAGGATTCATCTCTTTTTTAAATGGAGGACAGTTTTCTGTCATAAGCCATCATCTTGGACTAATGTAGTTCCAAATTTAGCACCTTAAGTCATTTGTTGCTTTTTGTAATCAGCAAAGTTGTATTGAACAGCTATGTCTATTTGAAATCTAAGACAGTAGCTTAAGTACAACAGTTCTGAGTCATCTAAAGTAATACAGCCAACCTCATTAATGGCAAAGTCTTCATTTGCCCTTGATTCTTCAGCTATTTGTCTAGTTTCTGACTGCATTTCGACAACTTGTTTTCATGACATTTTGCTACAAGACAATTATTCTTGCAAAGGGTAACAAAAGGTCTTTCTTATGCAAATCCTGTTTACTTTTTACCTTCTGCTCTGGCACTGAGAAAGCTTTGTGGATTCTTCAGCTTTGGCTTGAAGCTTGCCTCTCTTAAAAGTCAAGGAAATCGTGAGATGTAAGTATCACACACTCAATCTGTTGCATCAACTCTAAGATAAATTTAAGTTGTTCCTCCATGCTTTCAAATCTCATTAGTCTTCAACAAAGTTAGTTTCGCCTCTTGGAGCAATCTCTTTCATCCACCTGAATCCACAATTGCAACAAATAATATATAAAAAAAGCTCAGTGTCACTTCATCCATTAGTTTGAAATTCTCAGCCTTTAATAAGTGTGACAATATGTGCCTTTAAGAGGGTTTGGTCTGTCCAGGTTCTCTTGAAGAGGGGTTTTGTAAATTTGGTACCAAGGTGTCTTCTCCATGAAAAGTACAGTAAAATAGCTTTGGGAATTTTTTTTTAAAAAGTTAGAAGAAAGAAGCATGAGTGGGTAGATTCAGGCTTAAATGCACCCAGGGTGATAGTTTTACTTTCAGTTGTTGAAGTTGGGTTTTTGAGTTGAAGCTGTCAGATACAGCACTCTCTTTGCTGCTAGGTTCATTCTCTCAGAGTTCCAATCTCCTGGACTGGATGAGATAGCAAGTGAGGGAAATCAGTTTTGCTGAATTTGCCTTTGCCAAGACTGTGTTCATGGGACATTGCAATGCAGGAAAATCTGATGAGTAGCAGTTAGATAATGTATTATTCTGTTAAGTCTTCCAGAGTTAAAGTTATACTTCCAGAATTATGGAATTCAATGTAGCTAAGTGCGAGGTGATTCACTTGTTCATGGGACATTGCAATGCAGGAAAATCTGATGAGTAGCAGTTAGATAATGTATTATTCTGTTAAGTCTTCCAGAGTTAAAGTTATACCAATTTCTATTGTTTGTATTTTAACTGTGGTGTAAGAATAAAGTGTGCTTTGCTTAAAGCCCAGTAGTTTGACAAATTGAATTATATCTGGAATGCAGCTTCTAACATTAGCCTTTAAATAAGATAAAATTTAGAGAATAAGCTACTACCTTGATATGTTTTAAGGGGATTTGATCTGGTTCATAACAATGGGTTCTTGCAGTGCTGTATGATAGATATCATACGTTAGTGAGCTTTGAGAAGGTTTGTAGCTCAGGTTAAGATTCTGGATGTAAGCTCACTGAGTTGGAAGGTTTGTTTTCAGACATTTCGTCATCATACTACGTAACATCATCAGTGAGCCTCTGGTGAAGCGCTGATGTTATGTCCCGCTTCCTATTCATGTGTTTAAGTTTCCTTGGGTTGGTGATGTCATTTCCAGTTCTTTTCCTAAGATTCTGGATGTAAGTTTGCTCACTGAGTTGGAAGGTTTGTTTTCAGACATTTCGTCATCATACTAGGTATCATCATCAGTGAGCCTCTGGTGAAGCGCTGATGTTATGTCCCGCTTCCTATTCATGTGTTTAGGTTTCCTTGGGTTGGTGATGTCATTTCCAGTTCTTTTCCTGAGAGAGTGATAGATGGGGTCCAAATCATTGTGTTTGTTGAGAGAGTTCCATTTGAAGCGCCATGTTTCTCAGAATTCTTGCGAGTGTCTCTGCTTAGCTTGTCCCAGTCAAAGTTGTGTCCTTCCTCATCTATGTGTAAAGATGTATTCTCGTGGCTAGCTTTCTGCCTGTTTGTCCAATGTAGTTTTTGTTTCAGTTTTTGCAAGGTATTTTGTAAACGACATTCATTTTGCTTGTTGTCTGTATCGCGCCTTTTAAGTACATTAGCTGCTGTTTTCGTGTGTTGGTGGGTTTGTGGGCTACCATTATGCCCAGAGGTCAGAGTAGTCTAGCAGTCATTTCCATGATGTCTTTCATGTGAGAGAGAGTGGCTAGGACTTCTGGGTGCGTTCTATCTGCTTGCTCAGATTTGTTGTTGAGAAATTGGCGGATTGTGTTCATTAGGTACCCATTCTTTTTGAATATGCTGTCAAGCGGTTTTCCTCTGCTCTTCATAGTTCCTCTGTGCTGCAATGTGTGGTGGCTCATTGAAATAATGTTTTAATGCAGCTTCATTTGTGGGTGTTGTGATGATTGCTTCCATAGTTCAGTATTTGGCCCATATTTGTTGTTTTCTTATAAACACTAGTTTGAAATTCCCCATTGACTGTTTGTTCTACTGTGACATCTAGGAATGGCAGTTTGTTGTTGTTTTCCTCTTCTTTTGTGAACTTAATGCAGTAAGGGTATTGTTGATGGTCTTAAAGATTTCTTGTAGTTTGTTTTGTTTAGTGATGACAAAGGTGTCATCCACGTAACATACCCAAAGTTTGGCTTGAATGGTTGGCGGTGCTGTTTGTTTGAGTCTCTGCATTACTGCCTCTGCTAAGAGCAGTCAATGGGGAACTTCAAACCAGCATCTACAGAAACCGACACCGACAAACGAAGCAGCATTAGGGCATTATTTCAATGAGCCACCACATACTGCAGCACAGAGGAACTATTAAGAGCAGAGGAAAACCATTTATAATACAGCGTATTCAAAAAGAATTGGTACCCAATGAACAGTCTGCCGATTTCTCAACAACAAAGCCCAACAAGCAGACAAAACGCACCCACAAGCCCTAGCCACTCTCCCCTACACCAAAATCATCTTGGAAATGACTGCCAGATTACTCAACACCTCTGGTAGCCCACAAACCCAACACTAGCTAATGAACTTAAAAGACCCTATACGGACAAGCAAAATGATCATCTACAAAATACCTTGCAAAAACTGTAATAAACACTACATTGGACAAACAGGCAGAGAGCTAGCCATAAGGATACACGAACATCAACTAGCCACAAAAAGACACTACCTACTCTCACTAGTATACTTACACACAGATGAGGAAGGACACAACTTTGACTGAGACAACACATCCATCCATCCTAGGACAAGCCAAACAGAGACACGCGTGAGAATCCTGAGAAGCATGGCACTCCAACCAGAACTATATCAACAAACACATCGATTTGGACCCCATCTACCAACCTCAGAGGAAAAGAACTGGAAATGACATCACCAACCCAAGGAAATCTAAACACATACATAGAAAGTGTGACTGATGATGTTACCTAATATGGTGACAAAATGTTTGCAAACAAACATTCCAGCTCAGTGAGCAAGCCTACCTCCGGAGAGGTCATATGTCGCATGACGATCAAGCACGCCCTATTGAAATTCATCTCTCCCAAAAGGAAATTCTTGTCATGTTGGCTGTGCTGAGAAATTTGTGCCAGCAATAGGTCCATTTCATACATGATTTGATATATGGTCTCTAGTTACATCCCAATCTCAGTGTGTAGAGTAGACTGGCTCATATCATTTCCCATTACACTCAGCAATGCCGTTACCAGCATTCATGACTGCAACAGATTAAGCTTCGCCACAAAGGAACAGCTTTTTCAGCCTCAGTGAAATATCTGCCAATTTTCAGCAAGACCCATAAATGTTCAGAATCTGAGGAGATGGTACAGCACCACCTGCCATTGTCGTGACCATGCTTTAGTTTTTCAGAGGCTTTGTGATTCATGTCAACAACGAAGTTATTTGCTGTAATATTAAAGGTGACTTTAAACAATCACTACTACTATCAAGTATCAACATATCTTCAAATATCAGGCATAGCCATGAGTTGTTACAAAGAACGCCATTGAAAGGTATGTATACACACAAAATAACTAATTCATACACAGTATAAAGCAATTTTGTTTTAAAAAATTTAAATAAAACTCCTGCATTAACTTTGTTTTTGCTCTCAAGAAAATGCACATTAACAGCAAAATCTCTGAAATAAAGCCTGATAAAAACCAATAAATCCTTAAAAGTAATATAAAAAAAGAGAAAAATGTTAAATAATGTGGATTTTCAAAACCATCAGTTTTGTTCTGCATATTTAAAAAAGAGTCAAAGTTGAGCTGTTGGAATTTATCATTGGATGGCTGGAGTCAGCAGACACTTTCTCTCCAACGCCTCATGTCAGAGAAACTATAAACAAGGAGTGGTGACCAAAATCTGTCTGCTGCATTAATTGCTCCTTAGTTTGACACGAGTGTGTATTACTGCATCTCAGGAGAACTTTACTTTGCACATCTAAAAATGTTAATGGGAAACACGCACAAACTGAATTCTAAGTGATGACAAGTGTGCATCACCACAAATGTTACAGAGTTCCTGATCAACCTTCTATTATAATGTTGCCCTTCACCTCAGATTTTTTTCCTTGCTCTGACTTTTCTTCCATGTATGGAGAGATGTTGTTGAGAAGCTGTTAAGGTTTATTTCAAACCTCTTCAATTATTTAAAACATCTAATTTTATTGACAAATACATTTTTTTCCCAAAATGATCCTTTTGCGCAACCTTAGTTGTGAAAACTTAGGTTGGTGAATAAACAGTCTCCATTAGGTGGTACAGTGGCTCAGTGGTTAGCACTGCTGCCTTACAGCACCAGGGACCTGGGTTCCAGCCTTGGGTGACTGTGTGGAGTTTGCATATTCTCCCAGTGTCTGCGTGGGTTTCATCCAGTGCTCCGATTTCCTCCCACAATCCAATGATATGCAGCTCAGGTGAACTGGCCATGCTAAATTGCCCATAATGTTTGGTGCATTAGTCAGGGGTAAATGTAGGCGAATGGGTCTGGGTGGGTTTCTCTTCGGAGAGTCAGTGTGGACTTGTTGGGCCGAAGGGCCTGTTTCCATACTGTAGGTAATCTAATCTAATCTCATTTCACATCTTCAGTGTCAGACTCACATCAGGTATAGAACAGCTATTTATAGATCAACATCCTGCTCATCTCAAATACATGTTTCAGTCCTAATTACAAACAGACAAGTTAATAACACCAGTGCTACAAGTATCAATGCACACCAGCCATGTGGCCTCTCTTCAGACGTTTGCTCTTATTAAAATGGTTGTTAGCTTGGTGCACAGTACACTAGCCTCAATACAGCAGGTTGCGTATTCAAGAAACACCACAGAAACTTAAGCATAATATCTAGTATATGTGCTCTAGAACAGTGCCTAAGGGAGGTGTGCTGATGTGTGTGCCAGTTTTCTAATGAGATATTAGACTGAGGCACAATATACTCTCTCAAGTGGACATAAAAATCCTGGGCTACTATTTTGAAGATGACAGGGGAATTCTCAGTGTCCTGCCCAATATTTCTCCTTCAATCAACATCATTAAAGACAGATTTGGAGCTTAGGAACAGGAGTAAGATATCGAGCTCTGAGCCCATTCAATCATTCAATTAGATTATGTTTAATGTGCATCTTCAATCCTCCGATCTGAATTAGCAACCCAGAATACACTTTGTTAATGAAAATCTATCAATCACAGATGTGACATTTTACCTTTGGAGGAGTCTGAACAACTTCTGAAGGGAGTAAGGTACAGAATTCCTCTACCTTCTGCATGATAAAAGAAGCCTGATGAACTAGCTGATCATCCTCTTGCTGTTTGTGCACAAATTGCTGGCCACATTTCATACACTAAACAGTGACTACACAAGCACTTCATTGACTGTAAAGTGTGTTGGGGCAGCCTGTGGTCACGAATGGGACAATAAATTCAAATCCCTTTCTTTCTTACAGGAGGTAAACATAGACTTATTAGTAATACATGGAGCTTCTGGAACAAATCATCTTCAAATTGACGGAATAATTGCCTCAGTGTGCTGGAGATAAACATTTAGATTGTGTTGTACATGAGCAGTACTTTGCAAGGTCTTAATTTACAATTAGTTTGAAAATTACTGAGAGCTGATTGGCAGCTTGCATTGATGCTTTTCCTTCACACTACAGATGATGTAATTAACTGGAAGGCTAGATGCATAATGACCCTGGGATACATTATTTTGGGAAAATCATTAAAGAAAATTGCTTTTTGTTCTTCGGAGAAGGTCGGAAGTCCCATGTTGAAAAGATTTATTGCATAACTTAACCATTTCATCACCTTAACCATTGTGAGGATGAGAAGAGGTTCTCATTAGATGTATTTGCAACAAATTGCATTCTGAGTTACCATGGAAACAGTAGTTGGGACACAAAGCATGGCATTCTGCCATTTTTAAAAAACATGTTAATGCAAAGGGTAGGAGGCAGTGTGTAGAAAGAAGTTGACAGGGTGGTGGCTGCGGTCACATTTCAAACACTATTCAAGTTATTTGCTCCTCCACCATCATTTCACATTCTCGAAAGAGTCAAATGCATTCAATAAGAATCCAAATACCGGTGTACCAGTGGTTGATGGTCCCAAACAAAAGATTTATGGCCTGGCATGAGAGCTTAATAAGCTCCTTCAGTTCAGTGTCAACACAACCTAACTGACTATTCAACCAGAAACTACATTTTTAATGCTCAAACTGCTTGCATTCTGTCATGGTTCAACGATTACAACATTGGAATGTCTTCATTTTACTTGGTCTAAATATATGAGCCATAATCCCTAATTTTACTGATGATGTTATGATTCAGTCACAGTGTGGCAGTAGTCAAATGTAAGTCAGCAGAGACAGTGAGAGACTAGATTTCTTCGCTAAATGAAGACCTAGGCTACACAATGGCTCAGTGGTTAGCACTACTGCCTCAGAGCACCAGGGACGCAGGTTTGATTCCAGCCTCAGGCCACTGTCTGTGTGGCGTTTGCAAGCTCTCCCAGTATCTTTGGGGTTTTCCTCAAGGTGCTCAGGTTCCCTCCCACAGTCCAAAGATGTGCAAGTTAGGTAGATTGGCCATGCTAAATTGTCCTGTGATCTCCAGGGATGTGCAGGTTTGGTGGATTAGCCATGGTAAATGTGAGGTTACATGGATAGGGTAGGATGGTCTTCGGAGAGTGGTGTAGAATCAATGGGCCAAATGGTCTCCTTCCACACTGTTGGGATTCTATTGTAGTTGATTTTCTTTTACAACAAAATGGTAGTGTCCTGATCAGGTTCTGGTGTGAGCTCCATTTATTGAAACCTGTTTCACAGGTCGGGTGGGATTGAATCCCTAACATCTGTACTGGGAATCCAGAGTCCATATCCACAAAGGCAACCTTGTTCTTCAGTTACAACAGTCATTTTACAGCAACTTTTGTCAGTAAATGTAGTTAATTACTGAAAAGAGAAAACAACGCATAGTCCTATCATAGAATCCCTAAGTATGGAAACAGGCCATTAGGCCCAAGTCCACACTGACCCTCCAAAGAGTAACCCACCCAGATCCATTCCCCTACCCCATTACTTTACATTTTCCCCTGATTAATGCACCTAATCTACCCATCCCTGAAAACTATGGGCAATTAAGCAAGGCCAATTCGCCTAATCTGCACATCTTTGGATTGTGGGAGGAAATCGGAGCACGCAGACACAGGGAGAATGCGCAAACTCCACACAGACAGTCACTCTAAGCAGGAATTAAATCTGGGTTGCTGGTGCTGTGAGGCAGCAGTGCTAACCACTGAGCCACCATGCTGCACATGGACACAGTATGCTTCAGTCTCTGAGAAGTTGCAAATGGTGATCACCGTATAATCAATGAACACTCCCATCTGAACTTATGAGAGAGGAAAGTCACTGATGAATCAACTAAAGATGGTTTAGCTGAGGTCCCTAGCCTGAGGACCTCATGTAGACACATTCTAGGACTGTGATGAATGACCTCCAACAACCAAAGCCATCTTCCTTCATGTCAAGCACGGCTTTTGCTATACAAAGGGTTAATACCTGATTGAGTGCAATAAGCATAACCCAATGTGATGTCATAAAGGAGACTTGGTCAGAATAAAGGAGCACAGACATGGGGCTAAAGTGCTCTGTAACGTAGGTCATATTCGTGTAACTTGTAAACAGTTTCTGCTATGCAATAAATTACACATCATTTACTCAACAAGATCCTTCTTGCTAGATTAGAAAAGGCACATATCCTAACCCATACGAGACCACTTCAGGCTTACAAAACCCATACACAATAACGTCAGCCAGTGGTGAAATCCAATTCCCCAGCAACCGCTTGTTAAGTTCCATGCTGAAAAAGCTAAAAATGTGTTTGAGAGAGTGAGGTGCTGCATTGGCCTGAACTGACCAAGTTGACCAATTTCATGTGCTTTGGAACCATTCCACTCTCAAATCTAATGGATCTTCATGCAGGTGCTAACATATTGAATATTTTCTTTCCACCGTCGATGCAATTTGCTTCAACCATGGTTCCATTGAAAACCTGCAATTACATTAAACATTATAAAACATTGTAGAGCATTACAGCGCAGTAGAGGCCCTTTGTCCCTCGATGTTGCGCCGGCCTGTGAAACCAATCTGAAGCCCTTCTAATCTACACAATTCCATTTTCAACCATATGTTTACACAATGAACATTTAAATACCCTTAAAGTTGATGAGTCTATGACTGTTGTAGGCATGGCATCACCTTCTCAAAGAACTTGATAAGGTTAGTGAGGCACGGCCTACCCTTCACAAAACTGTGTTGACTATCCCTAATCAACTTATTCCTCTCTAGATAATTAAAAATTCTATCTTTTATACCCTTTTTCAAAACTTTAGCCACAACCGAAGTAAGGCTCACTGGTCTATCATTACCAGGGTTCTCTCTACTCCCCTTCATGAGCAAGGGGACAACATTTGCTATCCTCCAGTCTTCTGGCACTATTCCTGGAGACAATGACAACATAACTATCAAAGCCAAGGTTCCGTAATCTCTTCCCTGGCTTCCCAGAGAATCCAAGGATAAACCCCATTAGCCCAGGGGACTTAGCTATTTTCACACTTTCCGAATTGCTAGAACCACCGCCTTGTGAATTTCAATTCCATGTCGTCTAATAACCAGCATTCCCCTTGACACATTGTCTTTTTCTAGTGTGAGTACTGATGTAAAATATTCATTTTGCACTTCCCCTTTCTCCTCTGACTCCACACACAATTTCCCACTACTATGCTGGATTGACCCAAATGTTACTCTAGTCATTCTTTTATTCTTGATATACCTATAGAATGCTTTAGGGCTTTCCTTGATCCTATCTGCCAATGACTTCTCATGTCCCCTCTGGCTCTTCTTAGCTCTCTCTTTAGGTCTTTCCTGGCTAACTTGTAACTCTCAAGCGCCCCAACTGAGCCATCACGTCTCATCCTATCAGCTTTCTTCTTTCTCTTGACAAGAGATTTAACTTTTTTAGTAAACCACAGCTCCTTCACTTGACCACTTCCTCCCTGCCTGACAGGTACATACTCATTAAAGGACACACAGTTGCTGGTCCTTGAATATGCTCCACATTTCAATTGTGCCCATCCCATACATTGTAAATCTTGCCTAAATGCATCATAATTGCCTTTCCCCCATCTATAACTTTTGCTCTGTGGTATATACCTATCCCTTTCCATCGCTAAAGTAAATGTAACCAAATGTGGTCACTACAACCTACCTCTAAATCTAACACCTGGCCAGGTTCATTACCTAGTACCAAACCTAATGTGGCCTCACCCCTTGTTGGCTTGCCCACATACTGTGTCAGGAAATCCTCCTGCACACAGTAGACAAAAATTGACCCATCTAAAGTACTCCAACTATAAACTAGAAAGTTAAAGTCCCCCATAACAACTATCCTGTTACTTTCACTCCTATCTAGAATCATCTTTGCTGTCCTTTCCTCTACGTCTCTGGAACTATTCAGAGTCCGATAGCAAACTCCCAACAAGGTGACCTCTCCTTCCCAGTTTCTAACGTCAGCCCATACTACCTCAGTAGATGAGTCCTCAAATGCCCTTTCTGCCACGATAATACTGTCCTTGACTAACAATGCCACACCTCCCCCTCTTTTACCACCTTAGCTGTTCTTACTGTAACATCTAAATCCGGAACTTGCAATACCCATTCCTGTCCCTGCCCCTATCCATATTTCCAAAATGGCCACAACATTGAAGTGCCAGGTACCAACCCATATTGCAAGTTCATCCACCTTATTCCGGATGCTCCTGGTGTTGAAGTAGACACACTTCAAACCATCTTTCCACTTGCCGGTGCACTCGTGACCTTGAAACCTTATTTCTGACCTCACTACTCTCAACCTCCTGGACACTGGAACTACAATTTAGGTTCCCATCTCCCTGCTGAATTAGCTTAAATCCTCCCAAAGAGCATTAGCAAATTGGCCCCCCAGGATATTGTTATCTTTCTGGTTCAGGTGTAGACCATCCTGTTTGTAGAGGTCCCACCCATCCTAGAATGAGCTCCAATATTCCAGGGTATGCGAAACCCTCCCTCTTGCATCATCCTTGTAGCCATGTGTTCAACTCCTCTTTCTCCCTTATTCCTCACCTCGCTAGCACGTGGCACGGGTAACAAACCAAAGATAACAACTGTTTGTTCCAGCTCTAAACTTTCACCCTAGCTCTTTGAATTTCTGCCTTAAATCTCTATCCCTTTTCCGACCTATGTCGTTTGTGCTTCTGTAGACCACAACTTGGGGCTCCTCCCACCCCCCCATCAAGGATCCTGAAAACACGATCAGAGACATCACGAACCTTGGCACCTGGGAAGAAACACACCAACTATGAGTCTTTCTCGTTCCCACAGAACCTCATATCTATCTCCCTAACAATGGAGTCCCCATGAATAATGCTCTGCTCCTCTCCCCCCCTTCCCTTTTGAATAACAGGACCAGACTCTGTGCCAGATACCTGTACGTCATGGCTTACCCCTGGTAAATCAACCCCTCCAACAGTACTCAAAACGGTATACTTGTTGTTGAGGGTAACGGCCAGAGGGGATCCCTGCACTGTCTGCCAGTTCTCTTTCCATCCCCTGACAGTAACTCATCTGCCTTTTTCTTGTACCGGAGGTGTGACTACATCCCTGTAACTTCTCTCAATAACACCTCCCCCCAGCTCCCAAACAATCGGAAGTTCCTCCAGCTCTCTATCATGGTTTCTGAGGAGCTGAGTTGGGTGCACTTCCCACAGATGCAGTCAGCAGGGACACTAGCGGTGACCCTTACCGCCCACATTCTGCAGGAGCAACATTAAACTGCCCTAACCTCCATTCCCACTATTCTAAATTCCCAACGGGACTGTAGAAAAATAAAGAAGAAAAGAAAAGCTACCCTATCAATCCGGCACACAGAATACTTATTGTTTGGTTAGAGGAG
This sequence comes from Chiloscyllium plagiosum, assembly GCF_004010195.1. Lineage (NCBI taxonomy): Eukaryota > Metazoa > Chordata > Chondrichthyes > Orectolobiformes > Hemiscylliidae > Chiloscyllium > Chiloscyllium plagiosum. Next base: position 55,525,011 of record NC_057727.1, on the reverse strand, counting down.
GAGAATGGGTAGGGTCACTACCTAAGTAGTGTTTCGGGTAATGCAACCACTAAAATATAGTACAATAAGATCATGCTGTGCGTTTTTTTTTTAAAACCAAGCCTGTGTCTACTTTTTGCTTTTCATGGAGAACTAGAGGGAGGGAGGGAGGGAGGGAGAGAGAGGAAGCAAGTAAAGCAGAGGAAGAGGAGGAAGATAGCAATTTGTATTCATTCATTGCCTTACATAACCACGGACTCTCGGAAGCACTGTTGAAGTCCAGCCACTCATTCAAAACAGGAAATACAAACAGCCAAATTGCACACTGCAAGTTACCACAAACAATAGTCTGATAAGGGCAAGATTATCTACTTCTATAAAGTTTACTGATGGTCAAATATCGACCAGGATAACACTCCATTTTTCATCAAAATAATGCTGTGCTTTTTTTTTTAAAAAAAAAAGCACCCACTTGACAAGATAGGTGCCTCAATTTAGTGAATTTTCAAAAGATAGTACATCCCAACAGTTTAGCACACCTTCAATAACATACTGCAATATCAGCCTTTATTTTGTGTTCAAGTATTGAAGTGGAACATGTGTGCCTAACAGCCTTATGATTTAGAGGTGAGACTGTGTCAATTGAGCTGCTGTTAACATTCAGGTGCTGGGAATTCAGAGTTGAGTAAATTATAGAGTCAGTGACCAAGATTTACAGCACAGATAAAAGCCCTTCAGCCCACTGCATTCACACTGGTCATAAACCACCTAACTATTCTAATCCCATTTTCCAGTACTTGGTATTGTAAGCACCCATCTAAAATACTTCTGAAATGTTATGAGGGTTCTGCCATTCTCTGGATTTTCTTCACATCTGCTCTTAACCTCTATCCCTTACCTTAAAACTATGACCCCTAGTTATTGATCCCTTCATCAAGTAGGAAACTTGCTTCTTGTCTAACCTAATTATCTCTCTCATAATTTTATACATCTCAATCATTCCTACTCCAAGGAAAACAAGCTCAGGATGTCCAATATCTCTTCATAACTAAAACTGCCCCAATCCAGCAAATCTTATCTGCTCTCCAGTGCTATCACATCCTACCTATAAAGTGTAGGACAAAATGACAGACAATACTCAAGCTTACAATGTTTTGTACAGTTCCAGCATAACCGCCTTGTTCTTAAACTCCATACCTTGACTAAAAAAAGCAAGTATACCATATGCCCTGGTAACCACTTTATTTACCTGTCCCAATACCTTAAGTTACCATGATCATCAATGCTCCCCAACATTCTACTGTTCATCACGTATTCCCATATCTTGTTTATTCTGGCCAAGTGCATCATCACCTCACATTTATAGAGTCACAGAGATGTACAGCATGGAAACAGACCCTTCGGTCCAACCCGTCCATGCCGACCAGATATCCCAATCTAATCTACTCCCACCTGCCAGCACCTGGCCCATATCCCTCCAAACCCTTCCTATTCATATACCCATCCAAATGCCTCTTAAATGTTGCAATTGTACCAGCCTCCACCACTTCCTCTGGAAGCTCATTCCATACACATACCACCCTCTGTGTGAAATAATTGCCCCATAGGTCTCTTTTATATCTTTCCTCTCTCACCCTAAACCTATGCCCTTTAGTTCTGGACTCCCTGACCCCAGGGAAAAGACTTTGTCTATTTATCCTATCCATGCCC
>NC_057727.1:55467922-55522967 GCF_004010195.1 Chiloscyllium plagiosum | reverse complement strand
CCTCAGGCGACTGACTGTGTGGAGTTTGCACGTTCTCCCCGTGTCTGCGTGGGTTTCCTCCGGGTGCTCCGGTTTCCTCCCATAGTCCAAAGATGTGCAGGTCAGGTGAATTGGCCATGCTAAATTGCCCGTAGTGTTAGGTGCAGGGGTAAATGTAGGGGAATGGGTCTGGGTGGGTTGCGCTTCGGCTGGTCGGTGTGGATTTGTTGGGCCGAAGGGTCTGTTTCCACACTGTGAGTAATCTAATCTAAAACTTCATTTGCCACTTCTCAACCCATTGGCCCAGATCCTATTGTAATTGGAGGTAACCCTCTTTGCTGTCCACTACACCTCCAATTTTGGTGTCATCTGCAAACTTACTAACTGTATTTCTTATGCTCACATCCAAATCATTTATGTAAATGACAAAAGGTAGAGGACCCAGCACCGATCCTTGTGGCACTCCACTAGTTATAGGTCTCCAGTCTGAAAAACAACCGTCCACCACCACCCTCTGCCTTCTACCTTTGAGCCAGTTATTTAACCAAATGGCTAGTTCTCCCTGTATTCCATGAGATCTAACCTTGCTAATCAGTCTCCCATGGGGAACCTTGTCAAACGCCTTACTGAAGTCCATACAGATCACATCTACTCACAAAGCCATGTTGACTATCCCTAATCAGTCCTTGCCTTTCCAAATACATGTACATTCTCTCCCTCACAATTCCCTTCGACAACTTGCCCACCACCGACGGTCAGGCTCACTGGTCTGTAGTTCCCTGACTTGTCCTTACCACCCTTCTTAAACAGTGGCACCACATTTGCCAACCTCCAGTCTTCCAGCACCTCACCAGTGACTATCGATGATACAAATATCTCAGCAAGAGGTCCAGCAATCACTTCTCTAGCTTCCCACACAGTACTCGGGTACACCTGATCAGGTCCTGGGGATTTATCCACCATTAACCATTTCAAGACATCCAGCACTTCCTCCTCTGTAATCTGGATATTTTGCAAGATGTCACCATATATTTCCCCACATTCTATATCTTCCATATCATTTTCTACAGTAAATACTGACACAAAATACTCATTTAGTATCTCCCCCATTTTCTGCGGCTTCACACAAAAACCACCTTGCTGATCTTTGAGGGGCCCTATTCTCTCCCTGGTTATCCTTTTGTCCTTAAATGTATTTGTAAAAACCCTTTAGATTCTCCTTAATTCTATTTGCCAAAGCTATCTCATGTCCCCTTTTTGCCCTCCTGATTTCCCTCTTAATTATATTCCTACTTCCTTTATACTCTTCTGAGGATTCACTGGATCTATCCTGTCTATACCTGACATATGATTCCTTCTTTATCTTAACCAAACCCTCCATTTCTTTAGTCATCCAGCATTCCCTGTACCTACCAGCCTTTCCTTTCATCCTAACAGGAATATACTTTCTCTGGATTCTCGTTATCTAATTTCTGAAGGCTTCCCATTTTCCAGCCATTCCTTTGCCTGCGAACATCTGCCCCCAGTCAGCTTTTCAAAGTTCTTGCTTAATACCGTCAAAATTGGCCTTTCTCCAATTTAGAATTTCAACTTTTTGATCTGATCTATCCTTTATCATCATTATTTTAAATCTAATAGAGTTATGGTCGCTGGCCCCAAAGTGTTCCCCCACTGACACCTCAGTCACCGGCCCTGCCTTATTTCCCAAGTGTCGGTCAAGTTTTGCACCTTCTCTAGTAGGTACATCCACATACTGAATCAGAAAGTTGTCTTGAACACACTTAAATTCCTCCCCATCTAAACCCTTAACAGTATAGCAGTTACAGTCTATGTTTGGAAAGTTAAAATTCCCAACCATAACCACCCTATTATTCTTACAGATAGCTGAGATCTCCTTACAAGTTTGTTTCTCAATTTCCCTCTATTAGGGTGTATACAATACAATCCCAATAAGGTTATCAGCCCTTTCTTATTTCTCAGTTCCACCCAAATAACTTGCCTGGATGTATTTCCAGGAATATCCTCCCTCAGCACAGCTGTAATGCTATCCCTTATCAAAAATGCCTCTCCCCCTCCTCTCTTGCCTCCCTTTCTATCCTTCCTGTAGCATTTGTATCCTGGAACATTCAGCTGTCAGTTCTGCCCATCCCGGAGCCATGTTTCTATAATTGCTATGATATCCCAGTCCCATGTTCCCAACCATGTCCTGCGTTCATCTGCCTTCCCTGTTAGGCCCCTTGCATTGAAATAAACGCAGGTTAATTTATTAGTCCTACCTTGTCCCTGCCTGCCCTGACTGTGAGTCGCTACTGTTCTCAACTGTACCAGTCACAGATTGATCTCTTTCCTCACTATCTCCCTGGGTCCCACCCTCCACCACCTTACTAGTTTATATCCGCCCAAGCAGCTCTAGCAAATTTCTCTGCCAGTATATTAGTCCCCTTCCAATTTAGGTGCAACCCGTCCTTGTACAGGATACTTCTACCCCAAAACAGATTCCAATGATCCAAAATGTGAATCCTTCTCCCATACACCAGCTCCTCAGCAATGCATTCATCTGCTCTATCTTCCTATTCCTGCCCTCACTAGCTCGTAACGCCGGGAATAATCCAGATATTACTACTCTCGAGGACCTCCTTTTTAAATTTCTGCCTAACTCTTTGTAATCTCCCTTCAGAATCTCAACCTTCTCCCTTCCTATGTCGTTGGTTCTAATGTGGACAATGACCTCTTGCTGATCCCTTTCCCTCTTGAGAACATTCTGCACCCTCAGAGACATCCTTGATCCTAGCATCAGGGAAGCAACCCATCATTCTGTTTTTTTGTTGCTGGCCACGGAAACGTCTATCAGTACCTCAGACTACAGAATCCCCTAACACAATTGATCTCTTGGAAGCTGACGTACCCCTCATTGCATTAGAGCCAGTCTCAATACCAGAAACTTGACTGTTTGTGCTATGTTCCCCTGAGAATCCATCACCCCCTACATTTTCCAAAACAGCATACCTGTTTGAAATAGGTATACCCATCTGAATTGAATTCCATTTGCCACTGATCAGTCCATCTAACTATTTTGTCTATATTCTCTTGTGGTCCAAGGCTGTCCTCCTCATTATTTACTAGATTCGATTCCCTACAGCATGGAAACAGACCCTTCGGCCCAACACGTCCACACCGACCCCCGAAGAGTAATCCACCCAGACCCATTTCCCTTCTGACTAATGCACCTAACACTATGGACAATTTAACATGGCCAATTCACCTGGCCTGCTCATCTTTGGACAGTGGGAGGAAACCAGAGCACCCGGAGGAAAGCCGCGCAGACACTGGGAGAGTGTACAAACTCCACACAGTTGCCCGATTTTTGTATGGTCTACAAATGTATTGATCAACCCTCAAAAGTCAAATCTGAACCAGGGGCACCATTTTACATCAACAAGTAGTTGGCTCCAAGAACAAACAGCGTTTATATGGATTGAAGTTGATGTCATTCTGTGACACTATTAACCACCTATCAACCGAATAACTGATCCTATACTAATTTCAAACACTACATGGTCAGATACATTTTTCCACTATACTGTTAAGATGCACGGATTGAGAACCAACTCTGTAAAACAGTTCGTACAACTAGAAAAAAAAAGTATCCCATTTCAAATGTAATCTGAGGTCTAGAGTCTCATTACATGGTTCATTGATTCAGGTCTCCATTAAACATATTCTTCAAAGAAGGGGATGGAATTTTCCCAGTATCCAGACTGACAATCCTCTATCAATTGCAGTAAAAACATACCGCTTGTTCGCGAGACATGAATTATACTATGTAGGCGTTGTATTTGCATGTATTACAACAATAACTACAGCCTATATCTGGTGGAACTATGGCAACTTTATCCTTAATATATTGAGTACTTCTTTCACATTTTGAAATAAGATATCATATCAATATAATTGACATAGTTCAATGTTTTGACATGTTTGCAATAGTGTATTCTTTACAACTGTTTAGAAAGGCTTGCAGATATTTTAAATCAACCAATTCAGAGTCATCACTACACACCTCTGGAGCAGATGGGACTTGAACCCAGGTGTCTTGGCTCACAGCATTAAAAGTGAAAGATTATGACAAGCGACACTGGTTAAGAAACATAAAACTTCTGCTGGTAAGATGCTTTGGCAGGTTAGGAAATGGTCAAAATTTAACAGAAGGGTTATAGTGGGGTTACACTATAAGTGAATAAAAGGAATGTTCATTACAGACATGAGAAACGAAGATTCAAACCTTTTATCTCAGTGATGCCATTACAGGCACTCACCTTAAATAAAGAGTCATCCCTCTCTCCACTTTGAAGCTTCTTGCTTAGCTGGGATTGCTGTAATTGGTTTCATTTTGGAAAACATCACTTGATGCTATTTCCTTCAGTTAATATTACGCTAAGGTTCTTAAAACAAAATGCTAAATTGGCTCACTTATTTCTTAAGCAGCCTTGTAGGGAATCTTCCTCTCTCACAACTCAGGAGCCTTCTGCTTCTCAACCTCTCCTTTCACTGACTTCTAAGCAATTAAAGCCCTGACTGGTTGGATATTTCTACTAACAGCACCACTGATAATATAGGTGTTTTCTTACTGCACACAAATCCCACTCCTCTCTCGAGTTGTAAAACTGATGTTTGCAAACAATTTAGCAACCAACTCCGTCGATGATTTCCTGGCCATTTAGCAAAATGCACAGTTTCTTATAAAAGCTGTTTAGAACTGGTTGAATCAATATGCCTTCCTAAGCTTCTTTGAGGAGAGAGATCAGAAAAGCCTTTTACAGAACTAAAAATTAAAATCCATGACCCCGACTCAATACAAGTCTACTTGTCTTTGAAACCCATTTCTACACTTCAGTTGCATGACTATCCTGATAGCTTATTCCATGAATCCATTAGCTATTTATCTGAATTAGCATTTGTGTTTCCAAATTGGCGTTTGTTTTTTGGCAATGTGCGCTGGCAACATTATTGTCCACTCCCTGTCTGGAGTTCACAATGGGAAATGAAATACTGTTCTATCATTACCACTTAGTTGGAACATGCTCACCCGCATCTGAATTGAGATATTAAATATACACCTGTCACTGTTGATGGAAAATGCCAGGAATAGGCAAGATTACAAGGAGCTAGCAAATGAAGTTCATAGCTCAAACAAGGCCAAAATCAGATCTTAATAATTAGGAAACATTAAGGATGTTTTCATTTAAATATACAACTTATAAAATCAAAAATAAGTTGCTATCAGATGTGCACTAAAATAGAATCCAGTGCATGTTTAAGTCAAGCACTTGGCACGGTGGTTAGCACTGCTACTACACAGCGCTAGGGACCCAGGTTTGATTCCAGCATCATCTGTGTGTGGAGTTTGCACATTCTCCCTGTATCTGCGTGGGTTTCCTCCCGCAATCCAAAGATGTGCAAGCTAAGTGGATTGGTAATGCTAAATTGCCCATCCTGTCCAGGGATGAGCAGGCTAGGTGGATTAGCTGTAGTAAATGCAGGATAATGGGGATGCTCTTTGGAGGATATGTGTTGACTTGATGGGCAGATTGGCCTCCTTCCACACTGTAATGATTCTATGATCCTTCAGTAAATGGTCACCAAGCAGATATAAATATTAAATATTATTAATTTGCATTGATATTAAAGAATGGCTAAATTAAGAACACCAAAGGTTTCAGTTAGCATCCAGAAATTATTCAAGTGCACCTGTACAAGAAGAAACTGGGTTTACTCCAAGCTAAATAATTCTCAAGAGAAACATTGTCTGATAGATGATATGCCCTCCGATATAGCAAAAATATTCCAAAGTTAGCAAGTTTTGAGAAGATTTGTAGCTCAGGTTGAGGTTCTGGATGGAAGTTTGCTCGCTGAGTTGGAAGGTTCATTTTCAGATGTTTTGTCACCATGCTAGGTAACATCATCAGTGAGTGTCCAGTGAAGCACTGGTGTTATGTCCCACTTTCTATTTATGTATTTAGGTTTCCTTGGGTTGGTGATATCCTGTAAGAGTGGTAGATAGGGTCCAAGTCGATTTATTTGTTGATAGAGTTCTAGTCGGAATGCCATGCTTCTAGGAATTCTCATGTGTCTCTCTATTTGGCTAGTCCTAGGATGGATGTGCTGTCCCAGTCAAAACGCACCCAGAAACCTGAGCCACTCTCCCCGACATCAAAAACATCTTGGAAATGACGGTCAGATTACTCAGATCACTGGGCATCATGGTGGCCCATGAACCCACCAACATACTAAAACAGCAGCTAATGAACTTGAAAGACTCTATACAGACAACAAGTAAAACAAACGTCATTTACAAAATACCTTGCAAGAACTGTAACAAACACTACATTGGTCAAACAGGCAGAAAACTAGCCACCAGGATACATGAATGTCAATTCGCCACGAAAAGACATTACCCACGATCACTAGTATCCTTACGTACTATTATGTCATGAGGTAAACCCTCCTGCTTAATTTAAAACAGCAACACAAAGGATTTGTCCCATGCAGTAATCTGTGAAAATTTAAGAGGCCAAGAACTATTTAAAGTAAAAATTAACAACTTTATTTCTTAAAAGTATAACAGAGAATAATTAATTAACAATTGTTTACAACTCCTTCCTCTAATTTTTTTTTTAAAAGCTTTCCTTCTCTAATACTCGTCCAATAAAACCACTGATTAAGTTTTACTGAAAAATTCAAATTTCAAAACCAGCCAGCTGTCGAATCTTCTCTTTATCTGCCTCTGGAGTTTAGCTCTCCAGAAATTTCCGTTCAGATAATAACCTTCTGGAATATTCTCTGCCTCCTTTTCAGAGTACACATTCACACACATATATATGTCTTGCAGTTGCAAGTATCTTAGCCTTACGGGACTAAACACTCCTGTCTAACCCTCTGCCTGTTCAGGTTTTCCCTATACCATTACCTCAAATAGGGTATCTGCTAACTGAACTTTAACTCCTTCATCTTACTCTTTACGTTTTGCTTCATGCTGTAACGGATAATAATCTGGTTACTGCACAATCTGGGAAAATACCAGAATATTTCTGTTTTAACTCCTCAGTTTCTTGGTCTTTCTGCATAAACTTTACCCACAGAGGCAAATTCTTTGTTGAGCTCAGGTACTAACTCCACACCCAGCCCCTGCCTAGGTTGTGCACTCTCCTGCGACTCCCCAGCTCTTCTTGGGGTCTCCTTTACTACCTTCACTAATGCCACTGGTTTAGCTTCTTTCACCACATCTTCTCCCACAATGCCTTTCTTTAAATGACCAGCACTGTGACTTTGTGTGTCCCACTTTCTGGTAGTGAAAACACTTTTTCCCAGTGCCCTTCTAAAACCACCGGCACCATAATTTTCTGTGTCCCACTCCATTATAGTGAAAACACCGGAGGCCTTTCACGTCTGATCCACCCTCTCGGGCTTCTTTAACCTATGGTAAACCCTTATCAGTGTTTTCTACTCTTGGTTTTGTAGTGTAGGATTTCCTCTTCTCCCAACTTCTATCCCTCACAGGATGAAATTCTGGCCAGAAGCTTGTCTTATGCACTAAGATGTATTCATCTGCTAATTCTGCTGCCCTTCTCATTCCTGAACCTTCTGTTCCTCCACGTGAATTCTTATTGTCTCTGGAAGTGAGTTTTAAACTCCCCTAGCAGAATAATCTCTTGTAGAGCCCCAAAGGTCCTATCTATCTTTAAAGCCAATGCCCATCTATCAAGGTGACTATGTTTAATTCTTTCAAACTCAATCTCAGTCTGAGCTGGTTGCTTGTGTGCTTCTGAATTGCTATCTGTATGCTTCTAGTACTAATTCATAAGCACCTAAAATAGCCTGTTTAACCTCTTCATAATCCCTTGACACCTCATCTGACAGCGTGGCAAATACCTCACTAGCTCTGCCTACCAGTTTAGTTGGAACTAGCATTACCCATAAATCCTAAGACCACTTCATCTGCCTAGTCAATTTTTCAAATGAAATAAAGAAGGCTTCAACATCTTTCTCATCACAATGTGGCAGAGTTTTGACATTTTTGTATATATCACTACCTTCTTTTTTAATCTCCACTCTGTTAATTTGACTTTACTAAGTCCCAACTTCTCAAATTCAAATTTGCTTTTTCTTTCTCTCTTTGCTCAGCTAAGAATCTTTTTTTCGCTTTCTTTTCCCTTTCTTTCTCTTTGTTTATCTTCTAACTCCATTTTCCTCAATTGTAAATCAAGTTTTTCTACTTCTACTGCACTTGTCTGTTTCTCTGACATACCTAAGTGTTTAAGTAACTCCCTTACAATATCAGCTTTACTTCTGTCCTTGGTTAAACCCAATTTAACTTATTTGCTAATTCCAAAAGTATGGCCTTGATCTTTCTTTCTAAACTTTCTTGGCAAATTTGAGAATCATCTTCAAATCCAAGAACCTCTTTAGCAATTCTAAGAGCCAGTTTTCACCGTTTTATTTAATCAACCACTGAAATTAAACAAATTGCCTCACCTGCATTATATTTTAAAGATCTAGGACACTAACCTGTAAGTGTTTAAATCTGCTGGGATTTTTCATACCACAAATCTATTCAAATCTGTCCAAACCAGTTCAAATCCCAAAGACAAACCCCCAAAGCTTCAGACTGTGTCATTGGTTTTTAATATTGTCAATATACTAAATTCAAACTTGATTGGAGTTGGTTTTTTTGGGGGTGTAATTAAAACCGATTGGCCTAATTCAAATTTGTTTTTGTCTCCAGTCAACCAGCTACACTAGCTGCTGGACCAAAAGGTTACTTTGTATCTTGCTCAAAACACTTGGCACTGTCAGGTAGTTCTGCTAGCTTTTAACTCTTAAAAGGTACAGACACCCACATCTTCATAACATGTGGGTGGAAGGACACAACTTTGACTGGGACAACACATCCATCCTAGGTCTAGCCAAATAGAAACATGCACAAGAACTCCTAGAAGCATGACTTGGATCCCATCCACTACTCTCTGAGAAAAAGAACAGGAATCATGAACACAGGAAATTACATCACCGACCCAAGGAAACTTAAACATACAAATAGAAAGCGGGACATTACACCAGCGCTTCATCAGAGGCTCACTGATGATGCTATCTGGTATGGTGTTGAAACATCTGAAAACAAACCTTCCAACTCAGCGAGCAAACTTACATGCATATTCCAAAGTATAACTCTCACATACATACTCAGCAGAATTCCAAGTATGTATGAGCCCACATATTTTGGGATGATCCATATTAATGATAACATCTTTCCGTAATGCTCAACCATCCTCTTGTTTAACTTATGACAGCATTCAACGTGAGAGTTAATTTGGCAATTACTACAATGTCAGCAATGCAATTCAAAGTTCATTTCCAGAGTTTTGAATTTACCAACTGAATCCAGTAAGAGGTCTGTTAATCTAGGGCAGGATTATCCAACAAAATCAACCCCACATCTTCTGTCTGGTTAGGGGTACCAACCTACCCCTTTCGCTTTCACTACAGATGTCCTTCTTCCGAACCTGCCCATTATTATTTCAAATTTGCTGCAATGGGATTGGAAACATTAGTCACTCTCTCTTGTGTTCCAAGAAATGGAGTCTTATCAAATTGCAGAACCCAAGGGTATAACAAAACTCAGAAATCTCACAGGGCACTGGAAAAACGATTAGGGCACTTGGAGGTCACAGGACAATGAACAATGAACAAAATGGCAAGTTCAAAATGCTGTTCGTCTTCATTTGCCGTGAGAAGCTTTAGCTTGACCATTAGTGAAATTGGAATGTTACCTGCACTGATTGCTTATTTGTTACCCTGAATGTGACTAAGCATCAACTATTATTAATGTCAAAATTAATACAGAAACCATAGTCAACCTGCCAAATTCCAACATGAATAAAGTCTCATGTAGGAATATTAAATTTCTTGCTTACTGTTACAATTTTGACAAATTAATGGACAGTCTTTTCCATTATTTCTTTTGGTGAAGGGAAACAGTATTACACTATCACCCAGAATAGTCATGAAAGCCATCCATTAACAGCATCAACATTTGATTTCTAACCCATCTTATCAGGGCAGGGGAGTGGGGGAGGGGCGGGGGGGGAGCGCAGCATTCCCATATTGACTTCTTGTCCCAACTTCTGAAAGACGGTCATCAGCTATTCATCCTGAAACAAAACTTGTTTTCTGCATCAGATATGTATGGACAAGCATTTGAGTATTCACCCAAGTTATTCTCTCATGTTTAATATCAACCAGTCATTTAATGTCCCTTTAAATCCAGAATGCACCAATTTGTGCCTATTATTTAGATAAACAACAGTGAGAACATGGGATGATAGTACAATTTACAGAGATCTAATTCTGTACTTCAGAATGATTTAAGTACTGCCACATGATTCACCTTTTGAAAGAAGGCTCACTGATTTAACATCCCTATGAGATCAGATTTCAGGCTTTGAACCAGTAAGTAGTGTTATATATGCTAGACAGATGAATGAACATTAAACAGTGTAATGCAATGAACTATACATTACTCTAACCCTCCTAATAACTAATGAATATGCCAGTTGCTTTCTCTTGAAACTGACTTTAAAAATTCATACCTTGTAAAACATTTGCACACTAGTTTAGCTATTACCCTTATTGCTGATCCTAAAATTTAAAAGCACTTTAGCATGCCTGCAAAACTGAAACGACACCTGCAGACTGTCTGAGCTGCTTCAAGATAATTCACAACAGAAGAACTGTGACCTAAGCTGTCCAAAGAGAACTCCATCCAATTGTCAGCCGTGGTCCTCTTTGAAAGGTCACAAACATGTCTGTCAATCAAATCCTTACAAATGGGAAATGGTTTTCCAACGTTTGACATTGGATGTTTGACATTCCAACGTTCGATGCTTCTCACTGAATAGGACTGCATCAGTTAGACTTCCTAAATTTCCTAGATTAAACATTTACCTTCAGTCCTTGCTGCAAACTCTGTTGCTTCTTAACTCTCTCCATGTTCCAAAGCCAGCTGTCTGGCCCAAGCTAAGTAAATCCTTCCCTAAGTCAGTAAAGGGCGCAGAATCAGAAGACCACACCTGAGTGAGATGTCGACAATGTGTAGTAGAAAATTTAGTTCATGTCGTAGGTTCTGTGGACTCTCATGTTTTAACACTGGTAGATCTGGGATAAAACGCGTTTCGACAACACATTTTGGCTATAACGCCACTGAAGAATTAGGGAATGGTATTTTCGAGAACGCTTACCGCCATTGGCAATAGTGTGATTCCAGCCGTGATCGGTTAGCACACCACATTCTGTGCATGTGTACCTTGCATGCCGAAATTCTCGTGCAGTGCTGCACATACGCCTGTGTTCTTGCCATTCTGTGCATGTGTCGGTGTCCGTGCCGAAGTCTGTGTGCTGTACTACTCATGCATCAATGTCAGCTACTGACAGAGCAGCACTATGTGAGCAGTACTGTACAGAGAGCAGCTTTCTTACATTTTTTAAAATGTACTGTGTTAAATTTATTTTTGTTTCTTTAATAAAATGATTTCAACCTACATTCAGGGTGGGCTTTACTTTATGTTAAATGTTTGATTGTGAGTGATATTTTTTGCTGGTCTGCCCCAAACCCTACTTTTCCCATAGGCCCCATTATTTCTATTAAGTGACTTTCTATTAAGCGAGGTTTTGCTGCAACACAACTATGGCATTATTGGAGAACGACATGCACTTTCAGCTTCAGACTTTGCGAAGGAAGTAATAACCTTCATGCAAGTTAAACTGCCTTGTTAAATAGTGGGCTGACTGGCACTGGTATCTGTTAACCACCTGAAAGCAGTTGTTTCAACTGTTGTTCATTACTGTATCAGGAAGTTAAACTGCAAATTGACTCATCAGCAGCTCGGTATAAGAGCTAGGTTTTTGAAGCTGCTCAGATCAGAGTGGTGCTGGAAAAGCACAGCAGGTCAGGCAGCATCTGAGGAACAGGAAAATCGACGTTTCGGGCAAAAGCCCTTTTGAACCTGCTTAGTCAGTCAAGGGTGTGCAGTCATGGTTAGAGATATTGCCTGAGTGGCTTGTAAAGGGAGTGAACTAACAAATTTAGTTCATGGGAAAAAAAAGGTACTCCAGCTTCCAAATTTTTTTTTTTTTTAAGAATCAGTCTCCAGTAGTTGATGAGTCTGTGTGTCCAAGATAGGAAAGTATAAATCCATATTATAGCTGTGTAAACTATTAACTTAACCACTAATTAAATTAATGCATTTGGTAAACTGGCAGGAGTGATTTTGTACCATGGCTGCAGCATGATAAATTCTGTGAAATTCAATGCAAGCCCAAACAACGACATCGGTTCAGTCTTACTCAGCTGGAGTCTGAGTTGCAGGAATTGCAGCACATCAGAAAGGGAAATAGTTACCCAGATACAGTAGAACCTCAATTATCAGAATGAGACGGGCGGGGAGTATTCTGTTTGGATAACTGATCATTCAGATAACCAATCTGATCGTAAACATGCGATGATTTGTGCCAGTTATCTGAACATTTCTCAGTTACCCGGCAATGCACGGCATAATGCTGGTTAACTGTTAACTGAATGCTGAGTTGCCTAATGCTGTTTTTAATGGGACCTTTAGATCTTGTTCAGATAACCCGAAATTTGGATTATTAATGCTCGGATAATCAAGGTTGTATTGTACTTGGTTCCAGGAAGCAATCACTGCCTTTAAATTAGTTCAGTAGTCTGGGAAAGGAGGGTGCAAATGCAAGTCAGACAGGCAAAGGGAATCACCATTCACGATGGAGAAGTCACAACCACTTAAACAAACACTTAAATGCAACAGGTCTGGCAGTATCTGCAGAGAGCATAATAAAGTTCACACTGAGTCTAGTATGAGTCTTCTTCAGAAAGATGAGAGTTCGTAGCAATAGCTATAGTCAGAAAATATTGGTGGGAGTAGTTTACAGGCTGCTGAGATGTAATATTCAGCAGCCTGTAATCCTCTGTAATATTCAGCAGAGGATTAAAAAATAAATTACTGTAGTTTGTACAAAGGCAATGTGATCACTGATATGGACTTCAATCTCTGTATGGACTGGGACAATCAAATTGAAAGTTTTTATTTGTTCATGAGGTGTGGCAATGTTAGTAATGTCATGCACTCATTGCTCATCCCAAATGTGAATAGTTCATATACTTGCTTTGGAGGTAATACAGTAAAGGTTTACTGAATTAGTCCTTGAGATGAGGGGATTCCCCTCTGAGAAGAGGGTGAAAAAATGTAAGTCTGGAGTCTCGGAGAATGGAGGACGATCTCACTGAAATGTAGGAGATTCTTAAGAACTTGATAGGGTAGGTGCTAAGAGATAGTTTCTGCTGGCCTTAGACTTTAGAATGATCATTAAGGACTGAAATTGCAAGACATTTCTTCTCTCAAAAGTTGTGAATCGTTGGAATTCTCTGTCCCAGAGAGTTGTGGATCTCCATCATTGACTATATTTAAGGTTGAATACATAGATTGTTTGTCTCAGGGAATCCAGGGAAATGGAGACAGGGCACGACGATAGAGTTGAGATTTCTGATCAGCTCCATTCATAATGACCAGCAGAGCAGACTCAACAGGCCAGATTGTCTACTTTTCCTCCTGTTTCTCGAGTTGTTCTCTAAACCTCTCTATTTCCAGTTTTCCATCCTCTCTTCCAATGCTTCTCAAAATCTACTCCTTTAGCTAAATATTTGGTCACATGTTCTAATATCCCTTTGCTATGATCAATGCCAAATTGCATTTGATTACACCTCTACAAAATGTCTTGAAACATTTTATCGTTGATAGTATGTTTTCTCAGACTGTGTTATTTTTGTTATAGCTTACTTTGGCTCATCAATTTGCACAAATGCAGCCGACTCTAATCAACTCTTATGGAAGCAAATCAATTTGTCATTGAGAAATATTCAGAGAGATGTTAAGTTGTTAATTCTTCACATGCTGCTTTTGGCATTAAAAGAAAAGGCTTGCATTTTAAAAAAAAGTACACAATCTCAGGACACTCCAAAACACGTGTTCAAGAAAGTATTTTTAAACAGTGATTTGATTATTTGATCATAGGAAACAATTGCAATGTGATAAATAACCAGATAATTTATTTTAACCATGTCGGAATAAATATAGATTAAGAGAACAGACTCTCTGCTCTTTTTCAGGGTGACTGAGTTTTTTTTTTGTCAACTCAGGCGAGTAGCTGGGGCCTCAGTTTAGCAACTCATCTGATGGTGAAGTGTTCCCTCACTCTGGCGGTAAAGTATCAGCCTAGGTTTTGTGCTCAAATTGAAGGAGTGAAGCTTGAGCTACATTCTTCTAATTCAGATACCAAATACAACCAAACATAAATAAAAAATCCAAGTTAATAGGCAACACAGAGCGTACATGTTTTAAATCACAAAAGCCCTAATATTCCCTTTGGAGCCCAAAACCTGCAACTTTAATAAAGGATGCTCATTAGTTTCAGCAGTGTTGAGTTAGCTCCATTACCATAGATACTTCTTTCCAGATCATGTTCTAAAATAAGATGAAAGACTTTGAAATCCCAAAGCCTGCCAAGGAGTGAATAACAAAAAATTAAAAAGGGAGATGAAGCAAAAGAGAGGGTCAGGAGTTTAAAGAATAGAAAGGAGAATCCAATATGCTTGTTGGACATGTTTTGAATCCAATATAAACATGTATCATGCTTAATTAAACCATGATTAGTCTTATGGTAGAAAGCAGTGTTTCAGGCATATTCTTTGCAAATGAGAACCGCATATTTACAATTTGCGTAATGTTTCGATTACAGCTCTAATTACAACTCTCCCAGCTATATCACCACCCAAATATAAACAAGTACGCTTCAAAATGGGTCAAGATTATGAAAAAAAAACTGTGGATGCTGGAAATCTGACTGGACTTAAAATGTTACCTGTGCCTTCTCTCCAAAGATGTGGCCAGACCTGCTGAGTTTCTCCTGAAAATGGTGTTATTTATTCAAGTTATGCTCATTCTCAAAATGTCCATTCATTTGAGAACAGGATATTTGTGAAAATTCTTTTGCTGGAACGTTATTATTGAATTTGGCATGGTTTGATGGCTGAGAATTGATCGTGCTTTGGTTGAATAAATAATGATTATAAACATAATAGCTCTTTGTAAACCTCTTCGTCACGATTACTGATGTTTTCTTTAAACTGACAATGTCTGCCCTCAGATCTGAAGGAAAAAGAAAAGCTTTCGAGGACTTGGTAAGCATTTTAGTGATCCAATACCTACGCTAGGATGGCAATTTATCCAAGAAAGATAGATTTGTAACTCCAAGAAAATATTAACTCTCAGCTCCTCTATTCTCTGCTAATTGGACTGATATATACATTTGGTTTTGGCACAATAATTGTATTGCAATGAGAAAGGAACAATGAGCAGAAAGAGCAGAGCTAATTATTGTCTTTTGACATTAAGTAAGTAATTGTGCGTATTTTATTTTAACTTGTGTATTAACTTTTCTCCCTTCCCACTTGTTTCTGTCTTGATTCATCAAGATGGTTTATTTTCTTACTCCCTGAAGCTATTAACATCTGCGAAGGAGTTTGCTGAATGCTTGCATTCACTCTAAGCTTGACCATTACCAGCAGTCCTTTCATTTGTCCCACCATCCTCAATCAACAGTCTTACGTGCAAACCTTTGTGTTAAAGTCACCAAACAATAATTCTAGATGAATTGATGAGTAGAACTCCACAAAGCTAAAATCACAGTAGTATTTCCAATGTTACCAGCTCAGAACTTAGCAGAGAATACCATCAGCCCTTTGATATTTCTCTCTAGGAGGCTTGGTATAATGTTAGTGGTCCACTACTGAAACTCAGTGACTTTGTTCAGCTCTCACTCTCACATACACATAGAACATAACAGCGCAGTACAGGCCCTTCGGCCCTCGATGTTGCACCGACCTGTCATACTAATCTGAAGCCCATCTAATCTACACTATTCCATGTACGTCCATATGCTTGTCCAATGACAACTTAAATGTACTTAAAGTTGGCGAATCTACCACCGTTGCAGGCAAAGCATTCCATACCCTTACTACTCTGAGTAAAGAAACTACCTCTGACATCTGTCCTATATCTATCACCCCTCAATTTAAAGCTATGCCCCCTCGTGCTCTCCCTGTCCACCCCATCTAACTCTCTGATTATCTTATATGTCTCTATTAAGTCACCTCTCAACCTTCTTCTCTCTAATGAAAACAGCCTCAAGTCCCTCAGCCTTTCCTCGTAAGACCTTGCCTTCATACTAGGCTACATCCTAGTAAATCTCCTCTGCACCCTTTCCAAAGCTTCCACATTCTTCTTAGAATGTAGTGACCAGACCTGTCAGAGCTTTGTACAGCTGCAGGATGGTTCCGGAACTCGATCCCTCTATTAATAAAAGCTAAAACACTGTATGCCTTCTTAACAAACCTGTCAACCTGGGTGGCAACTTTCAAGGATCTGTGTACGTGGACACCGAGATCTCTCTGCTCATCTACACTACCAAGAATCTTACCATTAGCCTAGTACTTTGCATTCAGGTTACTCCGACCAAAGTGAACCACCTCACACTTGTCTACATTAAACTCCATTTGCCACCCCTCAGCCCAGCTCTGCAGCTTATTTATGTCTCTCTGTAACCTACAACATCCCTCGTCACTATCCACAACTCCACCATTCTACGTCCTCATCCAGGTCATTTATAAAAGTGACGAACAGCAGTGGACCCAACACTGAACCTTGTGGTACACCACTAGTAACTGGACTCCAGGATGAACATTTCCCATCAACCACCACCCTCTGTCTTCTTTCAGCAAGCCAATTACTGATCCAAACTGCTATATCTCCCACAATCCCATTCCTCCGCATTTTGTACAATAGCCTTCTGTGGGGAACCTTAACGAACACCTTGCTGAAATGCATATACACCACATCAACTGGTTAACGCACATCTACCTGTTTGGTCACCTTCTCAAAGAACTCAAATAGGTTTGAGAGGCATGACCTACCCTTCACAAAACCGTCCTGACTATCCCTAATCAAATTATTCTTTTCTAGATGATTGTAAATTCTATCTCTTATAACCTTTCCCAACACGTTACCAACAACTGAAGTAAAGCTCATTGGTCTATAATTATCTGGGTTGTCTCTACTCCCCTTCTTGAACAGGGGGACCACATTTGCTATCTTCCAGTCTTCTGGCATGATTCCTGTAGACAATGACGATTTAAAGATCAATGCCAAAGGCTCGACAATCTCCTCCCTGGCTTCCCAGAGGATCCTAGGTTAAATTCCATCTGGCCCAGGGGATTTATCTATTTTCACACTCTGCAGGATTTCTAATACCTCTTCCTTGTGAACCTCAATCTCACCTAATCTAGTAGCCTGTATCTCAGTAATCTCCTCGACAACATTGTCATTTTCTAGAGCGAATACTGTCGAAAAATATTCATTAAGTGCTTCCCCTATCTCCTCTGATTCCCCACAGAGGATCCCACCACTATCCTTGATTGGCCCTAATCTTACTCTCGTCATTCTTCTATTCCTTAAATACTTATAGAAAGCCTTAGGGTTTACCCTGATCCTATCCGCCAACAACTTCTCATGTCTCCTCCTGGTTCTTCAGAGTTCTCTGTTTAGGTCTTTCCTGGCTACCTTGTAACCCTCAAGCACCCTAACTGAGCCTTCATATCTCATCCTAGCATAAGCCTTCTTCTTCCTCTTGACCAGAGATTCCACATCCTTCGTAAACCACAGCTCCCGCGCTCCACAGTTTCCTCCCTGCCTGTCAGGCACATACTTATCTAGGACACACAGTAGCTTTTCCTTGAATAAGCTCCACATTTCTAATGTGCCTATCCCCTGCAGTTTCTTTCCCCATCTTATGCTTCCTAAATCTTGCCTAATCTTATAATTGCCTTTCCCCCAGCTGTAACTCGTGCCAGTGGTATACACCTATCCCTTTCTATCATTAAAGTAAACATAACAGAATTGTGATCGCTATCACCAAAGTGCTCACCTACTTCCAAGTCTAACACCTGGCCGGGCTCATTACCCAGTACCAAATCTAATGTGGCTTCACCCCTTGTTGGCCTGTCCACATACTGTGTCAGGAAGCCCTCCTGCACACACTGGACAAAAACTGACCCATCTATAGTACTCGTGCTATAGTGCACCCAGCCAATATTTGGCAAGTTGAAGTCCCCCATGACAACTACCCGGTCTCTCTCACTCCTATAGAGAATCATCTTTGCTATCCTTTCCTCTACATCTCTGGAAGTATTTGGATGCCTATAAAAAAACTCCCAACAGGGTGACCTCTCCTTTCCTGTTTCTAACTTCAGCCCATACTACCTCAGTTGACGAGTCCCCAAACATGCTTTCTGCAACTGTAATACTGTCCTTGACTAACAATGCTATACCTTCCCCTCTTTTACCATCTTCTCTGTTCTTACTGAAACATCTAAATCCTGAAACTGCAACAACTATTCCTGTCCCTGCTCTATCCATGTCTCCGAAATGGCCACAACATCGAAGTCCCAGGTACCAACCCATGCTGTAAGTTCACCCACCTTATTTTGGATGTTCATGATAATGCAAATATATTTCTATTTTAAACATTAGCTCAGAGAGGCAAGTGCTGTTTCAAACCTGAACAAAATATTGTAGACTGGTGATACCAGCCTTTCTCCCTTTTCTCCTTTATGTCTTCCACCTTTTTGGCAAACTATTAACCTTATATATACTGAGAAATTGCCAAGATAGACATCTCCTCCAAGTGGAAGGTGCAATCATTTGATCTGGAATCAAGTTATATGCATAAGGGTATCAACATGAGATAGGAAATGAAAGGCAACATTTGCAGTTCCATACATTTGACAGACGTGACATCTTCTTTGAGGATAATGGAAACACAAACATAGAATCTAGGAGTGGGAGTAAGCCCTGAGGTCCTCAACATCATCATGGCTCATCCTCTAGCTTAATGTCATATTCCTGCTGTTTCTCCATATCCCTTAATACCTTTAGAATGTAAGCATTGATCTAATCCTTGAATATATTCGGTGACATGGCCCGATAGTCTTCTGTGGTTGAGATAACCACAGGTTCACCTCTTTTGAGTGAAGACATTTTCCTCTGGTCTGCACCACATCCTAAGTCTGTGACAACTGGCTCGATACTAAATAACCAGGGAAAATATCCTTCTGCATTTTTTTTTGTCCAGTCCTGTTTGAACTTTACACATTTTAATCAGATCCCCTCTAATCCTTCTAAGCTTGAGTGATCAACAGGCCTAGTCAAAACATTCTCACCTCAAAGGTCAGTACATCCCTGGTCTCAGTCCAGGGTACCTCTGCTAGACTCCCTCTATGACTGAGATGTTAAGGGGTTAATTTGTTCTGCTGACCTTCAAGAAATTGGATGCCCCAAGGGTAGGATGGTATGTTTCTCTATCCTTAAGGTACAATGTAAAATATTTTAAATTATCATATCTTACTATTCAGAGTAAATTTACATAATAATTTCCTGCTATTCAGAGTAAATTTATATTATCATCCCCTATTCAGAGTCAATAAGAACATTGCAATTAAAATTCTGACTACTCCCTGCAATAAAAAAACTATTCATATCAGATCTTGCCATTAAGGAATGATTTACATGACATTGTTTGTGGAAATGGTCATGTCACTGCATTGTTTCTTGAGTGGCATGTGACTGTGGGGAGTGGCTGGGGTTGTCTTGTGGGCATTATTGACTGCGATGTAAAGATCTTGTATAAAGGAAAGACTGTTCCTTTGCTCAGAGAGCTTCTCTTGTCATGCTTCGCAAGTGTTGGAAAGAGTCTTAAGGGTTCCTCCAAAGCTTGTACTTGCTTAATGAATTTTGGCTGTTTACAGAAATTGAGGTATTGCCATTGCATCAAATAAGAATTTCAAAAATAGAACCTAAAATGACAAGTGTCTCATTTCCTAGGTAGGGAGGTCAAAACTGCACACAATACTCCAGGTGTGGTCGCACTAAGGGACAGATCTGCTTTCTACAAATTAGCTACATCTCACTGTCTTTCCATCCCTCTCAATTGTTCACATCATTACTGGCAAAATTAGAAACACTGGGATCCGATCTTGTCTGGTGACACTTCATTAGTTGTTCTCTCCCACCCGAGCCTCTAATTCTGTCTTGAATATGCTGGAGTAAACAATTTTCAATTGCCTCCCATTAAAATGGAACACAGACATCAATTCCATTGGTATTTCTATACTGGAGTTCTTTTCAGTATAATAAAGTGAAAAAAAAAGCCAGAACATTTTATAATAATTCATTTTCAAAGTTACCAGTCTATGCTTAAAACAAAGGACGTATCCTAGCACCACAGTTTTGGTATAGGAATTTTGGATGTCCTTGTTGTATTACTTAACATGTAAATATACTTACGAGTGGTGTAGGCAGCCAGTTATGATGCTCATTTCAATTCCATTAAACTAACTGATCAGGATATTGTTGTGGACCAGGACAAACCCTCTTCAAAATATTTTAAGACTAGACCCTAAATTTTTCTTATTTTAAAGGCAGACATAAGGTGGATATTCCAGGTGTGATGCAGCTGGTCAAACCATTCAGTTCTAATCAAAACAGAATTTATTTAAACACCATAGGTGAAACATAAATAATAAAAAATGGAATTTAGAATAACTTAACTATTGGAAAACTTAACCGACTGCAATTTAACTAATTAACTGTTCCAATCTAGTAACATCCCATAAACACATTCCTTATGAAAAAAAGGTAAATTGAAACACAGATTCTTACAGGCACAAGGGAACAACATCCAAAGAGATTTCAAAGAGAAAGTCAGTCAGGAATCATTTGCTGAAGCTTGCAACCTTCATGGACTCCAGCATCTTGTGACTGCCACAGCTAAACCAAACTAGAATAAAACCTGAACTGGGAGAACTGGCAAAGGTAAACTAGGCTCTTCCTGGCACCATGGGCACTGCTGCCTTTATGACCTCTCTTTAAAAAAAGAACCAAGGACAAAGTAACCTTGTTAAAGTGGCAGCATCGTCACAAGACATATCTGGCATTTTATGGAGACACTCAATGCTAATTCAACAGTCCTTTCTTTCAATTTGCAATGCAAGACAATTAGAAGTGAAGGAGAAACATATTGGCCAAAAGAATATTTGATACAGGACAAGTCAACAAGACAAACAATATTTCAAGAGCATTTTTCATCCTACCTATGTAATCCTCCACAGGTGACGGTCTACAGTATATGCATTTAGATCTTTAATGTTCAAAAACAGCTGTGTAGACAATGCCTCACATTGCTCATTAAAACAATAAATTCTGAGCTGCTTTCTTCACTGACAGGCTAAGCAGCCTTATTTATTACATCCAATAAAAACTTAGTAATTAGGAGTGACTGTCTACTCTTAGTTACTATGGGTCCAAACAAATTCTCAGTGAAGGCCATCAATAAATCATTCAGATGCAACACTTCAAATGTCATTCCAAGTCCAACAATGCACTGTACTCTGTAGATGAAATGACTGATCTGGTATCACAGCCTGTTAAATGGCGCTGATTTGATTTTTCTTTTAGAGTGAGGTAATGCCTACAGATATTTATGGAGAGTGCCTTTCTGATGTAGTTAAGAATTTGTTATCCAAAGGTTCCATTTACTTCTAATCCCAGTGAACACAGCACGATTTATTTTCCCCGTAATACAGGCTTTTCTGTGACACACACTAGAGACATTGAGCCAACCAGAATGCAGTTTGCAATAGGAAGCTCTTCATTCTGTGCATTGATGCACTTGTTTAGGCTGAGAGCCCAAAGGAATAGCCAGGAAGTGGCTCACAATTAAATCTTTTCATACACTTCCTTGCATTTCCATCAGTGCGCTGAAACAGTTTATATTTCTTCTTGGAATATACATCCAGTTAACACTTGACCTCCCAGCTCTGAGTTGGCAGAGATATTTCTGACAGCTTCTCAGTTACTGGAGGCCAAATCATAAAATTAATGCATCAGGCAAACATGGTTAGAAACACATTCAATGCTTCTCAGCAATAGTGTAGTTTCTGGAATGCCACTGTCATCTAACAGGACAGGAACATTCCAGGAAGAGATAAAGAAAGGAGAAAGAGAATCTAGGAAAGGAAGAAGGTGATACGATATGAGGTAAACCATCCTGCTTAATTTAAAACCAGCAACACAAAATATTTATCCCATGCAGTAATCTGTAAAAATTCGAGTGGCCAAGGAGTATCTAAAGTAAAAATTAACAACTTTCTTTCTTAAAGTGTAACAGAGAATAATTAACTAACAACTATTTATCATTTCTTACTCTAACCTATCCGTTACATTCCCTTCTAAAATACTAATCTGATAAAACTCCCAACTAAGATTTACAAACAAGACTCATCATCTCAAAACCAGGCAGCATTCGTTCTTCTATTTGGATCTTCCTCTGTCTTTTTTTCTTCTTCTTAGGAATTTCTTTGTCACAGGTTACTGATTGAAACAGTACCTTATTGACAGATATTTTTCAGGCAGTCATGTTACATGCTAGGCTTGACAGTGCTCCTCTCAACTGTTCAATTTTCCCCCATCTTGTACCCCCAAAGCATCGGGTTGTGTCACTGGCTTTTAAGATTGTCAATGTACGAAAATTCAAACTGGATTGGAGTTCGATATTTTTCGGGGTATAATTTGAACTGATTGGCTGAGTTCAAATTTGTTTTTGTGTTCAGACAACGAGTTAATCGGGTTTTTCGAGTAAGTGTTACATTGTTGACTTATTGAGAGCACTTGGTGCTGTGTCCAGTAATTCTGCTCCTTTTAACCCTCTTAAAGGGCACCCACATCTTCATAACAAAAGACACTATAAAGGACAAACAGAAGAGAGACTTTGGGAGAACGTTGTTAGGATAAAAAAAGATAGTGGGAGAGAAGAAGAATCCTTGAGAAAGAGATGACCAGCTGCAGAAGTTGAAGAGCTGGCCATGTTGAGGAATGGTAGAAAGTCCAGGATAGCAGAGGTGAAGAGCAGTAGAAAATGTGCTGGAAGTAGAGGGTGGGGAAAAAGAGAGAGATAATAAGAAAATGGCAAGTGATGATGACAGAGAGGGGCTGGGGAGGGAAGAGTATCTGTAGCCAAATAAGGAGGAGAAGTAGTAAAGGAAGAGGGAAAATTTCTAAGAAAAAGGGCTAGTTTATCTCACACAAAATCTGCATGAGCAACAATTATGGGTTCCACTGAGATAAACCCAGTCCATGTACTGTCAGCAGCTCAAAGACTGTACAATTGAAAGCATCTTGGAATTCATAAACAAATAGTCCCTCGCTGCTTTGATTCTTCAAAGAAACTATTAAGATTTTCGATAAAGAGAAGAAAATGTTATCTCACATTCAGGAACATGCTACCACAGCAGACAACTCAAGTGAAATATCAATCTGTATTTATTAAGGGCCAAGGGGGTTCTTTTAACCTTTTGGCACTTTCTAAGCCTGATGCAGTTCATGCATTAAGACAACGTCTGCCTCGAGATCTCGCGAAGTGATATTCTCTGATAAGCAGTAGTAATCAAAAATATTAGTAACAGCATAAAAGCAGCATCAGATCACAATTAGAAAGATTGTCTGGATTTCCACTTCAATTTAAATTTCACTAAAATCCCCAACAAAAGTAACTGGACCTGTCCAAAACCCCACACCAGTTCACTCAAGCTCAGGCTGAAATTAACACCTTTGAAACAGAACACCCACTAGAGGGCTCAAAGCATTCAGCTAAATATCCACATTTCATATTGTGTTATACGCAACAGGGTGGTAGCAGTTAGCCTGGGATCACAGTCTGTGAAGGATTGAAAACAGAAGGTTGGCAAGTCTGATGACTGACAGGACAGTTAAAGCCGACAGTCAATGTGAAAATAAGGCCATACTGACATGTATACGTTCAAACGAACATCACATGTCTGAAAACAAACAAGATTGGCTTTGACACCTTGACTTCTTTTACCTTTGGGTTAGATAGCCACTGGTTAGAAAAGCAATTTGAACAAACCCCTGGACTATGCAATTTATGAGAAACATAGATACATGCTGTTCCATGCACACACACACAGAGAGAGAGAGAGAAACACAAAGACAAAGATTGACAGAGACAAAGAGTACAGACAAACACAGTCAGGCAGAGATGGGTGGGTGGAGCATACAGACAGGTAAATATAGATCCAATACATACATGCACAGAAAACCTAAACACGGCTAGGTAAATCCCTATCAGTGGGAAATGCATGTGAACATATGAACTAGGAGGAGTAATAAAAACAGAAATTCCTGAAAAACCTCAGCAGGTTTAGCAATATCTGTGGAGATAAAGCAGAGTTAATATGGGATCAGGATTTGGGACTAGAAATCTCTATAGAAACATGGAATGATATTTGGGAAAATGCTAGAAGAATTACTATCTGTAACAGAACCCAGGCTATCCAGCTGAAGATACTTCATAGGGCCCATATAGCACTGGTTTGATTGGCAAAATTTAAGGCAGGAGCATCTCCAATGTGTCCCAAATGTAAAATAGAGGTAGGCACATTGCCTATGGACCTGTCATAAGATCCGTAGATATTGGACTAAAGTAGCAAGTACCCTGACAGAAATTTTAGGAACGGAAATTAAAGTGGACCCTGTATCTCTCCTTTTGGGCTTTTCGAACTTTCCCTCCCTGGACATGTACGGGAAGAGACTATTTTCTATTCTCTCTTTCTGTGCAAGGAAAAATATTTTGGTAAACTGGGTGGCTGAGGGCACGAATACGGGTTTTATTACATTTGATGTTAACACATTCCGAGCATGTAAGAGACTTAAATATACACTCTGGTTAGTTGCAGGTAAGATTAGTAGATAGTTGAGTTTTGTTTTTTTTTCCTTTTTCGGTATTTTTCTTTTGTTAAATTTTGGCTATTGTATATTTGATTTAATTGTATATCAATGTTTGTATTTGAGAGTTTTGTTTATTTTTGTAAACTTGTAAAAATGTTAAATCTCGAATAAAAATATCTATAAAAAAATAGCAGAGTTAATGCTTTGGGTCCAATGACCCTTCAAGGGGCCCTTAACTTTGCCAACACCTTTTAACTCTTTGCTGATCAAAGCCTGTTTATCTCTGCCTTTAAAATATTTAGGAAGTCTGCTTCCACCTTCTTTTCGGGAAGTATGTTGCAAAGGTTCTCAACCCTCAGGAAAAAAGTTCACCTAATCTGTTGTAAATGGGCGACCCCCTCCCCCACCACCCAATTTTTAAACAGTGACCCCAAGTAGTAAATTCTCTAATAAGAGAAAATAACCTCTCCCCATCAACCCTATCAAGACTCCCCAGGGCTTCATATATTTAAATCAAGTCATCTTTTATTCTTCTGCACTCCAGTGAATACAAGCTAAGCCTGTCCAACCTTTCCTCCTTAGACAATCTATCCACTGCAGGTATTTGTTCAATAAACCTTCTCCGGTCACCACCGACATATTTATATGCTTTCTGAAATAAGGTGACCAATACTGTACACTGTATTCCAGATGTGATCTCACACATACCCTTTGTAACTGAAGTGTGACCCGATGACAAATGAAAATGTTCTATTAGTTTTCCTAATTACTTATTTTACTTGCATATTATTTTTCATTTCAAATCATAGCACTGCTGCCTCACAGCGCCAGAGACCCGGGTTCAATTCCCGCCTCAGGCGACTGACTGTGTGGAGTTTGCACGTTCCCCCCGTGTCTGCGTGGGTTTCCTCCGGGTGCTCCGGTTTCCTCCCACAGTCCAAAGATGTGCAGGTCAGGTGAATTGGCCATGCTAAATTGCCCGTAGTGTTAGGTCAGGGATACATGTAGGGGTATGGGTGGGTTGCGCTTCGGCGGGGCGGTGTGGACTTGTTGGGCCGAAGTGCCTGTTTCCACACTGTAAGTAATCTAATCTAATCTAATATAGGAAGACACCCATCTCCCTATTGGGGCTCTGCAATCTCTCACTGTTTAAATAATAACCTTCATTCTCATTCTTCCTGCCAACATGGACAATTTCACACTGTCCTGCATTATACTGCATTTACTGTATCTTTATTCACCAACTTAACTTATCTAAGTTAAAAATCACACAACACCAGGTTTTGGTCCAACAGGTTTATTTGGAATCACTAGCTTTTGAAGGGCTGTTTTTTGTTACTTCATGTCACCTTTACAACTTATTTCATACCTATCTTTCAGTCATCAGCAAATTTGCCAACTATACCTTCTGTTTCTTTATTGATATCACTAATACAAAGTGTAAACAGTTAACATCCCAGCACCAATATTTGTGACAGACCACTCTGTACATTTTGCCAAACTGAAAAAGACCCAGTTATACAATCTTTCTGCTTTCTGAAAGTGAACCATCCTTCTATCCATGCCAATATGCTACCTCCTAAACCATAACCTTTTGTTTTCCATATGGCGTAGATCGAGATGGATTATTGGTGAAGAAAGCATTTAATTCACTATACATGCACATTGATTTAACTGGTATTAACTTTAACTAAATCGGAGCTAAAAACGACATAATCCTCACTCCAGAGATGTTTGAACACTGCAGAAGTATAGCTTCAAAATAATCAAAGACCAATTAAGCCAGAAAGCAGAACTCCTCAACATGCCAACCAGTTAATCTCTGCACAGAACAATTGTGCCCAAGGGCCAATCTTGGGGGCCATGTTCATTCTACAGAGACCTAGTTAATATTCACTGCAAAGCTCAGGCTGTTATATATTTCACCAGATCACGAGCCAGTTGTTAATGCCAGATTTTTATAAACTGTACAGTAGGGAGGATGTTGCAACAGGTTTGGGTGGAGAGTAATTAAATGAAGTTATTGATGGGATTGGTCTATAGACATCCTAGCATTTGTTCCATGGGAAGACTGTGTTCTATGCATCAAGAAACAATGTGGGCTGATAAGAAAGGTACAGCAATAATCATGAAAGATTTTCAGCTTCATAAAAATTGGTCAAACCAAACTGGCAAGCGAAACCTGAGCTCCAGTTATTAGTGCAAACAGGACAGCTTCTTAGAACAACACGAGAGAACTAGAAACAGGTTATTTTAGTCTTAGTAATGTGTTTTTTTTATTAATATGTGAAAGGTAGACATAGCTGACTGGGCTAATATTTATTTTCACTCCATAGTTGCCCTTGAGAAGGTGGTGGTAAACATTATCCTGACTCTGAAACATATTGTCATCCTGACTTGGTATTCTGTTACCATTCATTCAGTGTCACTGGGTCAAAATTCTAAACTCCTTCCTTCGTGGCATTGCAAATATACCTACATCACCTGCAACAGTTCAAGAAGGCAGCTCACCATCACCTTCTGGAGGACAATTATGGATGGTAATAAATGCTATTCGAGCCAGCGATGTACACATCCTATGAACCAACATTTTAAAAACGGTCACAGCCAGGATGTGGTGAACAGTTCTGGTTCTTGTATCTAAGCAGGAAAGACATACTGGCTTTGGTGACAATCCACAAGAGGTTTATCTTGGGTAAGAAGGGGTTGAATCATTTGAGCCTGTACTCACTGGAGGCTAGAAGAATGACAGATGACCTTGCTGAAAAATACAATATTCTTGTATGCTGAGTGTTCATTTTCCCTTGTGGGTGAGTTAAGACAGATAGCACAATCGCAAGAGTATAGCATTGTAGATTTAGAGTAGGGACTTTTCACTGTGTACTATAAGCTGTACAGTTGGGAGGAATGGACTTGACTTGGAACACTGAGATGTTCTCTTCTCTCAGAGCCATCAATGTGTGGGATGTTTTTACTGCAGAGGCCTGTAGAAGCTGGGTTAACTATGTTCATGGCTAAACAGACATTTTTAATTAGTATAAGAATCAAAGTTATGCGGAAAACAGGAAGAAATGGAATTGAAGATTATCAGATCAGCCAAGAACTCAATGAATAGCAAAACACACCCAATGGGCAAAATCCATATTTTATGATTTGACTAGATTTTGTCAATAACAGAAAATTAATTTATTGTAACACACTTAGCTTTAACCAAAAAAAGAGAGAGCAAGTTACGATTTCTAATACTGCTATGCAACTTAAACGATACCTCTTCACACCCCGTCAAGTCCACCCACACTCAATCACAATTACAAAAGACAAAGACCAAATAGTTTACTATGTATACTATGGATAGGTAAAGAATATAGACAATGTAAATTAAATTCCAAAAATCAAAAGTCAAGACCATGAGACGGAAACTTATTTTCTCATTATGCTGTTCAATTAGCAATCCATGATACTGTTGTTTGCAGGGTGATTGCTGTTGCTTGATTCAATGGTTGATCAAGTGGACCCAGCTCTCATCACAAATCTGAGGGAGTTTCCTGGTCATAGATAACCAATCAAAAACAAAACCTAGTTTTGCCTGGTCTCTATTTATTGATAGTGACCAATTTTCTATCCATTTTAAAGTGTTACGACCTCTGTCAAAACTCCTACTTTCCATTATAATGTTTTGTACAATGCCTTGCGAAATGTCCTCTGGAAATACACATACACTGTCTCCAGGCTCCCCTTTATCTACAACATGTTATTCCTTCAAATAAACTCTAATAACTGAGTCAAACTAGATTTCCTTTCCACGATTTTTATTTGACTAAAAGCTTAGCTAATGACCTCCTTCATGATTGATCCTAACACATTCTACATGACAGAAGTCAAGGTAGTTGGGCCTTTCTCTGCCTCCCTCCCTTCTGAATACAGGGGCTATATTTGTTACTTTCCAGTCTGATGAATTTTGGACAATTAACAACATTACATATGCTACCACATTAGCCGCAGCTTTTATGGATTTAGGATGAAATTCATCAGGAAATGTAGACTTGCCAGCTCACAGCTCCAACAATTTGGTTCACATTACTTCCCTCATGATTATAATTTCATTAAGTTCCTCTCCACCTTCCCCTTCTAGACTCATAGCTATTACTGTAATGATTCTTATAATGGAGACAAAAGGAAAAGTATCTGTTTATTTCATCCATCATTTCCTTCTATTTAGTTAACTTGCCACTTTCGCTCTCCAAAGGACTATCACTCACTTTACTCACTCTTTTCCTTTTCAAGTATCATGTCATCCATTTTTACAGTTTTAGCTAGATACCTCACTTCATCTTATTTCTTTCTCCTGATAAATCTTTCAGTCATTCTGCACTATTGCTTATATTATGTCTGCCACTCACCTTTGCCTAATTGTGTACTTTCACTCGGGTTTAATGTCTTTAGTTAAACGACAATTACGTGCCCTCTCCTTACAATTTTTCTTCATACCATTCTGAAGTAACCCCTTAAATATCAGGGGGAGGGGCGTTGGAAATGCGATAGGTGGAAGGAGGTTAAGGTGAGGGTGATAGGCCGGAGTGGGGGTGGGGGCGGAAATGAGGAAACTGGAGAAATCCGAGTTCATCCCTTGTGGTTGGAGGGGTCCTAGGTGGAAGATGAGGCGCTCTTCCTCCAGCCGTACACTCTCCTCATTCCTAAAGAAGGGCTTATGCCCCGAAACGTCAATTCTCCTGCTCCTTGGATGCTGCCTGACCTGCTGCGCTTTTCCAGCAACACATTTTCAGCTCTGATCTCCAGCATCTGAAGTCCTCACTTTCTCATTAAATATATGCCCCTGCTTCTTTATTGAACTACCCCCTTGTTTAATATTCCAGTTCACATCAGCCAGCTCAGCTTTCATGTTCACCTAGGTGCTTAAACAACTAAATAATTGGTTGGAGATGCCTTTAAGTAAAATACAACACAAGTGAAAAAGAGCAGAATTAAAGATTAGCAATTGTACTGTAGTTGGGATAAGGGATGAAACAAGACAAGATCATTAGATATGGAAAGCCTGGCACTATTGAGAACAATGCCTGATGCACATGTCATTGGAACTGAAGCATGGGACATCAGCTTAGCATGTATTGTATGTTGTTGGTACATGTAGCTGACTACAGGTCTGTGCAAGCAGTGAACATTTGCATATTCTTAGAGTACTGTCTTAGGCTGCCTGAACCTGACTCTCCCTGTATATAGGTAAAACCAAGTACTGCAGATGCTGGAAACCAGATTCTGGATTAGTGGTGCTGGAAAAGCACAGTTCATTGCTCCTCGGATGCTGCCTGAACTGCTGTGCTTTTCCAGCACCACTAATCCAGAATCTCCCTCTACATATTTAAACAAATTATCATGAGTCTCTTGGTAGTTTATCAAATCACATCACAGCATTTGACCTTATTTATGTTTACCATACTAGGCTTAGTCTTATTCTTCTCTTTCAAACTTCAATCATATTATAGTTGATACTACCTGCTGTCACACTGAAGTCATTCATTAATCCTGTCACATTGCGTGCGCGCACACACACACAATTGGAGCATAATGTGGCCCAATAAC
The DNA here is from genome assembly GCF_004010195.1 of Chiloscyllium plagiosum. NCBI lineage: Eukaryota > Metazoa > Chordata > Chondrichthyes > Orectolobiformes > Hemiscylliidae > Chiloscyllium > Chiloscyllium plagiosum. The sequence goes on along the minus strand of NC_057727.1, from coordinate 55,492,407 downwards.
CCACAATGCTAGGGTAATGTTATTGGAAACACAAATTTAATTAATAATAGATGGTAGATGGTGACATTTGAATTTTTTTTAAAATTGTAATAAAAAGCTAGCCTAATGATGACATAACAACTGCAGAGTTTCAAATTACCTGTTTCATTCATGTCCTTTTGGGAAGGAAATTCCTTACCGGTTCAGGCCTAAATGTGACTCCAGCCCACAACAATCCTTAACTGCCCTCTGGATAATAAGGTATTGGCAATAAATGCTGGCCTTGTCAGCACATTAATGAATAGAACAAAAACCTGCCCTGATTAGATTAGCTTCGATTAGATTCCCTACAGTATGGAAACAGGCCCTTCGCCCCAACAAGTCCACACCGACCCTCCGAAGAGTAACCCGCCCATACCCATTCCCCTACTCTATATTTACCCCGACTAACGCATGTAACACTATGGGCAATTTAGCATGGCTAATTCACCTAACCTGCACATCTTTGGATTGTGGAAGGAAACTGGAGCACCCAGAGGAAACCCATTCTGGAGAATGGGTGTGTGGATTTGCAGTCACCCAAGGCTAGAATCAAACCCAGGTCCCTGGCACTGTGAGGCAGCAATGCTAACCACTGAGCCACCGTGCCGCCCCTCTAGTCAGTTCCAGAATGTGCCAGTCTAAAAAACACTAACTTGAAACCATTGTCTGAAATTTCTTTCAGACTTCCATTGCCAATCTGATTTTTCTAGCTTATTTGGAGATTGAAATCACCCATGATTACTGATGTCCCTTTACCACAAACACCAATAGCTGTCCTTGTATACTTCTTCCTACACGGTGGCTTGAGTCGCCTATAGGTGACCCCCACTGGTGACTATATTTCTTTATTATTCTTCACATCCACCCAACTTATTCGACATCTTAATCTTCTAAATCAAGGCCACCTCTAACAATTGCACTGATGTCATCCTTAATTAATAATGATTTGGAGATGCCGGTGTTGGACTGGGGTGTACAAACTTAAAAATCACAACACCAGGTTATAGTCAAACAGGTTTAATTGGAAGCACACTAGCTTTCGGAGCGACGCCTGAAGAAGGAGCGTCGCTCCGAAAGCTAGTGTGCTTGCAATTAAACCTGTTGGACTATAACCTGGTGTTGTGTGATTTTTAACTTAATTAATAATGCTACTGTACCACCAGTACCTGGCTTCCTATATTTCTTGAATTCATGTCTTTGTAATGGCGATCAATTAGATTTATTTACTCTGATATACACTATCAATTCAATTACTTTACAAATGTCACATGCATTCAGACACGGACCCTTCTATTTTTTTAAAACTTTGTAACATTCAGTCTTGATTGCTGATTTATTCACTCCCTCCCTTCCAGACATTCTCTCTCCTTAACTTCCCATGTCAGTGTTTACTCTCTTGCCTTATTCCTGTAATTTCTGTATCTGACCCCATGTTGACATGTTGGAGAAAGCAAGAGACTTTGTGGACAAATTAACCTAATCCAAAAAATAGTATGTACAAATAGTAGTGTTGTTTGGATAGGTCTTTGTTGTTGTTGTTTTCTAAAACAAACCAAGGAAGTCCAGTTGGAGCTTTTCTTATCCTTTTTTCTTTCTAATTGGTAATAATTTGGTTTAAACTATGTTTGGCGGCAGTTGAGATGTGTACTTTCAATTTCTAAGTTAAGAGATACAAAACTATGGGTGGGGCATTGACCTCTTTCTTACTTTAAAAAGAAATTTTGTTTACTTAATTAATATTGCCATTTTATGGTGCATTTACTTTCTTTTCTGCTTGTGCTTGCGGTGTGGCTCTAGCTAGGAAGAGGGAAAATGGTTAGGATGGCTAGATGCCTAATTGTGGGCAGTTTAGGATGGGTAGTTGCCCCTTTATGGCTGGGGTGAGTTCTCCTATTCAGCACCATTGGCACTTTATATATTGGTTTGTTTTTTTTTTGGTTTTTGTTGTTTTTAATCTTTGATAGTTTTGTAGGTTTGTTAAATGTAGTGGTTTTAGTTTATGTAGTGGTTTTAGTTTATGTAGTCTTTATGTTTGATGGATCATGTGACAATAAGGCTCAGCAATTTGTAGTTTGAGTTCCACCTTTCTGGAATTTGAACGGCACTGCAGAAGGTTATGGCTAATGATTTGATTAAATGGTTTACCTGGAATATCAAGGGAAGTCACTCATCAGTTAAGAGGAAGAAAGTACTTTTGAGTCTTAGAAAGGAGAAGGTGGATATTGCTTTGTTACAGGAGATACACTTGAATAATAGGGGGCATTTGAAACTACAGCAGAATGGCTTTGATTGGATTTACCTTTCAACATTTATTACTAGAAGTAGGAGGAATGTCCCATTTAAGTTACTGGAGTGTATTAAAGACACACACGGGAGTTTGTAATTCTTAAAGCCTTGGTAAATGGGGAAGAATATGGTGTTTTAAATGTTTATTACCCTCCAGCTCATCCGCTAAAATTTTTGGTAGAGGAGTTTTCTAAAGTGATCAGTCTCGAATCACAGCATGTCATTACAGGGGGGGAATTCAACTGACACAAAGATCCCACAGTAGACAAGTTGCCCAAAGCCCCCTCTGCACAAACTAAACAACTGGTGGATCTGTGTGTGGAGTTAGGGTTGGTGGATGTCTGGAGGCGCATCCACCCTACAGGCAGGGATTTTAGGTTTTTTTCCAATCCGCACAGATGTCACACCAGGATTGAGTTTTTTCGACTCCTGTAACAACCCTGAATTATGGTGGCATCTTGTACGATATACTATTCCTGATCCCGCTCCAGTGAACCTTTCGGTTAAGATTAAGGACATTACAGGGGGTTCGAGGCACTGGTGAATGGATCCCTTTATCCTCAAGGATAATGAGTTTGTGGAGTATTTCTCGAGGGAATTTCTGGCGTTCCTAGATATTAACTCAGGCTCGGTTAATAGTCCATCTGTCCTTTGGGAAACTGCCAAAGCCTATGCCAAGGGGTTAGTTATTTCCTACTCTGCCAGTAGGAAGCGGAAGAAGAGTGAGCTGCAACATCTCCTTGAAGCACGGTTGAAGGCAGCCGAGAAGGGCCTTATTTGACAGGCCCTCGTTGGTCAAGCTACAGAGGATTACAGCGCTATGGCCTGCGTTGAATTCCGTGCACACGCACAAAGCAAAAAAGGAGCTTACTTTTGCAAAACAAGGGTTATATGAGCATGGCGACAGGCCAGGCAAATACTTAGCATATCTCGCCTGGAAAAGGAGTGCCCCACAAGCCATTACGGCGATTAGGGATGGGTCTGGGAACTTAACATGTGACTCGTAAAAGATTAATGTGGCATTCCAGAGATTTTACCCTAAGTTATATCAATCTGAGGGTCGTGAGGAGGGACGGCCCAAAGTTAAAGCTTTTTTTTATTAAGGATCTAGAGCTTCCAGACTTGACCCCCAAACAAGAGTCCTTTCTCAATGCCCCCTTATCAGAGCAAGAGGTGCAAGAAGCTATGAGGCAGCTTCAAAGTGCAAAGATACCCGGTCCTAACAGATTTCCCAGCGAATTCTACAAGGAATTTATAAGCATACTGTCAGCCCCAATGCTCAATATGTTTAATGACTCATACAGTATGATTAGCCTCTCTCCAAGATGGTGGAAGACAATATTTCATTTATTCTTAAAAAAAGGGTCCTGGATGATTGTGGTTCGTACAGGCCCATTTCACTCCTAAATGTGGACTTTAAAATCCTCTCCAAGACTCTCACATTAAGGGTGGAGACTGTGTTACCTTCTAGAGGAACAGATGGGCTTCATAAAGGGCTGCAGATCCTCCAATAAAGTTAGGAGACTGCTTGATGTAATTCAAGCAGGTCAACAACAGTCAGTACAGGGATTGGTGATTTCTCTGGATGCAGAGAAGGCATTTGACAGAGTTGAATGACCATACCTTTTCTATACTCTGGAGCAGTTTGCTTTGGGCGAAATCTTTCTAAGATGGGTAAAGGTTCTCCACAATGACCCTCTTGCTGCAGTCATCACCAATGGGGTACAATCAAATAATTTTAGCATTTTTAGGGGCAGCCGACAGGGCTGTCCCATTTCACCACTGCTTTTTACGTTGATGATTGAACCATTGGTGGAGACCATTCGTAGGAATCCTAATATATCAGCTTCAAAAGTGGGGTCAAAATCTCATAAGATTTCATTGCATGCGGACCATGTCCTAGTTTTGTTTAAATCAAATTCAGCAGTCTCAGTGCCTCGCCTGATACAATGCATCTGCATGTTTGGCGCCTTTTCAGGGAACAAGATTAATTTTGCTAAATCGGAGGCTATGCCAATGGTGGTCTTACGAAAGGTCTTGAGGGCAAATATCGATTCCCATTTAAGTGGTCACAGCGGGGTTTTGAGTATTTGGGCATATTCATTACTCCAGGTCTGGATTGGCTGTTCAAAGCCAATTTTGTCCAATCATTTGACAAAATCAAACAAGACCTTCAAAGATGGGAGGCGCTTCCAGTATCGTAGTTGGGTTGGACAGCACTTATTAAGATGAATACTCTCCCCTGTTTTGTTACACCCTAAACAGATGCTCCCCCTGATTTTCAATAAGGAAATATTCAGGAGACTGAATGGCTGGTTCAGCCCCTTTATTTGGCATCGTAAGTGGCCCTTCAATAAATTAGCTAAACGGCAACTGCCTCACAGTTTGGGGAGAGTGGACTACCTGGACATTAAAAGCTACCAACTAAGCTTGCTTTTAGACTACCTGAGTGATTGGGCTTATAGGGACCCTCTTTCAATATGGTTAGATATCGAAGCCTCCCAGGCAAGGTGCCCCTTACCATCTTGCTGTTTTTGGACAAAGTGAGGACAGTTAGGGAATATTGCAATAATCCAATAGTTATCAATACTGTTAAAGCATGGACGTCAATTCAGCTCAGGGTAGGCAATATTGGCAAAACATCTTTTACATCTACAGTGGTTATGCTAGGTTTTCAACCAGGGATGATAGATTCAGGATTCAAACATTGGGTGGCTAGGGGTGTCTTACATGGGCAATTTATTTGAGGGAGACACAACTATGTCCTTCCACCAGTAAGCATGGAAATACGAGTTATCTAACAGGGACCTCTTTTATCATTTTTAAATTGGAGATTTTATTCAAAAAAAAGACTAAACTTTCGACTGATCCTTACAAAGCCGACTTAGAGAGAAGGGTGCTCAGTGCTAAGAGTAAACTTTCTGTCAGCATTTGATATCATCAATTGGAGGAGTGCCCCCTCAAATGAGTTCAATCTGCAGGGTATGGGAGAGAGAGCGCTAGGTGTCAAAGTCTCCTCAGAGGCATGGAAAGATATTTGGGAAAACGCAAGAAAGATATCAATTTGCAACAGGACTCATGCTTTACAGTTGAAGATTCTCCACCAGGTCGACTTGGCTCCTGATCATTTGTCAAAATTTAAACCAGGGGTATCTTCAGCATGTTCTAAGTTCAAGGTCGGTTCGGGCACTCTTATCTATTGTCTCTGGTCCTGTGGTAGGGTTCAAATATATTGAAGCGCTGTGGTGGGTGCAGTGGAGGGGATTTTGGGTGTAAGGGTGGAGAAAGACCAGATTTCTCCTCTTGTGGGCCTGCCTAGTGTGTTCCATGCAGATGCAAATAAGAAAAAGCTTTTCAATTTCCTCACTTTTGTGCAAGAAAGAATATCTTGCTAGGTTATCTTGCTGGGTATCCGAAAAACCCACGGGCCTGTCTGGTTGGCAGAAGATTGTTATAGAGCGTTTCCCCTTGGATTTTCCCACAAGTATGGTACACCACAAAACTGAGAATTTTTATAAGATATGGCAGCCCTTTTTGGAATATCTGGACACAGGTTTTTCTGCCAAACTAAGAAGGGCTTTTATATAACCGTAACGATTGTGTTTTATGAGTCCAGTATCCGGGGAGGAGGAACTGTGAACATATGAGTGTCTTGTTTGACTGAGTTCAGTTATTACTATTTATTAGTTTGTTGTTGGTTATTATTGATTTAGTTTAATAGTTAGTTTTTTTTTAATTCTGTATTTTTCTATATATACTTATACCTTTTGTACACAAGGGTGGGTTGGGTTTTTAAAAACTTTTTCTTGTGTTTTATTTGTATTGCTCTCAATTGTATTGTCTTATACTTGTTGTCATATTAAAAAATCTATTTTTTCAATAAAATATATCTACAAAAAAGGTGATAAACTGGAGATCAGCACATTATGAGGCAATTGGAAATACAAGCAAAGGCTAAACTAAGAGAAATCTTGGCAAACATATGTTAAAAAAAACTAATAGGATATCTTTATAATGGCAAATAAAAATTCAAGAGAAATGGTTTAAATTTTAGCATTAGGGAAGCCATTAAGGGGTAACATGGGTGAATATCAAACAAGAAGGATTACTGAATCTAAAGTAGTGCTTAGACATCAAAGGAGGTAAAAGAAATATGAACAACATAGGAAGGAAGGAAGGTTTAAAAAAAAAGTAGACGGACAAATGATAAATTCAAATTATGAAGCAATATCAAAAGAAAAAGCATTCGGCAGGCACAAACTAAAACAAAATAAAAATTCAAGTAGGGATGGAAATAATAAAGAGCAAGATAAACTCACCGGCAATGACAGAAATAGTACACTTACTTCACCTTAGTTTATTTTTTAACCCAGCAATGAACAAGGCCACTAGTGGTTGAGCTTAAACAAAAAGGAGAAACTCAGGATAGAAAGGGAGAAAATCTCTGAAAAATTTGCCAACAGAGGGGATAAAATTTCAGGTCCACATAATATGCAGCTATGCAATAAGGAAACAAGTAAAAACACTAAAATTCCACAGAAGAGGGATGGTACCAGATAGCCAACAGAAGATAATGTTATAAACAAAATGAGGGAACAAAAACTAGGACAAACAGCTAAAGTATGACAGCTTGACAGGTAAAATCATCTAGAGGCTGAAAATACAATAATGTACTTGTATTCCAAAATTCTAACTTGTATTTAATGTATCCAATTTAATACATTGAGACATAACAGAAAGAGGAGGGAAGAGGCATATAGTCTATATGATATCCTTGAATTTTCAAAATGCCTTTTAACAGGCACCACACAGTTCGCTAATGACACAAGTTAGACCACATCCAAAGAACAATTAAAGAGATCAATAATAAATGGGCTAAAACAATGAGAAAATTGGATTTGCGGTACAGAGTAGTTATTCAGATTGAAAGAGAAAGGTGCTCTTCAAGGAACAAAATTATTCATAATTTACATTCCTGTTTTAGACACAGGTCAAAAACGTCATATTAAAATTTGCACCTGGTGGGATATGGTTAATACGATTAATATTGGGTCCATTTTTAAAAAGTTACAGACTCAATAATTAGATTACAAATGAACTTTAAAATAGTCAAGTGTGAGGTGATGCACTTCAATAAGATTTTTTTTAAAAAAGTTACACAATAACAAATGAGAAACCAAACGGGCAGCATAGTGCCTCAGTCGATAGCACTGCTGCCTCACAGTGCAGGGTTGGATGCCAGCCTTGGGTGACAGTCTATGTGGAGTTTGCACATTAGACCATAAGACATAGGAGCATAAATTAGGCTGTTCAACCCATCAAGTCTGCTCAATCATAGCTGATAATTTTCTCAACCACATTCTCCAGCTATCTCTCTGTAACCTTGATCCCCTTGACAATTAAGAACCTACCTATCTCAGTCTTACATATACTCAATGACCTGGCCTCCTGTAGCAGCGAATTCCATTGATTCACCACTCTCTGGCTAAAGAGGTTTCACCTTATCTCTGTTCTAAAAGGTCTTCACTTTACTCTAAGGTTGTGTCCTACTACTAGAAACATCTTCCCAACATCCACTCTAAACAGTATTTTCTAAATTTCAATTAGATCCCCCTCATCCTTCAAAACTCTACTTAGTATAGACACAGGGTCCTCAAACGTTCCTCCCATATTAAGCCTTTCATTCCTGAAACCATTCTCGCAAACCTCCTCTGAACCCACTTTAGGGCCAGTACATCCTTCCTGCGATATGGGGCCCAAAACTGTGCATGATACTCCAAATGTGGTCTGACCAGAGCCTTATAGAGCCTCAGAAGTTCATCCTTGAATATAAAAGCAGGTCCTGTCAAAATAAATACCAACATTGCATTTGCTTTCCTAACTACTGACTCGACCTCTAAGTTTACCTTGAGAATCTTGGATTAGAACTCCCAAGTTTTTTTTTTGCAGTTTAGGCTTCTGAATTTTCTCCCCATTTAGAAAACAGTCTATGCCTCTATTCTTCCTACCAAAATGCATGACCTCACACTTTCCCACATTTTACTCTCTCTGCCACTTCTTTGCCCACTCTCTTAACCTGTCCAAATCCTTCTGCATCTCCCCACTTCCTCAGTACTACCTGCCCCAATATTCTCCCTGTGTCTGTGCTGGTTTCCTCTCAGAATCTGAAGATGTACATGTTAGCTGGATTGATCACGGTAAATGTGGGGTTACAGGGTTAGGGCGAGAGCTAGGTCTGGATGGAAAGTTCTTTGGAGGGTCAGTGCAGACTCAATGGGCTGAATGGCCTTTTTATGCATTGAAGGGATTCTAAACGGGATAAAAGAGTAAAGTGAAGAAATTATTTTAAAAAACATGACAGGGTACCAACACATTAATAAATGTTAAACCACTGAGCAATTTATTTCCACGTAAACAATATTCAAAAGTAGTGTTGTGACATCAAACTTTAATAGGGTATGGTCACTGCCTGGACCTCATGATGTAAAAATGTCATAGAAGCACAGGAGAAGGTGAAAAAAATAACTTGCATAAATAGTACCAAAATACTAAGATTATGGCTGAGGAAAGATTGAACAGGTTGGGTTTTGTTTCCTGTGGAAAAACTTCATTGAAATGATAGTAGTGTTCAAAATTATTGATGTGTTGCATAGGGCAGATGTGGAGAAAGTTTCCAAGTGGGAGATAATCCGAATATGTGCTTTCAAAGGGAAACTAGATTGTGTTTGCGCACGTGGGTTTGTGTGTGTGCGCGTGCGTAAAGATATGTTGGCTTAGAATGAAATAGACGTGCATGGAAAATCAGGAAGGGCTGATAAAGTGCTTTTGCCCAAAACTTCGATTTTTCTGCTCCTCAGATGCTGCCTGACCTACTGTGCTTTTCTAGCACCACACTCCTGACTCTAATCTCTAGCATCTGGAGTACTCACTTTCACCTAGATTTGCATAGGCTGATTTGGACCTTTTCTGACGCAGGGACACTGGACCCAAAATGTTGACTGCTTTCTCTCCACAGATGCTGCCAGACTTTGAGTTTCTCTAGGCATTTCTGTTTGTGCTTCAGATTTCCAGCATCCACAGTTCTTTGCTTTTTGGCCTGTTTCTGCATTGCTGTTTCTCCATAATCTCTGTGAGGAGGGCAGTATAATATCAACGTGAACAGGTACACAAACAGAAATTTTGCCACTTTTGCACCGGTGTTAGTGCTGGAATGGGAAACGCCATTCAACCATTTACAACTGTGTGATTTAGTTGACATCATACATTCTGTACTGATATTCCATCTGTGGGAACTGGGCTTAAATGCAGCCAGACCAACGAGAGAAAAGGCTCTTCTATTAGTTAGCTACAAAGTTCACATTTGAAGTGAGTTGCGGAAGTTTTAATCCAGCTCCTAAAAAGTATCCATGTACAGAAAACTGTCCACAGTTTAACACAAACTGACATTTGCAGACAACTTTATAGGTGGTATGAGAAAAGACAAAAGTACCGCACTCTTGCATTAGGATCTTGTCAGGTTGGGGTTTTGGTACAGGTTCAGGTAGAAAAGCTGGAGTTTTATTCCGTACTTGGGCTTACCAGAGCATATGATAACATTCACTGAATGAGATAGAAAGAATTACATTTTCCATGCAAAATGGGCACAAGTGTCATTATGATTCCATCCATTTTATTTTCTGTCACTTTTACTTAATTCGTGTTATCTTTTCTTGAGCATGTAAAATGAATTTCCAGCATTGCCACGCACACGTTAGAAGCAGGAGAAATTTTCAAATGCCTAGCCACAAGAAGCACAATGAAAATATCTATAAAATACCACAAAATTAACTTTGCTGGTGAAATTGCAACTAGGCAGCTCAACTGAATAATTCATCCAAAAGTCTCAAAGCAACCATTGATTGAGCCTCGGTCACTTATGTGATGCAATTCAACATGCTGGGTACTGGGGTGGTGCAACAATCAACTGCAGAATTAACTGCAGTCATAAAAATATGATAAAAGGGGAAACTGAATGCAATAGACGTGAATGTGATTTTGACTGGATTATTTGTGCAAGAAACATATTTCAGACACAAGGTCTTCTGTAGTCCAGCTCTCATTGGCAATTCTGAGGTTGTAGGGTTGAATCCCTCTTCAGGCAGATAGGTGAATGTTCCGAGTTCTGTTCTTTGTGATATGTAGGCCATTGTGCTAACGGAGTGTTGCACGGTCTTCCAATTAAGATTTTAAATCAAGGTTCTTTCTGTTCTCTCCGGTTGATGTCAAAGATCTTGCGGCATTAGTTTGAAGAACTGCAGAGATAGTTCTCTCCTGCTCAATGCAGGATCTACTCAAAATCCATGAGCAACTTTGAACTTCAAATTTGGAAATGCACATGGTAGAGCAGGCTATAAATTACATCAGAAAGCATAATTCACAAAATTTATCATTCTTAACATTATTGTTAATGCTGTGTTAATGCTCATGAAATCACTTGACAGCAACTAAAGAATTCTCAATGAGCTAGAAAATCAGATTGATATAGTATAAAGTGTGTTAATTATGCTAAAGACTTAAAATTTGAACTGATTAGGTATAAACCTTTTAAAATTAAACCTTAAAGAGCCGTACAGCATGGAAACAGACCTTCAGTCCAATCAGTCCATGCCGCCCATAATCCTAAACTAAACAATCCCATCTGCCTGCGCTTGGCCCATATCGCTGCAAACATTTCCTATTTATGTACTTATCCAAAATGTCTTTTAAACATTGTAACCGTATGTGCAACCACCATTTCCTCTGGATGCTCATTCCACACACAAACCAGTGTAAAAAAAATTGCCTCCATATTAAAAACAGTTTCCTGTTCTCATGCGTTCACTCAAAATTTAAAGTTGACAAGAAAATTATAAACACACTATATTTATCCCACAGCCATCATCACTGAAAAAACAGAGGAACTTGATGCCCACTCAAGATAAATAATACTATCCTCGCACTGCAGTGTCCTTTGATTTATGCAGTCCTTTTGTTTAAGAGAGATTGCAGTGTTCAATAAAGTGGCTTAAGTTGCACTGTTTCGAAGACAGGCTTTAATGAAGAGTCAGATCTATTCAGTAATGCTAATTACACACACCCACACATAATGAGAAAATGGTATTTAAGATTCAGGTTTCCAACATCATCCCCCACCCCTAATTTTATTTGGACAGTCACATTACTATTCACAGTTTGAAGTAACAGTTTGATGCTGTCTTATCTGCTTTACTTTCATTATGACAAGGCCACCAACAGGATTTCACACACTTCCGCTTGCATTGTGCCCAAAACTCAAGAATTTCCCCTTCTGTTTCAAGAAAAGGGCAAACAAAATCTAAGTTACCAGCTGACACCCAGTGTTCTCACTAAACACCAAGTGTGACCAAACCAATCAACATAACATCCCTACAGAAAAAGGAATGCCACACCTGAATGTTATAACTAGCTAAGGAGAACTGAATCAGTTTCCAACCTTTCTACTGCTTCAGTTGGCTATAATAAAAATGTAATAATGTTGTTGCATGAGACCAATTGAAACATAGTTTACTGTAAAGTTAACAAGAAACAAATAAGGAACCAATTACATGAGAGAAATGTTCAAACACTGAGACACTAAGATTTTTACAATACTCGTGGCTGCCTTAAAGTCTTTAAGGTCTCCTTAAAATGTTGGGTTTAAACTGGAGACTATGGTGGGTTGAGGATGATCTGGATCAAAGGCATCTTACCGACCAGTGAATCAGAAGCATATCTTGTTAGATTTCAACTTTGATGAGGAATTGGAACTAAACACCAAAAAACACCCTAGAAACTTGAAACCACAATAAATACATGTTTTAACTTGTTTTTTTTAAATTTGTATTTTTGTTTTTGTCTGGGAGAATGATCTCAAAGACGAGCCAAGCAACAGTGTTACATAGTCATACTCTCAGAGTCTGACCTTACAGACACCGTCATCACCATCCCTGGGTATATTCTGTCCCACCAACAGGACAGATCCAACAGAGGTGATGGCACAGCAACATGCAATCAGTTGCCCTCAGAGTCCTCAACATGCACCCCAGATCTCATGGTGTCTCATTGCACCAGGTTAAACATGGAAAGGAAGCCTCCTGCTGGTTATCATGTACAAAATTCCCCCAGCTGATGAACTGTATTCCTTCACATTCAACCACATTTGGCAGACAGTGAAGGTGCTAAGTAAGGCACAGAATGTACTCAATGTGGGCAATTCTAATGTCTATCACCAAGAGTGGTTTGGCAGCAGCATTACTGATGTTGCTGGTCAGGTCCTTAAGGCCATAAGTGCTAGACCGGGTCTGCGGCAGATGGTGAGGGAGCCAACAGGAGGGAAAAACATACCTAACCGCGTCCTTACCAATCTGACGGCTGCAGATGTATATGTCTATTACAGTATTAATAAGAGTGACCACTCCACATTCCTTGCAGAGACCTTCACATTGAGAATACAGTCCAACATGTTGTGTGGCACTGTCACTGTGCTAAATAGCACAAATTTCAAACAGATCTGGCAACTCGAGTGGGCATCCATGAGATGTTGTGGGCCATGAACAAAAAAGTAGAATCAAACTCCAAGACCATCTGTAAACTCATCCTCAGCACATCCCCCACTCAACCATTAGCATGAGTTTAGAGGATCAACCCTGATTTCCTGGAGAGTGCAAGACGGAATGCCAAGAGCACTACCAGGAATACCTAAACATGAAAAATCAACTGGTGAAACTAGCAAACAAGACAGCTTAGATGCCAAACAGCACAAGTAGCAGGTGATAGACCCAGCCAAGTGGTCCCACAGCCAACAGATCAGATCTGAGCTCTGCAGTCCTGCCACATCCGGTGGCACAGTGCTTCAGTGGTTAGCACCGCTGCCTCAACACCAGGGACCCGGGTTTGATTCCATCCTCGGGAAACTGTCTGTGTGGAGTTTGCACATTCGCCCCGTGTCTGCGTGGGTTTCCTGTGGGTGCTCTGCTTTCCTCCCACAATCCAAAGATGTGCAGGTTAGGTGAACTGGCCATGGGAAATTGCCCATTGTGTTCAGGGGTGTGTAAATTAGGTGCATTAATCGGGGTAAATGTAGTGTAATAGGGTAGGGGAATGGGTCTAGGTGGGTTACTCTTCAGAGCCTCGGAGTGGACTTGTTGGGCCAAATGGCCTATTTCCACACTGTAAGGATTCTATGGCATTCAGTCGTGAATAATGGTGGACAATTAAACAACTCAGTGGAAGAGGAGGCTCCACAAATATCCCTGACACTACAGGGCAAAAGACAAGGCTGAAAAGTTTGCAGCAATCTTCAGCCAGAAATGCCGAGTGGATAATCCAGCTTGGCCTCCTCAATTGATCCTCAACATTACAAATACCAGTCTTCAGCCAATGTGATTCAAAGTGACTGGAGGCAATGCTTACTGAAAAGACTGTGGGCCTCGACAACATTGGGCAAAAGTACTGAAGACATGCTCCAGAACTTGTCGCATCCCTAGCCAAACTCCTCACTTCAGCTACAACACTATCATCTATCCAACAGTGTGGAAAATTGCCCAGGTACACAAAAAGGAGGGCAAATCCAATTGTCCCGTCAGTGTACTCTTGATCAGAAAATGATGGAAGGTGTCATCAACTGTGCTGTCAAGCAGCACCTGCTCAGTAACATCCAGATTGGGTTCTGCCAGGGCTGCTCAACTCCTGACCACATTACAGCCTTAGCTCCAACATTGCCAAAACAGTTCAAATCCAGAGGTGAGCTGAGAGTCCCGTATTTGACATCAAGGCTATACTTGACCAAGCGTGACATGAAGGGGCCCTAGTGAAACTGGAATCAATGGGTATCAGAGGACAAAATCTCAACTGGTTGGAGTCATACCTGACACATAGGAAGATGGTCATCATTGTTGGAGCTCAGTCATCTCACCTCAAAATCACCTCTGCAGGAACTCCTACGCCCAACCATTATCAGCTGAAAGTTAATTAATTTCATCCTGCCCATCATCAGCAGCTTCACCAATGACTTTCCCTCCATCATAGGGTAAGAAGTGGGGATGTTCGCCAATGATTATAGAACGTTCAACACCATTCACAACTCCGCAGACACTGAAATGATCCACATACAAATGCAACAAGACCTGGACAATAGCCAAGTTTGAGCTGACAAGTAATGCTCGCGCTACACAAATGCCAAGCAATGACCATCTCCAATACGATAAAATCTAACCACTGTGCCTGGACATTTAATGGGTATTACTACCACTAAATCCTCCACTATCAACACTGGGGGTGAGAGTTTACCATTCACCAGAAACTCAGCTGGACTCGCCACATCAATGCGAGATCCATGAGCCTTCTTTAACATGAAGATGAAGGATATATACAACATATATTGTGCATTAGTAAAGTTTTGAAACTAAAGTTAAATGGTAGAATGAAATTAATTAACTTTCAGCACCGTACTTAGCTGTTTTAATCCATATGCTTTTCAACAATCTATGTGCATCAGTGTAAGAGGAGATGAATCCTCCCAAAGAAGCTCAATCTCACGGAAGCAAAGATTTTTGGATTTAGTAGGAAGGGATTAAGCCCTGATCAATGATGTCCTTTAGGGAAGAACAGTTGGTTTTAGGTTAATCGGTAACTGGACTAGCGCTTTCAGCATTATTTACATAATTTGTTATGGTATGAATCTTCCAGGAAGGAAAATCACCACTTGTTAAATAAAATGCATTCTTTTAGTCAATAAGGCTGAAGCTGCTGATTAAGCTGTATAAACATAATCAATTGCCACTTTCTCATTCATAATTGTGATCAATTATAAAGTTTTTTTCCACTTCAATATCGCACATAATTTAATGTTTGAGTGAATACAGACTCTTATTTGTTACACAAAGGTGAAGGTTACAGAGTTGAGTTGCTGTGATTGTACAGGAGCCGCCAATCAAACAGAACAAATCTGAAATATTCTATATTCTAGTGTGTTCATTCTCTGCCTGGCTTGTAACCATGGTTAAAATTAATGTAAAACATTCCGGTAATAGACAGATCTACATAAGCAGGTTTGTTAATCATTAATAGATGAGAGTTCTGAAAATATAAGAAACAACAGAATAAAGGGTTTTATATAGGGATCTTATGCATAAATGCAACAATTATATTGGACTTGGACAGGCCAGTTAGATATTTTTGTCATTGTGTGCATTCAACCAATGCTTAGAGGGTGCTGGATTCATTCAAAGGGAATAGCAAAGAGGCAATATACATGTCAAAAATGAGAGGCTATGAATTAGGAGAGAATTGGAAAAATATGCACATTTTTGGTGCTTCTCTGTACCCAACAGCAGATCTGGAATTGATTGGCACTTCCACTGATGTCAGGAATTGACTCCGACAACATTCCGGTTAAAACTCAAATCACTGGTGGTGTGCACAGGATACATGTGTGAACAGGTGGGGTGGAGGTAGATATTCATAAATGGATTCTGTCATTCACCTGGGCTGAGGCCTCAAATTGCTCTGGGAGCTTGAGAATTTTGTAAAATGAATCATGGAGTTCCCTGGGAAATTAACATAGATCTGCCCGATTCTTTGCTTTTCATGAAAGCCCTTGCGATTCATAAATATTACTGTCTGATTCGATGGACCTCCCAAAGGCTACAGGAGCAAAGTCAATGAGCTTTTGCAGTCTAGGGAAATAAGCACTGGCCACAGAGCCCATTGCCCTTACTGCTTGGCATCTCCTCTATGGAATAAAGTGATTAATTTAGTCACATGACTCAAGAGGGTATTGGTCACCTCCCTGGCCCGCCTGTATGAGACAGCCTTTGATATGCTTCATGTCACCTTTGGAGCTGCAGAAAGTAGTGATGGCAAAAGTGTTGAAGACCACAGTCACCTTGAGGGCCATGGGAATGAAGTTCCCACCTAATTCATTGCAGTTCTTTCTGCAGGATCACACATATTGCAGTGACTACTTTGCCAGAACCTCGGATGACTGTCTGACATCTACACGGATATGATGCAGTGGCAATTTAATACCAGTCTTTGACAACACCTTCCCTGGATTGGCTGCATCCTGATCAGCCTCTCCCTCTGCCTCTGCAGCTGTCTGCATTATGGTCTCTGTGGTTGACTGGCATGAGCCCTCCTTTGTCACATCCACTCTTCCAGCTCCCAACTCCGTCCTGAGATATCCCTCTTCTAATCCTTCACTACCCAAACCCACCCAAAAGTGCATATCCTCTCACCGTCTATGCCAAAACTCAGCTCACCCTTTCCTCAAGAACAAACCATGACAAGCAGGCCAAACACAGTCAGAAACCCTAACCACCTTACCATACATCAAAGAAGTTTCGGAAAAGACAGCCAGACTACCAAGACACCTCAGAAACCTAGTAGCGCACAAACCCACCAACACTCTCAAACAAAAACTAACTAAGCAAAGACATGCCAGAGAATTCCTAGAGGCCTGGCACTCCAACCACAACGCCATAAACAAACACATAGATCTAGATACCATCTATCAACCCCTCAGAAAACAAACAGGAAATGACATCACCACAAACCCCAGGAACCCCACCCAGGAGAAAGATATAAATAGAAAGCAGGAGACAACAACTTCGCCTCACTTGGAGGTCGCCATTGATGATGTTACCTAGCCAGGTCACGAAATATCTGGATATCAAACCTCCAGCTCAGCGAGCAAACCTACACCCTCACCCTTTCCAGTCCTCAGCCACAGTGCATATGGCCATGCTCTTGCCACTTCCTCTGAGCCTTGTGCTACAGAATATGAAAGGTTTGATCTTGTAGACAAGTCCACATAGCTAACTGCTGCATGCCACCTTTAACTAAATATGATTCAGATACTACAATGTCTTGAAGGTAGGACGCTTCTATGAAACCCTTAATTTTGTGAATATTCATGGAATGAACTGACCATGGGACAGTGAGGTAATGATCTGATACTACCAAGCCACCAACCTCATCTCTGCATTTCACTCCACTTTGAAGAAACCACAATTTTAGTTCCACCTATAATTAAGTATCCCTTCCAATGCCATATTTCCTGACGTGTTTGTGACTGAATGAAGAGGGAACCTTACAAAGGTTTTCTAGACAGGACTTCAGTTGGATGTTGCATCACAAGGCTCACAAAGGGGAAGTTAGAAGAAATAAAGCACAAAACCTGGATGCTGGAAATTGCAAACAAAAATAGAAATTGCTGGTAAAACTCAACAGGTCTGGCAGCAACTGTGTTAATGTTTTGAATCCGGTCTGATAAAGAGTCACCAGACTTGAAACATTAACTTGTTTCCTACCCAAGCTTAAAAAAGTGTTTCCATGGAGATGGCTATCAGGATATGGAATGCTTTCATAGCAATGGCACTGAAGGGAATGAAGAAAAAGTCAATGAGAAGACAACTGAAAAAGTATTTGAAGAAAATATTTAAAATTTAATTCAATAGAAAGAATCATAAAGAAATACAACCAAGAACTCCATCTGGATACTTAGCACCTTTTATTAATAATATTTCTGTCTCGCTGCAAGATTCCTTCTTCCAAAATGGCCTAACTGATAAAGGTTCAAAAAGTATTTTCATGCAAACAGCAAATGCTCCCAACAAAAGTTTCATAAAACATGGTTCTTCTCCTTGACTAGCAACAGAGTGCAGTTGCTACAGTTGATTGTCAATGCCTCAACAGAATCGACTGTGTCTGGCATCTAACAGGTGAAAGGGAAAAAAAAGAGGGTCTGGAATGAAGGGCTGTTGTGATGCAGTGGTGGTGTCCCTGCCTCTAACCCACGAGGCCTGGGTTCAAGTCACACCTGCTGCTGAGGAATGCAATGATATCACTGAGCAGGTTGATTAGAGCATCTTGAAAGGTTCTGGAGTATTAAATAGAGTCTTAAGTGTGTTGTGCTATGTCTATATTGAATAAAATGACAGAGTTCATCAATTATTAAACCAATGCAGTGCATAAAAAGTACAGTCCTACCTTATTAGGACCAGTGTCTTTAATCTGGATCTTTAATGCAACATTGCCCATTTCATTTAAATCAAAGCATTCACAATCATTGACTTCAGGGTCCAGTCCACCCAGATTGTAGTGACAATGTTTTTCTTCTAATTCGCAGAATAAGCAAAGGTAAACTGTAACTGCAAGTGCACAAGGAAGGCATTAAGCCAACTCCTCACTTTATTGGAAAGCATTATCCCATTTCCCACTGAGTGTTGACGAATGTTAACCCTGTTTCTAGCTAGTGGTGATGAATGTTATCCCATGTTTTTGCCTGTTTCAGCAATACTTTCAGCTCAGTTTTTTTGTGTGAGGATGACATGGTGAAATATATCAAAAAAGTTACATTTCATTCAAAGACGTAAAATGCTGGTTGATGCAGGAAGTCAAGAATTCATGTTGGGCCGATTTTTTGAGATACGGTTAAACCACGTTTCTAGGTTGCACTATTTATAAGGGTGACTTTTGTTTCTAACCTGTGCTATATGTAATCTGAAAATGCCAAATTCTGACACCAAAAAGAACAGGCGGAAATAAAAGACTCTTTCCACACTGAAATCCCTCACAATGAAAGCAGCAAATTTATCATTGAGGAGTTAATACAAAAACACATAAAAGAATAACTAAAGTGCACTATAATTAGGTCATTAACATGCAACTTAATATAGAAAGTACATGTTGATGGATCAACTAGGCTCTCTATACAAATCTTACTGAGTGCAGACACCTATCTTGGCATTTCATTAGCAGTAAAGATTCAAAGCAGTGTGCTCAATTCAGGGCCATGCAAAAGTAATGAAGCACACGTGACAGGTACTCACTTCACAGCACGTCGCAGTAACACAAGTTGCATTACCCCATGACTTGCTAAAAGCCACAAGGACCCGAATATTGGAACTGTTTATATATTGGTGCTGGATTCCAATTCATTTTTTTTATTAGTGACAGGAGGGACAGTTCTGCACTAGAATCCCTTATTGAAGCCTTTTAGTTCTGTCAATGTATCTTAGATATTTATTCTCTTCTCACAATAGATTGCCTTTTTCTGCCCAGCATGTCTATAATCTTGTGGTATACCCTTGGAGCCTAGTTTTAGATCACACTCTTTTGCTGCAATGAGATATCATGCCATGATACACAGAGTCAATTCAACTGAGCAAATCAAATGAAATAGGTCCACTGAACTGGAACAAGAAGTTATTAAAAAAGGTTCACGGTAGGCTTTTCTTCTGTGCATCATCCTGGCAATATTCGTAGCATGAATGCAGAATGTTTAACGTTGCCCATGATGGTCAGTAAGAGTAATGTGAATAATACTTTCGTGACTGCCTTTATATATCCATAACAAATAGACTGCCCCATATCATACAGTGACAACTTGCTAACTAATGTTTCCTATAAGATTACATCGCCAAAGAGTTGCTTGTGGTCACAAAACCCGATAGCTGAGATGGAGTAAAAATACTTCAAGCTATCAGTCAAACATGTCGAAGTTTGTGATTACAGATGAACTATCTGGAGCAGAACACAAAAAAACATTAGAAAGCAGGAGGAATAAAGATAAGCAGCCATTTAATACTTCAGCCCTACACAGATGATCTCCACCTGCATCTATCCATGAACTCTGGACATTTAATCCTCTGAACAACAGATCCACTTCAATATTCTCTGATCAATAAAGACAATCAAGCAAGACCACTGAACATTCATCCACTCTAACAGTTTCACCCTGACCTGTTGTCCTCCACAAATGTCAATGATCTTATC
Source organism: Chiloscyllium plagiosum (assembly GCF_004010195.1). NCBI lineage: Eukaryota > Metazoa > Chordata > Chondrichthyes > Orectolobiformes > Hemiscylliidae > Chiloscyllium > Chiloscyllium plagiosum. The sequence goes on along the minus strand of NC_057727.1, from coordinate 55,472,286 downwards.
AACCATTCCTCCAGTAAACAGACAAGACCATGTGGTTGACTTAAATCCATAGTTATCCTGAGTACAAAACTGATATTTCAACAAATAGGCTACAGTGTGTAACATTTAATAGAGAACAAACCAGTGCAGAATGTGAACTACCTTTAGTTTTTTTAAACCAATATCTATATGGGCTATTTAGGACACTGTTCTATTGAGTAAATTGATATTTACCAGTTTAAACATTTTAATCAACGTGTTTAATGCATTGTGACACCCCTCTGTCATCATCATGTTCCAAGGCAGAAACTGAACTCAGACCTTTTAGCCCAGAGGTAGGTACATTGCCACTAAGTGCTAACATCAGTCAGTGGATTATCACACAGCAACAGAACTTCTCAGAAAAAAATGTAAGATTGTGCAGGGACTTACTAAACAAGACCAATCGCAATCATGCGTACAAGATGATTAACAATCAGGAAACAGTCTTTGCCAAAGCTAATTCCTTTTTTCAATAAGTAACTGTACAGACGGTCATTTAGATTAGATTAGATTAGGTGTCCTACATTGTGGTAACAGGCCCTTCAGCTCAACTAGTCCACAGCGACCCTCCGAAAAGTAACCCACCCAGACCCATTTCCCTCTGACTAATGCATCTAATACTGTGGACAATTTAGCGTGGCCAATTCATCTGACCTGCACATCTTTGGATTGTGGGAAGAAACCCATGCAGACATGGGGAGAACGTGCTGTGCAAACTCCAAACACACAGTCGCACAAGGCTGGAATCGAACCTGGGTCCCTGGCACTGTGAGGCAGCAGTGCTAACCACTGAGCCACCGTGCCGCCCACTTCTGAAACATTTTCTGACTGTCAGTGATTTGTATAATATATGTTGGTAAACAAGATGCAGGGCTTAATTGTTTGAATTGGAACCTTGCCTATAGCCTATTGTAATAATTCATAAACTTTGTTTTCAAATTGATCTTGTGTTAAGAAAGGAAATCTATTTGAACACCTCATTTTTCATTCGTCATAAATTGAACATTCATACGGGAAGGAAAAATTCTCGTCTTCTAGCTTCAAAAATTATTTTCATCTTATCACTATTGCTGTATTGAATAGCAATGAAGTGCTTTCAGGCTACTGATTCAGACTACCTTGCAGCTTCTCACCAACATGAGAGCTTCTGATATTTTCTGTTCATTGGGATATTTTCTGCATTGCATACCAGAGTTGCACATGGTTGATAAATCTTTCACTCTACTTAGATTGAACAAAGTTTTGCCCCTGGGCTAGAGGGGAAAAACAACTTTCGGTGCTTCAGATATGCATCAGACTCATTTCACCTGTCGTTGCCTCTCCTGAAGAGCCTTGCAAACAAACACCTTTGATTCACACATGGCACAGTCTCTCAGGTATGAGAAGAGTGCAAGGTTCATGGGACAGCAGAGGGAACCAAAAGTAGAGAGGGTTCACCTACTAATCAAACACCTCATTCATCAAACAGCCTCTGGTACATTTTCTCCCTGAATTCAGCAATACTTCTGTACATATAATGAATTCTGATGATATCAGAGGGGAAAGAGAGGCTTTTTTTTGATAACTATATCTCAGATGAATTAATTTTAGTAAGAAATACAAAACGTGTTAGGACAGGAGGTTAGACAAAAATGTTAGCTTACTCTCTCACCATGGATGCTTTCTGACCTGTGATCTCCAGAATTTGTTCTTTTTCGACAGTTTCGTTAGTACAGAAACAAGAGACATGCTTCAAAGCTGCAACTAATAAGCAAAAGTATTAAATTAGATAAAGATTCCTCAATAAGGTTCGAGGCATCAAATAAGTGAATATGAATTTCTACAGATACAAATGACAGTGAGAGAAATTAACAGAATTTGTGCTTAGTTAATCCACTTTAGATATCTGCCCCATTTAAAAACCAGAATTTTGGTGAGAGAAACATAGAACATATGAACAAGAGTAGGCCATTTGACCTTTCAAGCTTATTCTGCTATTCGACATGATCATGGCTGATCATCCAACTCAGTATTCTATTCCTGCTCTCTCTCCATACACTTTGATCTCTTTAACCCAAAGACGATATCTATCTTCTGCTTGAAAACATTCGATGCTTTGGCTTCAACTGTTTTGTGTGACAGAAACTTTCACAGGGCCATCGCTCTCTGGGTGAAGAAATTTCTCAGAATCTCAATGCTAAATGGCCCACCCCATATCCCTAGACTGTGAATCCCTGGAGTCCAGAACCATTTTCTCTCCTAGTCATCAGGAACACTCTTCGTACATTTACCCTGTCCAGTCCCGTTATAATTTTATAGGTTTCTGAGCGAGTCCCCCTCATCCTTTTCAACTCCAATGAATATATTCCTAACCAATCGAGGCACCCCTCATACATCTGTCATGCCATTCCAGGAATCAATTGGGTAACCTTGTGTCGCACTCTATCGATAGCCAGAACAACCATCCATAGATAATGAAAAGGTGTCCCTGCTTCTGTATTCAAATTCTCTCATTATGAAGACCAACATCCCATTTACCTTCTTCCTCCCCAGTTGCATTTGCATTCTTACTTTCAGCAATGCTGGAACAGGCTCAATGAGCCAAATGCCCTAACTTCTGTTTCTAATTCCTATGTTGGTACCGGAGTATGGGAAAGGAAACCACCTGCTTATTATCACCGACCACTCATCCACTCCTCTTGCCTGATGGATCAGTTCTTTTCCATGTTGGACATCAATTGAAAGAAATATTGAGGATTCAAAGGAAATGGCTATTAGTGTGGGTCTGTTATTGTTGGTGAGCAAACCAAGAGAGAATAACTTAACTTGGTCCCATTCTCACTAATCCACCAGTCACCGATGCACCTGTCCACATTAGTGTTATAAACAGTGATCATTGCATAAATCTTTTCAAAAATTAAATTTAACTTCCATATTGAGTTGACCATCCAACATGCTGGTGGTTCCATTAACGTGCTAAACAGAATAGATTGAGCAGATCTAGTAACTCAAGACTGGGTATCCATGAGGCACGGTGGATCATCATCAGCAGAATTGCACTGAAGCACAATCCGTAACCTCATGGCCCAGGAAATTACCCATTGTCTAATCACACTGGGGGATCAAACTTAATTCAATGAAGAGTGCAGGAAAATATGCCTGGATCAGCATCAGGCACAGCTAAAAACGAGATCGATAATTAAGCAATGCTTTGGACACAGCAGATCCAGGAATATCCTCGATAAATGGGGGAGCCCAGCATAGCAGTGCAAACGATAAGACTGAAAACGTTGTAGCCATGTGTATCCAGGAGTGCTAAACGGGTGAATCTCAGCCTCAGGGTCCTGGTATTACAGATGCCAGTCTTCATCAATTCAATTCATTCAACATATGAAGACTCTAACCAGCAGAAATCCATCGATTCCAATTTTGCCAAAGGTCCTTGATATCATACTGAGTTGAATGCAGCCTTGATGTTCTCACCTCACCGTGGCACTAGAGTTTCCATGCAGTACTTCATCTTCAACTTGAACGTATACTACACTTTTCCCAATGAACTAAGTACCTCAATGCATCTCAAATGTAGCTCTCCTATGCTAGCCAATGTAATGGCCTACGTAATTTTATAGATCAGAGCCGTATAATTAAATCACTACAGTAAAAAAGAAACAGCATTGCAATACATATAATTATTCAAACTTTTTTTGTATTTCCAAGTCTGTAATGAACAATTTTGGAGGCAGGGGACGTTTTCCCAAGATTCACGACTCCTTTGTATGACAGATTTGTACAGAAGGGTCGAGCTCCACAAAAATGATGACCAAGAGGCAATTAGGCTGACCACCTTCACAATACAATCAGCAAGGGTGGGAGTGGAATGGAATTAGAATAGTTAGTTGGTTGTTTTTGACAGGACCGAAGCAATGGTTTGAAGGCCCTTTTTCTGTGCTCTATACCTCTTTGATTCCATGAGTACTGGATGCGTGAGTGCCACCTACATCATTATTATTCCTCGTCAAAGCAGCATGAAGGTGTAATACAACACAGAACATAGAACAGTACAGCACAGAACAGGCCCTTCAGTCCACGGTGTTGTGCCGACCACTGATCCTCATGTATGCACCCTCAAATTTCTGTGACCATATGTATGTCGAGGAGTCTCTTAAATGTCTCCAATGACCCTGCCTCCACTACTGCTGCTGGCAACACATTCCATGCTCTCACAACTCTCTGTGTAAAGAACCCGCCTCTAACATCCCCTTTATACTTTCCTCCAACCAGCTTAAAACTATGACCCCTCGTGTTAGTCATTTCTGCGCTGGGAAATAGTCTCTGGCTATTGACTCTATCTATGCCTCTCATTA
>NC_057727.1:55462851-55467294 GCF_004010195.1 Chiloscyllium plagiosum | reverse complement strand
CAGTCAATTCTGTATCCAGACAGCTAAGTTCCCGTGTCCCATTCCTCCTGACCTTCTGAATGAGCCTATCATGGGGAACCTTATCAAATGCCTTGCTGAAGTCCATATATACCACATCCACAGCTCGACCCTCATCAACTTTTCTAGTCATATCCTCAAAGAACTCAATAAGATTTGTGAGGCATGACCTGCCCCTCACAAAGCCGTGTTGACTGCATTTAATCAAGCCATGCTCTTCCAGATGGTCATAAATCCTATCCCTCAGAATCCTTTCTAACACCTTGCAGACAACAGACGTGAGACTTACTGGTCTGTAATTGCCGGGGATTTCCCTATTTCCATTCCTGAAGAGAGGAATTACAGTTGCCTCTCTCCAGTTCTCAGGTACGACTCCGGTGGAGAGCGAGGATGCAAAGATCTTTGCAAGTGGCGAAGCAATTGCATTTCTCGTTTCCCAAAGCAGCCGAGGACAAATCTGGTCCGGGCCTGGTGACTTGTCAATCTTAATGTTTGGCAAAACTTTCAGCCCATCAGCTTCCTCTATCTCTATCCATTTCAGCATGCACACCTGCTCTTCAAAGGTTTCATTCTCTACAAAGTTTGTTTCTTTCGTAAAGACAGAAGCAAAAAACTCATTTAGGGCTTCCCCTACCTCCTCAGCCTCCACACACAAATTCCCTATGATATCCCTGATCGGGTCTACTCTTTCTTTGACCATTCTCTTATTCCTCACATAAGTGTAAAATGCCTTTGTGTTCTCCCCAATTCGTTCTGCCAAACCTTCCTTGTGCCCCCTCCTGGCTCTCAGACCATTTTTGAGCTCCTTCCTCGCCTGCCTGTAATCCTCTAGAGCTGAGCTTGACCCTAGCTACCTCCACCTTATGTAGGCTGCGTTTTTCCAAGGTTCCTTTACCTTACCACTTCTTGCCTGTCTTGGAGGGACATATTTATTCATCACTTGCAACAACTGCTCCTTAAACAGTCTCCACATGTCTATAGTGTCTTTACCATGGAACAATTGCTCCCAATCCATGCTTCCTAACTCATGTCTAATCGCATCATAGTTTCCTCTTCCCCAATTAAATATCCTCCCACTTTGTCTAATCCTCTCCTTCTCCATTGCTACGTAGAATGTGAGGCAGTTGTGGTCAAAATGCTCTCCCACCACAAGATCTGATACCTGCCCCGGCTCATTGCTGAGCACCAAGTCTAGAATGGCCTCTCCCCTCGTCGGCCTGTCAACGTAATGAGTTAGGAAACCCTCCTGAACACCTTACAAAAAACAGCTCCATTCAAATCTTCTGCTCGAAGGAGGTCCCAATCAATATTGGGAAACTTAAAGTCACCCATTACAACAACCCTACTATGTCCACACTTTTCCAAAATCTGCCGACCTATGCTTTCTTCCATCTCCCTGCTGCTTTTGGGGGGGCCTGCTCCCTTGCTGTTTCTCATTTCCACCCATACTGACTCGGTAGGCAGATCTTCCTCGACAATGGAAGCTTCTGTAGCTGTGATACTTTCTTTTGTGTGGATCACACTGGGTAACTCAATGTATCCTGAAAGAGTTAACAGAAAAGGTAGCAAGGAAAATATAGTAAAATAGGTATCTAGGCAACGGAGGGCAAATAACTGGAAGGGTCTCTTCAGAAATAAGAGCACTTGAGCTGATCTGTAAGGTGGGGTGAAGGTTCCCACCCCCCTGCCATACTAGTTTAAACCCTCTCGAACTACTCGAGCAAACCTTCCACCCAGGACATTGGTCCCCTTCCAGTTCAGATGCAACCCATCTGGTAACTGATTCCTGCCCACCATTTTTAAAAGGTCTCACAAGTTAGCCTTTTAATTAGCCCTCACTAAAACTCCAGGGCTTTGTCTCAGACAGTTGCCAGACATGGGAAAGAGCTATGTGGTTGCAAATGGAAACAACAGCTTTGGCACTACCAAAAGTTTAGTTGGAGGTCATCTGTGCTCTTCCCATACTGTAACAGAGTATATAAGTACAAGTGCAAAATGTTCAAGGGAGAACTTTACTTAAACAGAAAAACATTACAAGTCATAAATGGGCAGAGCATTTGATACAACCTCTGAGACAACTTGATTGATTTGGAATCAAATTGCTATAGATGCATTAATATTGACAGGTGAGGAAGAATTTAATATACAGCATCAACTACAGGGATGAAGTCGAGGGGGAAGTACATGAGGGCATGATTACTAATTTGGACTCAGCAGAGAGCAATTAGATGGGTCAAATGGCCTTTTATCAATCTAGGATATGTAATAATCTCAAAAATAAATTTCAGTATAGAAAAGCACAGAAAAACACCTTCAGAAGTCTCATTAATAACTGCTCCTTATGCCATGATCACCATGTTCTGCTGTGGATTGGAATCGTGGATTAGTATTGACATATTTTGTTGCTTGTTCTTCCTGATACTTTATATATAGACATTAGGTGTTGACAACACCACACTCAGCTAAACCAATAGCTGGGGGCTAGCATTTATGAAATTATACCTCTGTGAGAGTTACTACCTTCAGCAGAAAATGGGTAAGGGAAAACAAAGTGCTACATTTATTTATCATAAACTCATGGGAATGCTGGAACTGTGGTTACACAGAGTGAAAAGGCAAAGAAAAGTATTGAGGAGGAGAAACCATTTGACCAACCAAACTCAGTTCTTCAAGCAGACCTTGTCTAATACTGTTAGAACATATTTTAAAGTAGTAAATTTCTCCAAAGTCAATAGTATCACTTGCCTAAGTGACAACCTCTGACTATTAAGATATAATGCTTCATGATCAGCAGATGGCTTGGGTGGGGTGGATTGTTGGAGTGGGGAACAGTGTAACAGGCGTGTTATGTAATTTACTGTAGTGAATGAATATATGAGTTTATTGCATATGATTCAATTGCATATAGCACTCTATTGAAATAGAAAAGAACTGAAGTCAGATCCTTAGTAATGCCTATGAATTCGAAGACAAGTCCAGCCCAGTTAGATATTTTACGATGAAATTCTCCTCTCCTTTATTTTGAACATATAATTAGAGCGATGATATGAGCTAGCTTGGCATTTGAAATTGTTGTCTATTTGTTATGGACTAGATCTGACCAAACCCCCTCAAAATATTAAGATATGGTCCAGGCCCTAGCTTTTTCTTACCTTAAAAGAAAATAGAGGATGTCGTGTTCCAGATGCAATTCAATTGTTCGAACTATCGGATTTAAAGCAAAACACACTTCATTCATCCACTCGAGTAAAAATATAACAAAACGAAAGGATAACAACTCTACTGGAAAACTTAACACAATAATAGATAAAGAAACTATTACTAATTAATTGCTTCAATACAGTTAACATCCTATAAATATAGCATTAGAAAAAAGAAAAGTCAGAAAACAGATTGTCTCACATGCAACTCCTTTTGGCTGTGATCAAGAGACAGAAAGATAGCTTCCACTTCCTCAAGAAACCAACAGCAACTGCAGCTGAATGCCAAAACTAAAAGTCCTGGTTTTCTTGGTTAGCGCTTAACCACCCATTCAGGCTGCTTATATTGTTCCAACATTAAAAAAACCCGAAGGTTTCACAAATTTATCTTCAGACTGCTCAAGACCTGTCCCCCAACCTTGCTCTAAAAGAAACCAGTGCAAAGAATACCCTTTATGGCCACAATATTGTCATACTATATACACAGCATTATAGAGTTGTTCAGCACTGAAACAGACCCTTCAGTCCAACGTGTCCATGCTGACCCAATATCCTAACTGATCTAATTCAATTTGCCAGCATTTGGCCCATATCCCTCTAAACTCTTCTTATTTATGTACCCATCCAGATGCCTTTTTAAATGAAACAATTGTACTCGCCTCCACCACTTCCTTTGGCAGTTGTTCTAAACACACACTATAGAACATAGAAAAATACAGCGCAGTACAGGCCCTTTGGCCCTCGATGTTGCGCCGATCCAAGCTAGCCCACTATTCTCCATATGCCTATCCAATGCCCATTTACATGCCCATAAAGAGGGAGAGTCCACCACTGCTACTGGCAGGGCATTCCATGAACTTACGACTTGCTGAGTAAAGAATCTACCCCTAACATCTGTCCTATACTACCACCCCTTAATTTGAAACTATGCCCCTCGTAATAGCTGACTCCATACGTGGAAAAAAGTTCTCATGGTCAACCCTATCTAAAGCCCTAATCATCTTGTACACCTCTACCAAGTCACCCCTAAACCTTCTTTTCTCCAATGAAAACAGCCCCAAGTGCCTCAGCCTTTCCTCATACGATCTTCCTACCATACCAGGCAACATCCTGGTAAACCTCCTCTGCACCCATTCCAGTGCCTCCACATCCTTCCTAAAGTATGGCGACCAAAACTGCACAAAATACCCCAAGTGCGGCCGCACCAGAGTCTTATACAACTACA